>NC_047062.1:20651918-21251918 GCF_902459465.1 Asterias rubens | reverse complement strand
CACAGAGGTATAACAATACATGATGCTGCCTTTCCTTGTACCCACATGTACAGATGTACCTTACATGTACCTTGTACCCACATGTACTTTTTCTTGTACAGCTGACAGTATCGTAGATCTTCTTGTATTACAGGTGATCTAATGATGACGCTGTTGTGGTATTATCAGCCTGAGCACACAGAAGCAGGCAGATTACCCTGTCACCTTGAGGTAAGATGCCAACATACCCCGCCGTCAAGGCTTAAATTCCACACTTGACCGCAGGCCCGGGGCCAGTCATTTTAGTTTTGGGCCAGTAAACTCAGTCTGACTCTCTTGTGTTTTCAAATGCATAATAATACCTGTCTTTGTAACTACATGTATCTTAAATTAACAAAATAAATGATGTTCAAATGTTGACTTTGAGTCTGGTAAATATCTTTCAATTCTTGTAAGACTACCTTATATTTGTAGTGCTGGGTCAAATAAAAAAAATTCTTTCTGAACAAATTGATGTGCCAAACGGCATTATAAAATTGGGTAATTGAGTATTTAAACACTGCTTAGCAGAATTAAGCTGTCTGATTCCCTGCTAACTTTTCTTGAGCAAAAATACTTGTCATTAGCTGTTTCTACTGTTGGAAATTTCACACTTACATGTGCCCGTACTCAGTGCCATGACTTCTCATACTGTTAGGTGTTGGATAACACAGATGATGTGTGAATGTTAAAGCCTTGTATTAATTGTTAATTCCTGTTACCTTTTTTTTGCAGCATGAGCTGTTTGCATGCCGCCACTGGGATGTGAACAGTGTGGCATGTATTGAAGACAGATGCTTTGTACTCACACCAGCTGAGTATTCAAGGTGAGTCAGTCGCTGTGACGGCAACAAAGGAAACCCACAAAGATTTTATATTCAGCATAGGCCTGGATGAGTATAAATTTGTGGTTTAGTCCTCTGGTAGTCGAGATTAGAAAAGAGCTCACTGTCCAAATAACTGATGGTGTTTTTTGTTTTTTTTGTTTTTTCCCTCCCTTTTTTTTTTTTCTTTTTTTTTAGATAATTTTGTTTTGACAATTTACATTGATGTGTGGTAAGCACTGTTTACTGTTATATTAGTCTTTATTCCAAATGCAACTACTTCATATTAAGTTGTTTGCTAATTACAGGATTAGAAATGGCCACTTCTCAATGAGCACGCTTGATGGTCTAGTGGTTAAGATGTCTGCTCTACAATAAGAGGGCAGTGGGTTTGAATCCCACCCTAGTAGTATGCCTATGGATTTGTTTTCTGTGGGACTCTGGGAATCACTGACTATACAGTGCTTTACATTTCGGTGTTATTGTAATTACAAAATGTTACACTTTATTCGAGATACAGTTGTGTCAATTATCAATTATATAATTCAGATTTGCCCCAACACCGATAAACAATATTGACTTAGTGCTGAAGTGTAAGGTCATTGTTTGTCTTTTTAGCTCAAAAAAGCATCAATTTTTTTAGTAGTAAAAGTTTCTTTAGCTGGATTTCAGACAGAAATAGTTTTCTGGAGGATTGATACTGGTGTGAAATTTTTAATAAACATGTTTTCAGATTAAAACCTTGTTTTATTTAAATACCAATTCTCGACTTTACAATCCTGTCTTTAACATTGACGCTATAATATATTATTGATGCTATAACCAACACGGTTATTGGCGACTTCGCGCTCATGTCGTGGATGTGGGTCACATTATATTTAATTCGCCCTAATTACCTGTTCCTGATCCTCCTGATTGATAGATACCGGGCTAAGCTTCAGAGACATAAGGAGGCCGTCATTCCGGGTCGTCCCTGTGTGCCTGAACACCCTGCCAACTACCCAAGGACATACCGCCTGCCCCCTGATGATGCCAGCCCGGCCAATGTGTTCCTGTGCCGGCAGGTGTATGACTTTCGCCAGAAGAGAGTACTCAAGAACCCGTCGTGAAGGGGTGTTGTGAGAGGTTGCCCGGGCTTCTGGACGCGATGAAAAAGTGGAAGGGGTCGAGGTTAGGTTGGGTTCAATAGTGAGATCTTGTAGATTGCATGCATGGTTGATATCCATCAGATAATTCATCAACGGATTCTACATGTATGCTAGCCTTAAACTTATCTCCCCTCTTCAAGTTTACACCTATCCCCCCCCCCCCCCAAGAAAAGAGTAAAAAATAAAAATAAAAAGGAGATATCCCGCTATCAGTAAAAATAGTTACACAACATACTCTATTTTGTACATGCACAGATTTAGGCTGTAGGGCAGGAAGGATGGACTGGTAGATCAAACTCTACTCATGTGCAGTGTGTACGGATTGGGTTCCAGACGCCTAGAGACAAAACTAAGCTATTAAATATACTCTATTACTAGAAGTAGCAAAGGCAAGTGGTCAATTGGAGTGAAGTTTCATAAAGCTGTGAAGCACCAAATATTGCATTGCAAATAAGTTGAAATCGAAATAGCCGTAAAAGCGTGTTACCAATCACAAACATCAAAAGTAATCATGGCCTTTTGGCAGGGCATCCATTTTCTTTGCTTTGTGTATCTGTGTGCTCATCAGCTTCATGAAATAAGCCATTTTAGATTTGAATAATGTCTGGTACAATGACTTCCGTAGTCACAAGCCACCATATACAATATTAATTCACCAGACTAGAGAATTTTTGTTATATCACATACATGTAGCAGCATGGTTTCCGGCACAAGCTTATTGGTTATCAACATATGATTTGATGAAAACAATTCTGACTGAATGAGTATGGCACAATGGTACAAGGCTTTTGCCCATCTAGAGGTAGCGTTACAAAAACAATTGCCCGAACGGTGCAATGTAACAGCACTGTCTTTGGTCTGGGAAATCTAATTTGAGTGACCAATCATGTCATTGCACCAGACCAAATCCAACTCGCAACATGGCTGACCGTTTCTGGGTGGTTTACGACAGTAGTCAAATTGCTTCCTATACTTGCAATATAGACATTCACAAGGTAGTTTCTTTTTTACGTAACTATAAATGCAGAAGTAAGTTTTTGATTGACGTTAACGGTGTATATTTATCATCTTATTCTCTAACTCAGGATTGGCGAGTGCAAAGCAATTCAAAATATCTTTTGAAGTGTTATATCAATTTTTTTTTCTTCCATAGATTTCATTTCCATTGTAATATTTCTTTGAAAAAAATCCTGCACAAAATTAGCAAGTTAATTGTATAAAATTGTCTTCAAAAACTCTGCACTGGATTGCCAAATCATGATTGTTACCAGGCTTTGATTGCACTCTGTTAATGCAAAACCAAATGTGGAACTTGTTGAGTTCTGCCAAAGAGTGCATTTCTGTTCTTTTTGTTTTGAATTTTATTGACTGCATTTGATGAGTTCCATTTAGGAGAGCATGTCAAGATGACCAGTTGGTTGCTTAAAGGGTGAGGTGACATAGTGTCTACTGCTAGTGTAATGGGTTGACGATTGGTCAATCAATCAATCGTTCGTTCGTTCCTCGTTCGTTCAGTCGTTAGTTCGTCTGTTCGTTCGTCCGTTCGTTCGTTTGTTCATACTTCACCACGTTGAGCCAGTCCCACATAGCTACCATGAACCTATGCAGTTGGACCTCATAACAAGTGCTAATGGTGTCATCTATTTCACTCATCGGTGATCAGGATTAGAATTTTATTTCTGTTTGGACGTTGTGATTGTTTGGACCACAGGGGACTCTCTAAGCAGTACATGCCGTTTTCTGGCATGTACATGTAGTGACCAGTACAACTCAAGGCTCAATTAGTTTAACCCTTTCAACTTGTTTGATATTGGTCACTGGTGACCAATATGATAAATAAAGAAGTATCAAATTGAAAAATGGCAGCAATGTAAAATTGCCTAAAGGGGTTAAGGAGCTTATCAAGTAAAGGAGATACTGGCTTGACAAGATTTAAAGATTAAAAAGGAGCTGGGGTGGTTGGGTTTTTTTTTTCCTCTTTTTTTTTATCTTCTTGTTCTTGTTTCACATTGTCTAACCACCCAGTCCTACACAATGAAGCAGTATTAGGACTTATCGTTACAGAGCTACTTGGTTGGAAATTAATTTAGAAAAATATGTATATATTTTTTATCATCTGATCAAACTTCCTGATTATATACAGATACGCGTGTAATACAATGAACCAGTTTTTTTGACTGAAGGAAAAAAATATATATGTGCAACACAAAATCCAGCAAAAGAGGGAAAGATGACTAACGTCTAAATGGTGGTTGTTTTGTTGTTCGTTTTGTTATTTCATTTTAATCTGAAGATATGATTTGCAGGTGTCGTTGACATGTCTGAAATAGATGGTACCCTTTTTTGCTTTGTGTTTGAAATACTATTATTAGAAGAAAGATACGTTATTTATAAATAATTTGTGGTGTTTTTTTGACGTTTGTTTTTTGTTTCCCCCCAGAGTGAATGTAAATAATGTAAGATTACAAAGTCAACTGACATTTTATTCCCAACTTGAGTGATATATTATGTATATTTATATATTTTTTTCCTCTGGCGAAGTGTGCATTAGAACTAATTTCACTGAGAAGTAGTGAGCCTTAGACAGTATGCTTGGGTTGATTAACCAAAATGCTGGTGTTGCCCGTCTGTACAAATTAAAATAAAAAAATAAAAAAATCTATATTATCTTTATCACCTAAACAAATGTACAGCGTGTTTGATGAAATGATTTTAATGAAAGCAATCAAGGAATGGAGTGAAGCAGATTTTAAATGCAGGGTATAGAGGATAGGTAGTGACAAAAATGGTCAAGATTTATTTGTATGAGATGTATATCCCTTCTTAGTTATGCACGTATCATAAGTACTCTTTCAACTCTTTAGTTTACAGGCAGTGGACACTATTGGTAATTATTCAAAATAATTATTAGCATAAAACCTTTCTTGGTAACGAGTAACGGGGAGAGGTTGATAGTATAAAACATTGTGAGAAACGGCTCCCTCTGAAGTAATGTAGTTATCGAGAAAGAAGTAATTTTCCACGAATTTGATTTTGAGACCTCAAACTTAGAATTTGAAGTCTCGAAATCAAGCATCTGACAGCACACAACTTCATGTGGCAAGGGTGTTTTTCTTTCATTATTATCTCGCAACTTCGATGACCGATTGAGCTCAAATTTTCACAGGGTTGTTATTTTATGCATATGTTGAGATACACCAACTGTGAAGACTAGTCTTTGACAATCACCAATAGTGTCCCCTGCCTTTATAACACTGAAATCAAAGTTCTTTCACAATGTTCAGACCAAATGCACTGTTTTGTAGATGACTTAGGATTGCCCCTTTTGAAATTGGCAATCACGACAAACTTATTAGAATTTTTAATGGTAAAACCAAAATAGGATGATAATTTTGTGAAATGAAATTGTATGCTCTGTGTTTTAATTGGGTAACTTTGATAGTTGACAGTAGTGTCCACATTATCGTCAGAGTCGCTCAGCCTTTACCCCCCCCCCCCAAAAAAAAAAAAAGTTTTCTAGAATAGATTACTGTAGTTGAGAATGAAATAAATGTCACTTTGCCCACTTCGATGCATGACTCACTTTGAAAACTATGGAATCATTACTCTCACATAGAAGTGACAAATCGTCACAGGATTTAGCCCTTTGTGGTAAATAGGGTCACCCCTGAAGAATTCTTCAAACATTGAGTTGTTACACCACAGGCTCGTTTCAGAACCACTGCAACTCGTTGAGAGATTTCCTGTCAATCATGTCAATAGTGATTCCACACACCATACTAGATTGTATCTCGACAGTGCAAAGTTTCAAATCCTACTTTAAAGGATTTTATTCGATTTTTTTAAATCACTTCAGAACATGTGGGCTTTATTTCCCAAATGAATGAGGAATGCTTGAAACATTAAGTTGTTATACCGCAGTTTTTTTTCAGAATCAGAATCACTACAACTCGGAGAGATACTTTCTGTCAATAGTGTTATCACTGCCTTACTAGATTGTATCTGACTGGCACCCCTGAATTAAGACGTTGACTAATAGGGAGACTGCCAGCAAAGGGCTGGATAGCTCAGTTGGTAGAGCGCCGATACAATAATCCGGTGGTCGTTGGTTAAAGTCCCGCTCCAGTCAATTATTCTTTGTTCAAACCATACTAGATTGTATCTTGACAGTGCGAAGTTTCAAATCATACATAGAGGTTTTTTTTTTATTAAAAACAATTTAAAAATCACTGCAGAGCATGTGGGCCTCAATCCACAAAATAGAAATTTTATATTTGCACAAATCTTAGAACATTTTGGGGGATTAAAACAAAAATTATAAATCTAATTCAGAGGTATTACAGTGAAAGAGTATACAACAATATGTTTATCTCTTGATCTCTTTGCTTCCCTTTTATGTCCAATTGAAGCAATTGGTCTACAAAAATGCATTAAAAAAATAGAGTAATCCACACCCTTTAGGTGGGCATATTTTTGAAAGGAATAATGATAACAATGTCTAAATAAGAGTATGAATTATATGTGTCAACTGTACCAATGGTGTTTGGTAGTCTCATGTTTGTTTTATTTCAAGGTTTTTTTCTGACAAAATTTTATGAATCTTCAATTTTAGTTACTTATGTAACATTTATGTTTGTTGAGGTAATTATATTGTATAACTTTTTTACTATTAGTAAATCACACGTCGATTCTTCATCACTTATTGTGCCTTTCTTTTAATTTTGAAGTACATGTATGCCTGATGAATTTATTTTTATCCGAGTCTTTGAAGTCGTGTGTTAATACGAAATCTCCTTGTCAACCATTTCAATGCCACCTAAGAATTGTTTGGGTTTTTGAATGTTGGCTTATCCCATCGACCCCCTGCATAGGCCTTCCTCACTGAGGATAAACAATTGAAAACATGACCATGTGTACCTGCCACGTAGTCGGAATCGTGTTGAGGCTTGCCATCCCTTTGTATCTCTCATTAGGTTGAAAAGATCAGCCACACACATGGTTTGTGTTTCCATTGAGGGCAATGTTTAAGCCCGGCCGTCATATGCAATGGGGCTATTTGGCAGCCATCTTGTTCAAATCAGTGTATCCGTATTGAAGCTCAAAATGACAAGTAGTCTGGTTCCTATTGGTGTCATTTGAACCATTGAATTACGAGTGTTTTACTCGTATATTATATAGTTTTATGCTAGTTATTTTTTTAACAATGTCAGATCTAGTTAATGATCTAAATTTATTTTAACAAATAGTCAAACTCATGGTGTGGCTACACTGCATCCATTCAAGAAGAAGACAAAAATTAACAGAAAAAAACCCCAATTTAAACACTTTTATTTTCCTGAAATCAAATTCATTTAGATAATCAAAAGGTATTTAAATGAACTTAGGAAACATAAATTGAATTGCATATAGTGTTTGTGATACAGCTGATCAGCTGATTTCCTCGTTTTGGGGTTTTCAGCTGTGCCAATGAAAACTTTAAATCACTGCAATATTGTTTTGTGAGTGGCGTTTTCCTTCTCCCCCCCCCCCCAGTTTTTGTTCACAAACTGCAACTTCATGCCTGTTTATACTATGATTACTTTGAAGAGTGAGTTGACTGATGGAAATTTATGAATTTATGGTTTTATTCATGTGGAAACATCATGACACATCATAACAAATCTTTGAAATAAAAAATTATGATTCAGTGCTGTTCTATGAACCATGTCACTGTGGTAAACAAAAAAACAAAAAAGACTTTGTATTTTCCAGGGATTTCTTGGCAGGCAAAGGTAATTCCCCGGTGATCAAATGAAAAATGTTACATTTTGTATAGTAAGTATTGGGTAAAATTAAGATTTTTTTGTAAAATTAACTGCTGAACAATTTTTGAAATGCACACCATTTCTGCATATCAAATATTTAAGTGCAATTTCCATAGAATTTAAGAGATGTTATCCTCAATTGAACTGTGTACAAATCATGCCTGCAGGAATTCCAGGCTCTATGGTTCTTTTGTAAACATGCTTGTGATCCATGGCACAGGTTACTTGGTCTAAAGCAAATTATTTCAAAAGCCCCCCCCCCCCTCCCTTAATTGACAAATGTATTCATTTGTTTGAGAGTCAGTGAAAAATGAATGTTAGTGAACCAAATTATAATGTCTTTTACTTATGCACCCCTAACTAGTGTTACAGTTTGGTTAGTTGTTCATGCCAGGCACTGTGTAAGTTCAAAACGTTTTAATTAATCAATTATGCTGTCTTGGCAATCACCTTAAATATAGGTCAAGACTGTTGAATCTTAATTATGATTTTAAAGTTCTTTCACAAAATTTTACATGCAAATAATTTCAAGCATGTTTTTATTTTATAGTTCACTTCCAATCATTAAAAAATAATTTAAAAAGTTTGTTGAACCTAAGCAGTTTTAATACATACTCACTGTTACTGTGTAAGTTTAAAGTGTTTTTAGGGATATTTGAATAAGTAAAGAACGATGGGTGCCTTTGGAACACTAAATGCCAGTAGACATCAGTTAAATGTCCATGGTTTACAAAGCTCTGAGCATGCACATAATTTCAAGGTTTCCCTTGTAAGTCTACTATAGCCAGGTCAGGCCCAACAGTGTTACTTTTTAATCATTGTAGTTCAAGTATGATGTTGATTCATAGAGAAATTTCACAAATCAATTTATTAACTTCATGAGTTTACCCTTGATCGTTGGATATCCAGTTAATCAGCATTTTTAACCCCCAACTCACAAGGGTCCAAACACTGCGGTAACTGAACACCCCGATTGTTCGGAACTTCAGAATTTATCTTGATGCCTAGCCCAATGCTCTCATTATTACCAGGGTCCAATTACATTGAGCTAGTTAAACAGAAAATTTTGCTTACAAATTTTGTACTTGGGAAATAAAAAGAGCTGGATACTACTAGCCAGAAATAGTGCATGGGACATTGTAGTTTGGTTTGTATTGTAATAAGTAACCTTATTCAGGTAATCATATTTTTGTGCTTGGGTGGCTTTATGAAATTAGGCCCAGACTGGCAGTACAGTTATGAGAATGACAAAAAAAAACTCATAGGTTCTTTCAAAGGAAGAAGGAGAAGTTTTTTTTGTTACATATTTCCGAGAAGCAATTATCTAACCAAGAATTTTTGGAGACTGTTCTATGTTAATATACTTGGAGTTTTAGCATTCAGATTCTGTAGCAAAGTTATGCCCAACTTTGATAAAAGTTATTAATTTTGGAAGAGACAAATGTTATTTTATTGATGTTGGGAAGCCATCTTTGTCCTTTCAGAATTTACAACCTATGATTGTTGTAGTCCAGATGGTTTTAAATAATGTATACATGTATAAAAAATGTACTATTAAAAAATATTAAAATATTGTGAATATTGTGATTTACAGAAATGACCTTTGTTTTAATTTCATTAATTGTCTTGTTTGTTGTTTCATAAAGACTTTTTTCTAAATGAATTGCCAATGAAATTTAAAATTAAAGACATGTATTAGCCTCTTTTTATACCTGGTGTAGGCCTTTATACGCCATAAATCAGACAAAATCCGGTTTAGCAGATATTGATAACCAGCCAAAATACCATAAAAGTGTCAAAGTCCACCACAAAGAAGTTTGCTATGCAGTATTTTCTAATTAGCAGCTTCAGAAAATCTGGCCCATGACCCAGTTTTATGACAATGATTCATAAAGAATTGTGTACATTGAAAGTTGACATGATCTTGGGCCCTCAACTCCTGAGGAATATGCACCACCAGCAACCAAAATTGGTGCACATGTTGATAACGTTCAGATCAACTTGTACAATTTGTTGCAGATACCCCTTTTTGTGATGAGAAATAACTCTTTTATAAGGAACTGGACCATGCCAGGAAGTGCTCTATGGTGGTTGAACTCGAACTCAAAAGCCTGAACGCCAAATCAACTCTGTTTTGCAACATCACTTGACCACATCAGGCTACCAACTCCACAAATTTGTCTTTACATGCAAAGGCTCTCTTCTAGTCACAAGTTGTCTATTATTTAACCATTGCCAAATTGTATTTTTTTGCATGATCACTTGACCACATCAGGCTACCAACCACAAATCTGTCTTTACATTAGAAGGCTCTCTTCTGTTCACAAGTTGTCTTTTCTTTAACCATGGCCAAATTGTATTTTTTTGCAACATCACTTGACCACATCAGGCTACCAACTCCACAAATTGTCTTGACATTAGAAGGCTCTCTTCAAGTTACAAGTTGTCCATGGCCACCATCTGTATTTTTGTTTAGCCCCATAAGTAGTATCATTAATCTGGATTCCTGCCAATTCATCAGAGTTATTGGCACTCAGTGGTATAGCTAAGGTGACCTGGGGGCATAGTTCCCCTGTCGTCCACCACCCCACAAAATTGTCATTGCCGCCCCAACAATATGAACAAGCAATTTCTACCTCCATGGAACAAGTACTTGCCCCAAAATATTAATTAACACCACAAAAGCTGAAAAGTCCTATCCTGAATAAGTGTATGACTTTATGCCTTTATATAGAACATTTTAGGAACAACCTATACAAACTGTTATTTTATTCCCAAAAAAACCTTGGGCTATTATTTTTGTCATCGCAAAAAGGATTTTTTTTTTTAAACGACTTGTTTCAAGACTAGCCAATTACATCCAATCTGACTGGAGAGGGCGCTGTTTGCGCACATGATTTTTCGTAGACAACACAGGAACAACGAGCGATACAAATGTGACAGAAAGGCAGGAGAAATACCTGATAATTTTCGTTAATGGCAGCGTGAATTACTGCGAATCGAGTATACAGAATGACTACAGTCCGCGCGTTCACGTGTGAAGACCTCTTCAGGTTTAACAGCGTGTAAGTTGCATAATAATTATCGGGAGATTTTGTTTACAAAACAAATTACAATCATAATTCATTGAATTTACAATTTTTTTTTTACACACTGACAACATACATTACAGGTTTGATTTTACTTTAGTGTGTTTTTCATTGTGTCTATTCCGTTATGTGAAACTATATTTTGAAAATGACATACATTCTTGAACCCAAGGAAGACAAAACTGTAGTAACATCACAAGTACTGTTAATTATTGAAATACAAGTACTCTGCTGAGCCCGGCCCGAGTCGAGGTGGACTGAAAAATCAGCAAAATTGTTATAAAATATAAGAAATGTTGTTTTTGTAAATGGTGTGTGTTTATAAATTAATTATTCTTCTGTTGCAGTAACCTGGATCCTCTGACAGAAACCGTATCCTTTTGCCTCCTGAAGATTGCGGGCCTTTGCTTTCATAAAATTTATTTGTTCTGAACTAACAGTTAACACTAATCTTTTCTCAGTCTCACAACACAAGTTCTGGGCGTCTGGCTTCCTATTCGTAGAACCATGGAGGAACTAGAACTATGGTTGAGATTATAGGTCCTTTAACCTGATTGTAAGCTAGACCCAATTACTTGGGTGCCGTACTCTTATATTTGTCATTATCAGTACCGTACTTTGCGACCGATAATGACAACTACTACATTTAGCTAGTATACTACCAACGATAATTACAAATTTCGAGAGAAAAAAAGGAGAACAGCCCCCCCCCCTCGCTCAGTAAACTGGGTCTATATTGAAGCATGTGACTCCATTACTCCTGACTCCTACCTAGATGTGTGAGTTTCTTCCACTGTGGTCTCTATGGAGATGATAGCAGTCTGAACCTCACTGTTCTCGCTGAGTAAAAACTCAATTTTACTTAAAACTAAGCTCAAAATCAAGCTCAATTTTGTCTATTCTCATTGAACAAAAAAAAACAGTAAAACAGTCAACATTACTCATTATTGTTATATGGTTCTACATGTACATGTATTGTACCTACATTTTATCTGCCTAATGAATATTAAATATGAAACTGACTCTTTTATTTGCTTTAAAAACTTACCCTTTGAAATTATTTTGAAAAGAAATTTCATTTTCCTCCTTAACGCCTACATCATTTCAGTATGGTGCAGCATTCTATCTTCAATACCTTGCACATTGGCCAGAATATTTCCAAGTATGTGAGTCCGCCTCAGGAAAGATTATGGGATATAGTAAGTATTGCACTTGTACATAGTGGAAAATCTCCACTTTTGGGGTATTCAAGGATGTTGGTTGCCATGGTCACAACTACGAAGACCGCTTAGAGAAGGGCCGGGTGATAACAATCGCTGAACGCTGATGATTAAAACCGTCTTCAGGGACTACTCACTGATGCCTCAGCTCAGCCCCATGTTCCATTTACCTTTGCTTAATCCTGATTGTGATTCTGTCATTTCTTCTTAAAATACTCCACAAACCTCAAGATTTTATTTATATTATTTTTCTGTTCACCATAAGTTATGGGTAAATCTGAAGGCTCCGTCCAACAGGAGACATGGCATGGTCACGTTACTGCAGTAACCGTTGCCCCTGAGTATCGACGACTTGGCCTGGCTGCCAAGATGATGAACTTCTTGGAACAGGTCTCTGAAAAGTAAGTCTCTTATGTCAGCATTTTTGTAGAAATAAGGAGTTCAAGGCTGCATTGACTGAAGCTGCTAAAAGCACAAAATGTAAACAATTTGCTTACCAGAATTTACCCATATCCCACATACCGTTTGTGACTGGTTACATGCATATTTTTTGTTTTTCAAAAAATGGGAATGAAAAACATTCTGCTGTTAAAAGCAGCTGTATACCGGGCCCTGTACTTGAATGCTTGATCCCATCACAAATCTCTTGAACAAATTATGCAGCAAAAATGTTACCTTTAACCGGCTGGTAGCTCAAAACACTTTGATTGCTAAAAAAGCTAGCAAAAGTGGCACTCATAGGCATTTGTCTTGTTTGTATAAATTGTTCAAGTATTGCATGTCTTTGGTCGATAATATTCATGCAGCTTTACTGCTTTGAGCCACAAGAACGGTTTTAAACAAAAACACGATGACATACAAACCCTTTCATTTTCTTGCGCAGGAAAGCCTGTTTCTTTGTGGACTTGTTCGTGCGTGTCTCTAATGAAGTAGCAGTCAACATGTACAAGCATCTTGGCTACACAGTGTATCGTAGAGTCATAGAATACTACTCAGGAGATCCGGATGAAGATGCATTTGGTAAGTAGTTGATGGGGAAAGAATGGTTAATTTTAGAGACCATTCATGTATAATCATCACCATAAGTCTAGATATGGCTGATCTTGTGGATTTTTTTTAGCCCTGTTATTTTCTGGAAAATTTCAGGAAAAATTTTTAATATCAAAAATACATGGTGTGTGGTTTTGTTTTGGAATTGTACATTCTATGTGAACAGGGACACATTTGAAAAAGTAAATTCTGTCTGATACCTTTTCTTTGACATTCTTACTATTGCAACAGTGCAAATATAAAAGAACCCAATGCACTTATCGAAAAGAGAAGGGGTTCTGGTCGAATCGGCAGCAAATTGCCCCACAGCACCTTGTAAAACATTCCATGGTGTTATCAGAGTTAGGTCTCATAAATTCAAACATAGTCCCAAATCTTGCAGGAAATACTGTATGTTACAGCGACAGAAGCGTCATTGAGTGACGGACATGTGCGCTATATTAGAAGCCACTATTATTATTATTATGTGATAAAACAAACTTTCCTTCAATTCCCTGCAGATATGCGTAAAGCCCTGAGCAGAGATACAGAAAAGAAATCCGTGGTGCCACTGAAGGACCCTGTCTACCCAGAGGACGTAGAATGACATTATAGGTGAACTCATACTGTAACTGACTGGGGTTTTGTTTTTTGTTTCTACACAAAATAAGCACTGGATTTGGAAAACCAAACCTGGGGCCATTTTCATAGAGCTGCTTTGAAGCAAAAAATACTGCTTAAAAATTGTGCTTCTTGCTAAAGCAAATATAAGCAGGATATCAGCCACAGATTGTACATGTGAGATTGTATTTTGATTGGTACCCTTATTCTGGTAAGCATAATTATGTTTTGCTTAGCTACTTTTTTGTGCTTAAAGGCAGTGGACACTATTGGTAATTGTCAAAGACCAGTCTTCTCACTTGGTGTATCTCAACATATGCATAAAATTACAAACCTGTGAAAATTTGAGCTCAATCGGTCATCAAATTTGTGAGATAATAATGAAAGAAAAAACTCCCTTGTTACATCAGTTGTGGGCTTTCTGATGCTTGATTTCGAGACCTCAAATTCTAAACTTGAGGTCTTGAAACCAAATTCGTGGAAAATTACTTCTTTCTCGAAAACTACGTCACTTCAGAGGGAGCTGTTTTTCACAATATTTTATACCATCAACCTCTCCCCGTTACTCATAATCAAGAAAGGTTTTATGATGATAATTATTTTGAGTAATTACCAATAGTGTCCACTGCCTTTAAGCAGCTCTATGAAAATGGGATCAGAGAAAAGGTTTCCACTGAATCAATGTTGTATCATAATAAATAAATAAATAATATTTAAAGATTACGGTTTGGGTTCACCTTGGTTTAGCTAGTATTTTTACTTAATAGTGTAAATTGTTTTCTTGGGGCGGGGGATGGGGTTGGAAAAGACAGGATAGGATTGTTAATTAAATTTGTGGTGTTAGTTAATGCTATTTGCAAATAAAAAATGGTATGGACTGGCTGATTGACTTTAGATGATGAATTTCGTAGTAAAATGGCATCTGGAGAATCTCTGATGATGGTCACATTTGTTCTGATTAAATTCAGCCTATAATGCAATAGTCCTTTTCCTGAGTTGTAATAAACTCACGATTAAAATAGATTATTGGCAAAACGAAATTGGTTATTGTTAACTGCTTTACAAATTATAAATGCATCAAGTTTTTTAGGCTAACAAAAGCACAGCTTAGGATGTTTCTGATTATTGTGACTGTCTGTATGATATATTCACTGGAATCACTGTGTCCTTCTCATTAACAGCTGGTCTTGAAAACAATGAAATGATTTAATGTGGTTTCTTTTATTGAAGTTTGTTTAATTGTTTCTGTTTATCTTTCTTATAAAATAAATGTCTTGAGGAAATTTAAAGCCATTGGACACTTTTGGTAAACAATATTGTCCAGCCTCACACTTCGTGTACCACAACTTATATATAAAATTAAAAACCTGTGAAAATTTAGGCTCAATCGGTCATCAGAGTCGGGAGAAATTAACGGGAAAACCCACCCTTGTTTCCCCACGTTTCGCCATGTCATGACATGTGTTTAAAATAAAACCGTAATTCTCAAAAAGTAAAGCATTTCATGGAATAATATTTCAAGATAAGTTTTTCACCATTACCTTCTGTAGACCCTGTCAATTATTTGTAAATCGGTAATTTTTTTTTTTTTCTGTACCGAAAGTGTATAATGGCTTTAAGAAGAGGTGTAGTAGAAGAGAGTTTAAAGAAGAAATTAAACTAGAAATAAATCGCAGAGGAAATGCCCTTATCTCCCAGAAGAGAAATGACCATCCCCCCCCCCCTCCCCCAAGTACCCCCGCCCAAGAGCTCGAGAAATGACTCGAACTCCATCACGCGCCAGCCCAAAAGTGGCATCAGAGAAAATTGTACACAGACGGTGTACGGTTGAGCACAGCAAATTAAAGAAAGATGTGATGAAAACCATTCTGATTAGACCTTGCTTAGTTTATTTATTCTTGGTACATTTTGATAATGTATTCTTGAGAATTTATTTTATTGGCCCTGATTGTTTATAAATGAATAAAAAGTTAACCAACGACTTGTAAAGGGCGCCCTCTACAGTCTGCTGGAAACACTGTGTCTCTAAACAAGATGGCGTCGCCCAGGTGTGTTGCAAATCCGGAGGGTTTGGAGTTTCAAAGATTTCTTGACGATGGAGTACACACTCATTCCTCTGATGTGCAGGTGGGTTGGACTTGGAAAAAGTGAAGTGTTGGCCTGAAAATAAAAGGCAACGTGTGGTGTATTTACGAACCGCAGAAAAGGATCATTTGGGACTGATAATTGATAATTAATTGCTTTTTTAAAATTTAAGAAGTGTAGTTTTTGTTCGTTTTTCTTGCTTTTTCTTAAAAAAATTATTACAAAAAATACTTGTAATACTTTTATAAGTTGCTTTTTAATATGATTTACTGCATCATGTTGCATCTAGTTCTAAGACTATACATTAGCATTGCTCCCTTGTTGTGTAACCATTGGCATTGTCAGATTCGATTGTAACCACGGCACGGCATCTGATCTGACTGACTACCCCTGACCATTTAAATTATTAAATTATGGTGTAACAAATGGTATTGACAACAAATTGTGAAACAAGTCGGGGCTACTCCTAGAACTATTTCGGTTTTCGTTCCGCTATCGTCTCCCGTTACTTCTAGAAACTAGTAAAGGGGTAAAGGCTCCCCTGTGACTGTGAGCCTAAAAAAGGGTCTAATAATAATATTTTGGGCCCTCTTAACGCTATACGATTTTATATAAAATCGGCGTTGATAGATGAAAGTTTTACGACCGTTAGCCACCAGTAACTGAAGTTTCCTCTGTACTACACTACCAAAACTTTCCCCACACACTCAACATACATTCATAATGCTTGCATTGCCTTTTTGTTGAGTGAAATTAAAAAACATCTTCAAAAAATGCAGTTTTCTGCTCGGTACTCACTGTCGGTCGCACTAAATACCGACAACTCACGACCCCTCACGACAACTCACGACAACAATTTTTAAATGCACTTACACAGAACATTTGAACGCAATTCAACCACTAAATATGTGCACAAGAGTCATATGCATCTAAATCACTTTCAAACTGTTGAAAAAACTGTGTTTTTAACTGTAAAAATGGTGTTTTTACCCCGAATTTGGTAACGAACGGAAATATTTGCCATGTAGTCTTTCGACGCACTTGACAATTCTATTACACCGCAGGGGGAAAGGTAATTTCTGAGGGCTGAGTTTTTTTTTCGTTATGGTTTTAGCAGCTGGTTTTTTCTTTCTTGTTAGTAACTAAGCCGCCACTCTGGAATTCAAAGTTAAAAGGGGAAACTTAAATGCAATATTGTTTTAAACTCCATGAAATACATAAAAAAGGTAAATAATCATCTTGCCTAATTGTATCACCCCTGCGGTATAATAGAATCGTCCAAGTGCGTCGAAAGACAACATGGCGGATACTACCGTTCGTTACTAAATTCGGGTAAAAAACACTTTTTTTTACAGTTAAAAATACAATTTTTCCAATAGTTTGTAAAGGATTTGGGTGCATATGACTCTTGTGCATATATTCAACGGTTGACTTATGTTTAAATGTTCTGTTAAAGTGCATTTAAAACTTGTTGTCGTGAGGGGTCGTGAGTTGTCGGTATTTAGTACGACCCCTCACTGTTGTTGTTCTGCCGCATCGCCCTGTTTTTGACTTCTCAATAAGCTCAACGCTTTATATTATATTTTTGGTCACCAAGCGCTGTACACGCCCGAGCCGTGGCCGAGTCGAACTAAACCATTCTGTATAAGGGGTGTCACAAGGCAGTGCGTTCAAGCCATGTGCGTGAACGGCGGGTATTGTAAACGTAGTGCCCACGCACTGCCGCACTCTGAATTTTTTTTTAGAATGATAAATTCTTACTGTAATTCAGTCCCCAACTACTCCGTTTTACCACTTTACTACAAATGCCGATTGTCCCCGACCGTGCGCGTATTTTTTTCCCAGGACAAACGTGGAGAATTATCTGCATACGTTCGTCCTGGAAAGAAAAAATAACCAATCCGTGCTTTGTGTACAAAACATATGGACAGGCGTCTGGGAACCACGAAGAGTGTGTTCATGTCCATATAAATGTTTTGTACACAAAGCACAGATCTGGGGGGGCTTTTCCGGGGACAATCGGCATTCGTAGCGTAGTGGTAAAACGGAATAGATAGATGTAATGGGGACTAAATTACGGTAAGAATTTAATTTTTTTTTAATTTTGAGATTGCGGAGTGGGTTTCATGTACCTCGTTCTAGATCAATGAGAGTTCAAAGAACACGTAGAGCCTAATTTTGGCGAAATTTAATTTAAAATAAGAGAGATTTTACCTCATATCGAAGTGCCAAAACCCCCTCATTTGTGTTGTGAGACATGTCAAGAGGTGCGTGGATACGATAGCCGAACGAACCTCATAGTTCTAGGAGTAGCCAGATAGGTGACAACTGACCAGCTGACAGGAAATAAGCCCAATAATAAATTGGTTCAATCAAAACAGTTAATACTTAATGTGTCTAACTCTAACTATGTTATTGGGATACAGAGAAGTGAGCTTTAATGAATAATGGATTTACAATGTTAATTTTCTATCTCTGTATGGGTTTTGTTTTATTCCTTTCAGGAAACTGTTGAAGAGTCTGTGAGTGAAATGTTTGAGACATTCCTTCTATCTCGTGAGGATGAGCACCCTGATAAAACAAAGTAAGCTCAAAATATAGTTGACTCAATTCAGAAAAGCAAAAATGCAGGCCTAAATTTGCTAGGACCATATTGACGGTACAGAAGAGAAGGAAGTGGGGTTACCTTCTCCATTTGTGTAGGAATATGATACACATATTGACTGACAATGAGGTAAATAGTGCACGTCTATTCCCCCGAGGGACTTTGAGTGATCAGAAGAGGGACCTATTTCCCTCTTTGGGTCACTCACAGGCCCGAGGGGGAATAGACGAGCACTGTTTGCCAAGATATGCCAGTCCCTGTGTTTTATAACAAACCGGTCTGAAAGAATATAAACTTTTCAGGGTTTTACTAAACTGTTCTATTTCAACAATTAACACATGGGCAATTAAATCAAAAGAGATTCAACAATAAAAGGAACGCTTATTTCCTTGGATTCAGTTTTAAGTTGTTGTCCACGGTTCACATCATGAGAGGGCGGTGTAACCAGTCAAAAAAGATTTCATAGGCCTCTTACATTTCGAGTGATGTAGTTTTATATCAGAAGTGGGCATTGTTAAAATGGCCACCAAAATTAAGACCACCACGGGCCAATTCAGAGATGGCACTATATATCTAGTAGTTCATGTCTTAGTATCAAGTACATGTCAGCCAAAAAAAAAGCTTTTACCACAAAAAGCACGATTTTGTCATATTATAGCACTAATCAGCGTTAATATTTAAAGGCAAACTCAAAATCCTTTTATCCGCTCATTTCAGGCCGTTGTTACACAGAGATAGTCACATTAACTTCCTTCGGAAAGGCCTTCATAATCTGTCTGAGAACTATGAGAGTCTAGACGCATCAAGACCTTGGTTGTGCTACTGGATATTACATAGTCTTCATCTTCTAGATCAACCATTGCCCGATAACATTGGCTCAGGGTAAGATCAATATACTATTGTCTTTGTGGTGCCAGTTTTTTTCCATCAAGGTGTCTTACAAAAACTATTAGAAAATGAGTGGATGTGACTTTAACTGTATCAAATTGCTAATATAGAAGGAAATTTACACAGTCAGTTTCCCTTAGTCAGTTGTATTGTTAACAGTGGTCGGATCTTTGGCTACATGCCATTTACAGGTTGAATGGCTTGTGACTTGCACTCCCGAGCAATTATGTTGTTCAGTTGGTAGAATACTGACATGTTAATCTAGGGGTCCAAGTTCAACCTCTAGCACACACCACCAATGAAATGTGGAACAGTGCCAGCAGTATGCCAATGCTATGAGAACTTTATTGATGACAGCATGGCCTTCCTCCATGATGTCAGTATGGGCATTATTTGATCTTGTGGCATAGTGTGCTTTAATGGTTAAGGTATGTCATTGGAAATGTTTGTGGACATGAATGAATGATTTAGTTATTCCTCTTTGATTCGTTTCAGGGTGGTTAAGTTTTTAGTAAAGTGTCAGCATCCTGAGGGTGGATTTGGAGGTAAGTCGTGGATTTGATCAACATGAAAAGTCTTGATTTAATGTTTGTTTGGATAACCCTTCTAGTGTCCGACCATTCACAATTATTCACAATGTACACGTATTTAATAGTATGCTAAATTTGCATCAAAGATAAAAGATGTTATTTGTATTTTACCCATACACCGAAGTGTATTGATTAAACATCTATTCAAAACAATTGTGGTACCTGCTGCTAAAGTAATGCAATCGAACTGCACCCAGATACTGGGAATCAGAGATATCTCGATGGTCTAGTGATAAAACAATGCTCTAGAATGGTAAAGATCTCGGGTTGAAATCCCACCCGGTAATGTATGTGCCACATGGACAATACTGGAGGATTACCACTTGTACAGCCTTGGGAACTTGGAAACTGGAAATGTATTTTTGTTTACATTTGGGTATTTTTTAACTCCTTTATATATATAGAATGGTTTATTAAAAAATGTCATAAGCAGCCACATGCTGAATTGCAACAATTTACAATAAAAAGGGTAAACAATACAAAATTTGATAAAAAGTTATACAAATTACATTAAAATTTGACATTAGAAATTTCCTGATAAAAGAAAATAAGGGACATAACCAGTTAGGAAATAAAAAAATATTACTTGTAGACAAATTGAAGGGGTAAGAACTGCAAAAACTGCAATAATTATAGTGTGAGAGTTACTGAGAATTAAAAAGATTTATTAAATAAGGGACAGCACTATCTCTTAGAGTCTACTAGTCTTACATTTAGGCTGATATATCAAATTAGTTTTGCGAAGAACCCTGTGATTTTTGGGGGGTGAGAGGAGGTGCGACATAGTCTGTTTAGCAGTTAACTCTGAGGCAAATTTTGAACACAGTGACCTGCGTCGATTGCTTAGACTTGGTAAATTAAGAGACTCTAATGCACTAAGATAGTCATTGTAAACATAGTAAAAAATCCCCTAAAATAAGCTTGATGACACGCCTCTGGATTCTTTCCAATTGTTGCACATGTTGTTGAGTTAGTGCACCATTCCAAAGTGGTACTGCATATTCAAGGAGTGGTCGCAGGTATCCTTTATAGATTGTTATGAGGTAGTCTACGGGTAAGGCATGGCCTTTAAGAACACGAATCATATGAATTCGACTGTTAGCTCGTTGGAGTATACTGTTGATATGCGACCCCCACTTCAAATCCTGCTGGATATGGACACCAAGTAGTTTAACGGTTTGCGATTGGGTCAAGGGGTGGCTATTGATTTCCAGAGCTGGGGGTGGTTGGGGACTTCAAGAAAAAGTAATTTCCATGGAGTTGCATTTTTGGGGATTGAGCTTCATGTTGTTAGTAGCTGACCATTGCACAAGGGAATCTATTGACTGTTGCATTTGTGATTGGTCCTGAGAGGAGCGGCATTCTATTAAGTTCAAATCGTCTACATACTTCCAGCAGAAGGTTGAGTTGTCGAGATTTTGGCATGCATCATTAATGGCTGCTGAGAAAACAACTGGCTCAAGCCATGTTCCCTGTGGTACTCCAGCATGCATATGGGTCCAGTTGGATAAGACTCCCTTATAGCGGACACACTGTTGACGATTAGTTAGGAAGTTTGCTATCCATTGAACAAGGCACGGTTCAACATCTAGATGAATCAATTTGGATATGGCTTTGTTATGGTCTATTAGGTCAAAAGCCTTGCTGAAGTCAGTTGTGACGAGTGTCGATGTTGGTACAAAGTATTCATCAGATCAATTAGGCAGTGTGTAGTAGAGAGTCCCTTTCGATTCCCGAACTGGCGTGGGTCAAGATGCGATTCGAGGTCAAGTGTAGTCCATCTGGCGACAAAACCTTCTAAAACTTTGGTAAAGTGGTCTGTTAACGCGATTGGCCTCAGCTTATCAACCGATGCAGGGGAAGTTTTGGGAATAGGAATGATGGCAGCTCTTTTCCAGACATCTGGAACAATACCAGATTGAAGGGAGGTATTGAAGATGTGGGCCAAGGGCGTGCTCAGTTCGCAGGCGTATTCTTTTATGATGCGTGTAGGGATGTTGTCTGGTCCTCCAGATTTGCCACGTTTAATGTTCTTCAGCTGGTGATAAACTTCCCAAGGATGGATAATTGGGACAGAGGCAGGAAGAGGTCGGTAGGCAGGTAACTCCTCCACATTGATTGGTGGTAGGTCACTTACCACAGAAGCAAACTGGTTGTTTATGCTGTTAGCAATATCAAACAAATTGTTGGTCTCAATTCCTGGCACTTTGATTGGTTTGCTCTCTTTGTTTGAATTTGTAATTATCTTGATCTCCCGGTACCAAGCAGCTGGGTTGGAAACTTTTTGCCGTTTAACTTTGATGCAATAGTGCTCACGTTTTGCTGTGGAAATGGCTCTGACTATTTTATTACGCAGGTACTTCCAGGTGCGGGTGTTTTTGGTGTGGAAAGCATCTTGGCGTTGTCGAATGAGTGATTTGATAGATGGAGTCGTCCATGGCTTATCATTTACATGAAGATTGGTTAGAGTATTGTAGAAGGCAGTAGCCTGTTGGTTGGGGTCTGCTGCTTCCATGACCGGGGACCAATCATGGTTACATATCCAGGAACCATGTTGGAGTCACGTAGAGGTCTAGTGATGTGCGTTACAGTAGTATTAGCATTAACACAGCTAGTTTTCAGCGGTGACCAAAGTACAGTGCTGTGGTCACTCCTTCCGAGGGGGGAGCAAACCTGTGGCACAGAATATTGGTTTGCCACATTGGAGATAATCTTGTCTAATGTTTTGTCCTCTCTAGTGGGCTGGGTGACAACTTGTCTAAATTGTGGGTCAACAAGAAGTTGTGTAAGGTCCAGCTGATTGAAATCACCCATGATCACTATACCAGCAAACTGATCGTTGGTGAGAATGGTGTCAATAGTTTCATGGAGATGGGCAAGCAAACGATCAGCGACAGGACTGTTTGGTGGGTAATACACTACAGAGGTCTCTGGGAGGGGCACTTCACATTTACATGTATGCATTTTGATTTTGAAGTTTGAAAATGGTGACATAATTATAATGTGAATAAATTGAGTGAATTATTAAGTCCATAAGTTTGGTTGCCTTATTCAGGCGGACCTTTACAGTTTGCTCATCTAGCTCCTACCTACGCAGCAGTCCTGGCACTGATGACCATTGGAACACAAGAAGCATATGACGCTATTAACAGGTTAGATGCAGTAAGATTAATACCTAACTCACAATTAAAATGGAGGCCGGACGACATGTGCGATTTCTAGGCATCAACTGGCATGTAGTGGTCAACGAAAGATCATTCATCAGGGTGGTCATAGTCACAATAAAAAGTGTCCCCCACTATGCCATGATGGAAATTGGGTCAAATTCTTGGCGTGTTTATTGATGGATTGCAATATGCGTCATCGACCGCCATCTTTGAGGTATTAACAAGGGAAGGTGCATGCGCAGCACTTTTCCCTTGTTAATACATCAAAGATGGCGGTTGATGACACGTATTGCAATCCATGTATACATGTAGGTTGGTGTCTGGTAGGTACTCGTCCGGTGCCTGCCCATGTGGGATAATAAACTGTGTGTAAACTTGTAACCTTCTGTTGGCCCAGCAACCCCCCCCCCACATGTAACTAATAAGAACAGTTGATGATAATTATGTTGTATGTTTCAGATCCAAGTTGCAGTCATTCCTGAAGAGAATGCAGACACCAGAGGGCGCTTTCCGCATGCATGACGGAGGAGAAGTGGATGTAAGGTATGGTAATATTTTATTATCAACCAGTAAAAGTATTTGCTGTCTCCGTTCTTTTGATTGAGTGCCAAAATGTTGTCTTCCGAACTTGTTTTTTAAGCCTTGTTGGATTCAGTAAATAGTCAGCGCTTTTATTCAGTGTTTAATTTAACTGTTTGGTATACAGGTTATTTTTAATGGCTTGTCGTGGCCGAGCGGTCAAGGGCACCGAACTCAAGCTCAGCTGTATCTGACCAGCAGAGCAGAGTATGGGTTCGAGTCCCGGTCGTGACACTTGTGACACTTGACCATTATTGCTGCATTCTTCATGTACCCATTGTCTTGTGCAATACAAGTACAAGAACCCAGTACCATGTTTCTGGCATGGTTTGGCAGCCACTCGACCTTGTATCCCTTTCAATGTTTTTGTAAATTATGGTTGCTTTGTCTCATAAAATCATTCTAAACAAAGTCAGTCAAATCTGATATTTCAGCGTTAGGGGTGTCATTTATGACAGAGGGACATGGTGCATATGAATATATAAATTATTATTTTTATTGGTTGACTGTGTTCTGCACATAAACATAAGGATCTTTACTTTATCAGTAGAGAATTAAAAGAAAAATTGTCTGCCTTAAACTTGTCGAAAGAATTGCAATGATTGTCTGTCTCGCGAATGGTCATCCACACGCACATTGTCTCCTTAAAAAATGTTTACCAATGTACACGTATATTTTAAAAATTTACTGAAATTTGGAACACAAATGCTTTTTAAAATGATGCATCTTTTTTTTCTAGGAATTATTATTCCAGTCATTTATTGGTAAAATATTTAAAGAGTTTAATCTGCTTTAAAGGCATTAGACACTATTGATAATTACAAAAAAAAAATTATCATAAAAACTTCCTTGTTAATGATCAATGGAGAGCTGTTGATATTATAAAACATTGTGAGAAATGGCTCCCTCTGAAGTAATGTAGTTTTCGAGAGAGTGAGGTAATTTTTCATAAAAATATTTGAATTCGATTTTGAGACCTCAAAATTAGATTTTGGGGTCTTGAAATCAAGTATCTGAAACCACACAATTTTGTTCAACAATTTCATTATTATCTCACAACTTCTATGTCCAATTGAGTTCAAATTTTCACAGGTCTGTTATTTTATGCATGTTGAGATACACCAAGTGAGAAGACTGGTCTTAGACAGTTACCAAAGGTGTCCAGTGTCTTTAATGACTTTTTTTGACCTCTAGTCGAGGGCGCCCTACTCAAATGACGTCATGTGCATAATGTCTTTTGTAAACAAGTAGGGCCATGATATAAATACCTATTGAATCTGATTCAAATTAAAGGTTCCCCATTGACTTATTCATCCCCGTCATAATCTGATATCAGTTCAGCATCATCTTCTGAGGCTTCATTTTGTTCACCCTCATGAGATAAACCACCTCCTTCCTCATCCAGGGGTTCATCTTCTTGGTCAGATTCCCCCTCTTCCCCTTCGACATCATCCTCTTCCCCTTCAGCATCATCCTCTTCCTCTTCAGTACCCCCATCCTTGTTTTGTCCTGCAAGATCTTCTTCATCTGAATTGTCATTGTCTTGTTCATCAAGTTCCTTTCCTACATCTTCTTCCTCATCATCGCAATCTCCGTCCATCTCCTCAGCTGTGTCAGGCATTTCATCCCCCTCTCTTCCTTGTCCTAAAAAGTCCTCATTAATGTCTTCATCGGAATCATTTGAAATGTCATCGAATTCCTCCTCTTTGTCATCTGCATCTTCCTCCTCATCTTCAGCTGCATCAAATTCTTCATCTCCATCCTCTTCTTCTCCTAGTCCCCCGAGTTCTGCCTCCTCATCGTCCTCAAACTCCATCTCATCTTCCTGGAAATCCTCTGACATTGGTTTCCCCTTGGATGAATTATCATCCCAATCCTTATCAGACTTTGGTTTCTTGGATTTTAGTTCCTTGGACTTCGGTTTCTTAGGCTTTTGTACCTTGGACATTGATACTTTGGACTTTGGTGACTCAAAATTTGGTCCCTTGGGATTTGGTTCGTCGGAATTTGATTCCTCAAAGTTTAGTTCCTTAGACTTTGGTTCCTTTAAAGATAGTGTCTCAGGCTTTGATTCCTTGGATGTTTTTTCCTTGAGGTTTGAGGGTCTTATCTCTTGGACATTGCTCTCATCAACTTTCTTTCTCGCTGCTTTGGGCAAATTTTTTAGGGTTTCCTTCTCAGCATTAGAGTTCTGCTTTGTGCTTGGAGGTAAACCGATAAGAGCATTCAAGGTAGCGTCTGATCGTAATCCCTTGCGCTTCTCAAGGAGTTTATCTGTTTAAACAAAATAACACAAATATTTAAAGACACAAACACAGAAAACTACACAGTAAATTGTCATAAAAAACTGGGGTTTTTTTCTTCAAAAAAAAGAACTTCCAGATATGATACTTTAATTTGGAATGTGTCATGAGTATAGAGTGCATTTGTAATGTTATGGCTGTAAACAGATATTGCTATTGCATGCTTTTGTTACTAGAGATGGTATGTTTGGTAATAGTTTTAGAATTAATGGAAATAAAAACTCTTGGTTCTAAGAAGCCTACAGCAGATTCTGATAGTATAAAGTATTTTGAGAAACAATTTACTTTGATGTAATGTGGTTATGTAAAAACATATCAGTTTGTATGGCCCAAAATTGTAATCTGAAAAGTGTTACTGGAGTAATGTTTTCGCTGACATGGAGATATTCGCACCTGATTTTTCGGTGATATGTCATGTTAGTTTTGTTGTAACCTTTATATAGGATTAATACAATCAAATGGTTTCAAATACCATACACTTTGCCTTCACTCTTACCCATCATTTCAACACTCATGTACAAGTGTACTGGTCTCGTACTCTGTGTATCACCAGGACCAAGTGTGGGAAAACAGCTATCTTTCCTGTTAGGTGAAACCTCATCGTCCTTTGAGCCGAAATCCCAAGCATAGTTCTGGCGGTGAGAAGCAGTCCTCCGTCCAATCCTTGAGGTCTTGAAGAGGTCAAAGGTCGAACACCTTTGCGGATCTTTTGTGTAGAGAGTCTTTTTTGAGTTTTTCCCGCTCATCTTTGACTGAGAGAGGGAGGGCAGGGATTGAGTTGCACGATATTGAATGGACGGCATGAAAAGTTGTGCGTCAATTTTCTCTGCCGGAAGGTGATTGGAGTAACTATGGCGATGCTGTTGTTTGGTGTGGTTTTCATGGAGACTTATCCTTGGCAGGGATGGAGATTGTAGCGATGGGGGCGGGGTGGTCGTACAGCGTAGTCGCTGGGAGACCTCCACTTTGTGGAAAGCGTCTATGCTGGGATGTGATTTTCTTGGTTTGGTCCTTGGTAGTGAAGGCATTGTTCTGGTATTGTTTCTGGTCATGGCGGCGGAGGTAAGTGGCTGGGATTTGAATCTCTTGCCGTGCTTGTAGTCACTGAAGAGGGATACCACTGCACTTTCCATCGTGAATGCTCAATCAAATCTGCAATATAACAGATGGTGTTTTATATCATATTGCACTGACAAGAAGAATGCTATCTGTGGATATTTTCAGGCCTGGAATTTCATCTTTGAGAGGGCAAGCCATTGTCATTTTCCAAAGGGCACTTTTATTGGAAAATCTGACTGAACAGAGATTCTGATGAATTGCTACTTTCATTACAAATGACAGCTACAGAGCAGTAAAAAATTACCGTTCTTTTCTCACGCACAACAATTTCTTGTAGCTCTGTTCAATTTGGACAACAAATAGACCACCCACTGACATTAATCATGGTTTTATCTTTTTTCCCTGGTTTTTGGGTCCATTGAGGGCGATCCTGGAACACAGAGCCCACTGAGACCATTGCCTCTATTGCCCAGTTTATATAACCTTTGAGCCTTTAATCCTCTTGCAGTGCTCAGAGCCGATTAAATTTGCCTATTTTTTGGACTGAGCATCCGGCAGGATATAAGGCCTATAATGTTGTTTATTTATAACCCATTTTTTTTGGTTACAACACACCATATGACCTTAAAATGGCCTTTGTGAAAGTTCAGACCGTAAAAGGGCACCCTAGGGTTAAACCAAGTTCCCTAAGATATTTTGGAGTGCTTTTTTGGTGTGAGACATGTCCTTGATCCTATTACATGTACATATGAAATACAAGACCTGTGAGAGAAATCACTGTTAGCACATACTATTTGTACACAGAAATGTACATGATTTATCAGTGACTGATTTCCTTGTACTTCATAGCAAAATGCAACACAAAATGTATCAGTTAGGCCTACTTATCAACAATTATCATTTGCCACTCAATCATTATTGAGTGTTTAGTGTGCACAAAACGCGTCCAATGCAAAATTGCTAGACGAAATCAAAATAATTATCTGTTTTAAGATTAATTTTTACTTTTAGACAGTTACCTGTACTCCAGATTGAGGCATGTAGAACACATTATGACACCTTTTCAACCATTTGGACATTTTTTTCCTCATGGCTGCTTTATTTCACAATGTATGTCAAAGACTTCATTCCCAAGCCGTTAATAGTTCTCTATTCTTGACCATTATGTAATGAAGTTCTCACTTGAAACCATTCGCCCATCTCAAGTCCAGGTTACGCAGTGTTTACTTAGTCGTGGATTATTTATAGATACACAGAGAATTATTCTGGTGGTACAAATGTATGTGAAGATGAAATCAATAATGTACTTTTGCCAAATGAGCACCCGAGACCAACGTCCGCTGGCCGCCCCAATCACTGAGCATTGTAAACTGATTGTTAACGGAATGTAAGCTGTTTGTGTATGCCTGGGAAAAATCAATGGAGGGAGTTAGGAATCTTAGCTAATTATTGATGATGTTCACCTGACCGACTTGGTGTTAAAATAAATACTGAATTCCTGCTTGCGGTTATCGTCCAACTAAATCTCAACAGTCTTTCTTTAGTGATTGTAAAAAAAAGTATAAAGCAAAAATGTTCACGTTTATTTTAAATTTGTCTCAAGAAATGGCTTGCATTATAAATTCATCTGGGGTTGGTTTCTCAAAGAGTTAAGAATTTAGTGCAAATCAATCTTAATGTTTGTGTCACAATGTAAGTCACTATGGCAATATTGACAACTCAAAGATGAATCTTAGTGCTTTGTGAAATCCAGTGACTAGTCACAAGATAATAATAACTATAGATCCGCTTTCATACAATCAAGTTAGCTTAATCAAAATAATTGCAAGTTGTGATTAAATATGGGGAGGGAATGTATAAATTTATCATGGTAGTTGTTGAATTTATGAGAGCAAAAAAATAATAATGTTTTTTGCACAAAGTTCAATTAGTTTTTGCCCTCATTAAATAGAATTAAAAAAAAGGATGGCATTTTAAAGAAAATGTTTCATAGACCACAGGGCTTGTATCTCATACTTGGAAATACTTTTACAGGACTTTCTAAACTTTTGCATGGAGATTTAAATGGGTGCAGCTTTAGTTTGAAAACTTGACTAATAAAATTACCAAACCTTTAAAAGCATTAATACTTTTTGCTTACCAGCCAAAAGAAGAAGTGATGTTGCTTGTGTATAGGACAGGTCCATGCCAACTTTGTGTTCCAACTTAGAATGGAAAACCATAGTTTCCCTTTAAAAAGTTCTGTGACTTTTTGCCTGAAACAAAATCACTTTGTTGAGTTAAACAACCTACCTCACTCTAGAGTCTAGCCTTGCAGTCAATCAACAGCTTGTCAGTAATCACTTGGGAAAAAACAAGACCATGTACATTTTTGTCTTGCTCTCTGGTTGAACTGAAGCTTCATGAGTTAAATGATCCACAAGTGTTTTTAAAGCCATGCAGTTACACTTACAGTAGTGGTAATGGTTTTCACCAACTAGTACAATTCCACATTACTCAGTCTATGGTCTAACTAATTAGGAGATACAAATTACAAGTATCCAGTAAAGAAGACATACCACTTCATTAGTTGCATTTTCCAGTTCAAAAGGTTTTGTAACCAGTGCACTCAAATTGACAACAGTCCTGTCTGCAGAGAAGCTATTAACGCTGATCACCCCAGTAGTCTCTCATCCAGTCAAAAGATCTTCCACAACACAGGCACTTAATAAAGAGACTCTTCTGCCTGCCTCTCCTTGTACTACACAGAGCCCTTCTATTGTAAAAGTTTTAGTGTCATCAACACCCACTGCACTCCTGAGTTCCTACTCTGCAGTGTAACCACGCAGCCAGCGATACAACCAAGCCAAACTACACAGATCCCAAACACTACATTGTGCACTTGCCTTTCAGGTTGAGCGGATTCTTTATGGTCCGCCTCACACACTGAGAGTACCCCATTAGGGTGTGCGTTAGGGGTGCACCAAACAAGCTGGCTCAGCTCCTGCCCCTGATCCTATTGTAAGGTCACATCACCCCAGGGCGGGATTCTCATAGGTTTAGGTGTTTTGTGTTGAAAGCTTATAATGCTGTTGTATAGTTATTGCTAGTTGACATGGTTTCCAACATGAAGATGGAGTGGGTGCCGGGAAAAGCTAGTTGCCAAAACTGTTTCCAAGTATGCCGCAGACTCTTTAATTGGTGTGTGTTGAGTGATTTCAAGCAGCTTGGATGGTTAAATGTGTTTTTGTCTGAATGTTTTATTTATGTGTTCTGCGGATTGTGAGTTCTTTGTATGAAAATAACACTGATGTGTTCATTTCATATTACCCCCAAAAATGGTGGTTTGTCTTGTCCATTGGTATTTAATTTTCTGTCTCGGATGATTTTTACAAGCAATGCTCTCCGACATTTCGCTCCTCCGTGCTCAGACAAAACACTCCCCCTTTTTTAATGTATTGAAATCAAATGTGTTTTTTGGTTTTTTTTATGGGCTCCATGCATGTACTATAAATACTTTCTACATACAAAGTCAAAATGGCTTCTAAAAGAGATAGAAGGGCCAAATTTCATAGAGCTTCCTAAATACAAAATTTTGCAAAGCACAACACCATTTTTCTTATTAAAATAATATTACAATTTTGTAAGTTATAAACCACAGAGAAAGTGACTGGTAACTTTGAAATGTTTTAGGGTTTAACAAAGAAAAATTTACTAGTGCAGGACTTGAACCTACGACCTCCAGATTAACATGCCAGCACTCTACCAACTCAGCTATCTTGCCCGAATGTTGGCAGTCTCCCTATTTTGTAAATTTCTTTGTTCGGGGTGCCAGTCAGAACCCATTCAGCCTGTAGCTGCCATATAAGCAGGATCATACCCAAGTTTACATTACTTTCTTTTAATAATAATAGTAATAATAATAATAACTTTCTTGTTATCAAAGCTCAAGACTTGGACCACTCCTTGCAGAAAGTGTGTACAAATCAGTCGCTCACGTTTCTACAAAGGCAGCATTGGTCCATCACATTGACCTGTGCACAAATGAGTGTGAGAAAATTGTATTAGTTATTAACATTAACAATGAAAATGTGTTCTTTTCTTTATTAACAGAGGTGCATACTGTGCAGCAGTAGCAGCTACAATCACCAATGTGGCCACACCTGATATGTTTGATGGCACCGCAGAATGGATAGCCAGGTAAGACACCTCAAAAAAAGAGACAAAAAAATTGCATGCAAAAATAATAGGAGACTTTCCAACGCTAGGCGGCAGCAGACATACCGGGTAAATTTCCATTGTTTACGTAGTTCTGAACATGCGCATAATTCTGAGAACAATGGATTTACCCGGTAAGTCTGCTGCCCTCTATCGTCCCAGAAAGTCTCCCATTAAGTATGTTTATGAAGGAACATTGGCACAAGGTTTTGTTTCTGAATGTATGCATTGAAATGGGAATTCCACTATGGGGATGAGGTTTGCTTGATGGTATCAATGTATTTCTACCTACCTTTTACTTGGGGCCCCAGTTCAATGCCCACCTCGGACAGGAACCTTCCAAATTTTGCTAACAGCTCATCCTGAGATCTATTTGCAATATGCTAGATATTGCACCAAGACTCTGGAATTCTCAAACTGAAGACCTTAAACAAACACACAACATCACCCTCTTCGAGCCATGACTAGAGCAAGCTAATCGAAACGTTGCAAGACCAATTCAAGAACTGACTCCACGGTAGTACAGTTAATTACCATCCTATGAGCTAAAGTAGTAGTCTCAGCCAATTTTCTATAGCTTCTGCCCGGGTAGTAGCTGAGAATTCCCCGAACATCCGATAAATCTACTCCGCCGTTGTAGAATAAAGAAAGACAGTTCTCTAAAGAACAGCTCTACCTGGCAAGTAGATACACACTTTTACTGCAAACCAAATATATATTGATACACCTGTACCTCACCATGTAATGCTTCAAATCCTATATCACTCTTTTCCATCAGCAGAAACCTACAACACACTTGCTCACACTTTCTTTCCCTACAATTTTGACAATACTTAACTTCTACTAGACCGGCACCTTTGAATGGTTTACAAGAAACTAAGCTGTACTATTATTTCACCAGCCTCATTAATGATTGTTGTTTTGATTATTTTCTTGTGTATAGTTGTCAGACCTATGAGGGAGGTTTTGCTGGTCAGCCAGCTATGGAGGCCCATGGAGGTTATGCGTTCTGTAGTGTAGCTGCTCTGGTAATCCTTGGACATGAGAGACTGTGTGACACAGAGGCATTACTTGTAAGCATTATGTTGAAGTTACATCCAATTTTTAGTGTTCTCTTGTGGCGAATCCAGGCTTGTCAATGATCTTCCCGTCAAGGGAACTCGGCAAACTCCCACAAGGGGAAATAAACACCTAGCTGGCAACAGCCAATCTCTCTCATACAAACATTGGTTCAACGTCTATGATTATGAACTGCACAAATCAATTGTGATTCAGTTACTAGATGACAATACTTATACTAGTCATTGTAAAATCAGCGGTTAGCTTGGTAGGATTCGAACCCACACCCTTGTGAGTGCAAGTCATTCAGTCCAACCACTGAACCATTGCACCAGACATAATTCAAAATTAAACTTGTTTGCTTAGAAACAACCGTATTAACCACATAATAAATGTTGTGTATAATAACAAACAATTTTCTCCCATTGCAGAGATGGTTAAGCAACAGACAGATGAAGTTTGAAGGAGGTTTCCAAGGGCGGACCAACAAGCTAGTGGACGGATGTTATTCCTTCTGGCAAGCTGGTACTTACCCACTCATACACAGCATACTAGGGGCACACAACGACCATGCACTCAGCCGAACAGAATGGGTCTTTGACCAAAGTATGTATTTACATGAATGTTTATGACTTTGTATCATATTCTTCCAGTGCTATGAACCGATGTACAATCTCTGCAATTCATATGTACATATAAATCGTTGGTTCAAATATTTGTTTGTTCCATCCCAAACTATTTAAAATTTACCCTGTCAGTTTCCCTTGTGGCTTATTATTTGATAATTCAATTACCATAACATTTTATTCTTACTTCTATTTTTATTTTGTGATTCTAATGAGTTCAGGTTGCTGATTGTTTTGTTTTTGGATTGTTTGATTTGTAATGCATGTTGTGTGCTATCTATTGTAATTTACTTTTTTTATATTGTAATTTTGTTTTTGATTGCAATGTTATGTACCCATTTTCATTTGTACTTTTTACCCTGTACATTTTCAATTGTTTTATCTTTAAATAAGATTCACTTTTTTTTGCCTGTAATTTTTAATTGTTTTATCTGTAAATTTTCACATGTTGTTATCCCCTGTAAATAATTTTAACTTTTTACCTGTACGTTTTGGATTGTTTTGTCTGTAAATTTTCAATTAGTTGTGCCTGTAATTTTTTTATTTTTACTTGCCAATTGTGGTGTATTGTATTTAATAAATTAAACTTAACCCCCCATTGACTGTGACACAATATAATATTACAATAACTAATGATAAATTACTAACATTTCTTTTCAGTGGCATTGCAAGAGTACATTCTGTTATGTTGTCAGCACAAGCATGGCGGGCTCATTGACAAACCTGGAAAGTAAGTAAAAAGTTGTGAAAAGTTGAGTTCATTTAAGCCCTCAAATGTTCAAAGAAAATCCGCTGGAAAAGTTTATCATAATACACTGTGCAGTAGATGAGACTCAAATTAAAATAGATGAAGTGATCTAAACACAATATAGATATATCTCTCTGTGTGTTTGGTTTGTTTTGTTTAATATTTTGCTTGTTTGTTTGTTGGTTGCTGCTTTTCTGTTCAATAAAATGATGTAATTTTTATTTTATTTGCATAACTCTTGAGGATGCAATGTAAAATTATCTGTTTTGGTGACCTTGGAAAGGTGGTGGTTGTTTGTTTGTTTCTTTAAAAGGAAATTTGTGCAGGTACACTTATATATTTTTAAAGACAGTGGACACTATTGGTAATTGTCAAAGACCAGTCTTCTCACTTGGTGAATCTCAACATTTGCATAAAATAACAAACCTGTGAAAATTTGAGCTCAGTGAAAAATTACTTCTTTCTCAAAAACTACATTACTTCAGAGGGAGCCGTTTCTCACAATGTTTTATACTATCAACCTCTCCCCATTACTCGTTACCAAGAAAGGTTTTATGCTAATAAATATTTTGAGTAATTACCAATAGTGTCCACTGCCTTTAAATACCTTGTTTATAAATTTTGGGTTGCACAAAAAAAAAACTTACTTAAGTGGGACTTGATCCTGTGATATCCAGATTACAGTTTGTGATACAACCTGGGAAGCGACAGGAGAAGAATAACCTGATGACGTAATCCTTTATTAAAATTTTTTTATCAACCCAAAATAAAATAATAATTTATCCAGTCAGTTTCCCTTGTGGTTTATTAACTGCCTTAGTTATTAAAACACATTTTGAACAACTGCAAAGACCAATGGTACAAACTAATTTAATAATCTTGTATTTTCTCAGAGCTCGTGATTTCTACCACACATGTTACTGTTTGAGCGGACTGTCTGTGGCTCAACACTTTGCAGCCGGAAAACTTGCCAATAAATTAATCCTAGGACCCCCTGAAAATGAGCTGGTAAGTCTTGAGTCATTTCCAGAGTAAAGGAGACCTTGTGTTCCTTTTGGAATGGGTGGTTTATAGTTTAGATGCACTCTAGAACAGGGCTCAAATTTTACACTGAACAAGTCCTGCAGTTTTGTTGTTTCTTTTTGTTGAGTATTAATTGATAAAAATACCTAAACTGTTTAATATCTTGAGCAAGACAAAGTATTGCAAATTGCTTGTTTTGAGTCCTATAAAATACCTTTCATTTTATAATGAAGACAGATAAGATCAATCTTCTCGTATCACTCTCAAAGTGTTTGTTCAAATAAACTGAGTCAGGAATTTATTTTTAATTTTTTTTATTCTGGTCTTGCAAAAAACAATACTGGTCCAGTAACAATTTTGAGCAACAAGCCATGTGGTCTTATGGATTTTTCAAAAAAAATGGCTCGTAAATGTTGGTGCCCTTACACACACAAACTTAGAGGGTACTTTTTTCGCAATGAATTATTGCTACATGTACACCACAGAGAATATCTTCAGACGAGGGAAAAATAATAGAATAACAATGGAGGTACCCTGTAACTGTCATTATTGCAGGGTCTGTGTGTACAGCACCCTTTGCAGAGAGCTTTGTCATTGCATTTTATTTGTTTCATACGTTGCCATAAAACATGATTTCCTTCATTGATTATTCATAATGTACTTGATTTCTTCTGTTTGATATTGATTTTCATATTATTATTTCCTATTATTGATTGTGTTTTTACTAGGTTGTTTATTGACAATAACTTGCTGTTAAAAATGATGTGTCTTTATCAATTCTTTTCTTCATTGAATAATCACAATGTACTTGATTTCTTCTGGTTTGAATTTGAATTTGGTTTTCATTTTCTCATGTCTTCTATTGATTGTGTTTCTACTTGATTATTTGTTGACAATAACTTGCTGTTGAAAATGTTGTGTCTTTATCAATTGTACAATATATATATATATATATATATATATCCCTTTTCCCTTTTGTACTTGTTTATGCCTCTGAATAAGGTCCGGTTTGGATCGAAAGCAAAGGCCATCTACCCTAATCATTATATATTTAACTCTATGTATATAATATGCTTGTACTCGTGTGCTCTTTTTGATATTTGACTTGGTTGGGTTTCTTTCTTGAGACTCCTTAATACTTCCTCCTTCCTTCTTAATTTTTTTATCATCAATTGTTAATATTTTGCATATAACTCTAGTTGTGTTTTAGGTGTGTTTATGGGCTTGTTGTTTTAACTCGTTATTTGCTTAAAATTATTATGGTACAATATTTCAAGTTATATGTAAACCATCTCATTTTGATTTTAATATTTTATGTTTTATCTGTTACATTTTTAGGGTCATTTGTCAGATTGGACATTTTTATTAGTATTATTCACAATGTAGTAATATGAGTAATATTTAATGTTCACATTATTTCCAGGTTTAATTTGAAAATTTTTGATATTTTATCTGCTACATTTTTACGGTCATTACTGATGACACTCCTTATAGGCTTATTTTGATAGTATTATTTATAACCTAGTTTGTAAAATTTAATTTCGTGCGATTCTAATTCAATATATTTTTATTTTCCTCCCTGACAGAAACAAAGTCACCCGTTGTTCAACATCGGTCTGGAGCCGGCCTACCACGCCAACCAATTATTCTCTTCACTCTCAGTGCCAAAGTGAACTTATTACAGGAAAGGCATGAATCGGATGGAAGGAAATAGTATTATTCCGTTCATGTTTCTAACCTGTTTGATTCAAATTTGTTGGCAGTCTCAGGAGCTAGCTTGCAGTTGATGAAGGGATGGTTGTAGTCATCAAATGGGAGAGATTCTTCGACACTAGGTGGCAGCAGACTTATGCGGTAAATCTATTGTTCATGGAAGTGTGCGGATGCTATTAAGGCCGTGTCCAAAATGGCGACCTCGCCTACAGCTACGGCTAGATCAGCGGATCTGCAAGTGTTGAGGAATAGGCAGAGGCGCACGATCTAGCTGTAGAAAGTTGCGTTTCAGACACGGCCTTTTATGAACTACAAAATCAGTGGAAATTTGTCTGCTGCCACCTAGTGTTCAAAAACCTCCATGTTTATGTAGCTGTTGATTTGTCATTGGCTGCAGCTGTTTGCCCTTGTAGCTCAAAGTTGGTCTAAAAAGGATGGTCTTATATGGAACTAGCTCTAGCCTCTAGCCATTGATGACCATGTACCACATTTGTGGCTGTGGCTGCTGTTGCTAAGGGCTAGCATATGCTTTATGCATTTTAATTTGGTGAGCAAGCCACAGTCGCTCATCCGGAAATGGCCTTTACTGCCAGACGGAGGCAGGAATGAGAAATAGTCTGGTTCTTTTCTGTAGCAACCAATATTAGCCACAGCGTGGTTACTGATGTAAACCACCAATCATGATATAAATAATGTATTGTATATTACATTGTTCAGTGTATGTGAATTGAATGTGTAATTTGTAGGTTTTGATCTTGAACATTTGAGGCTTTATTATTGTGGTAAACAGCCGTCTGTTTGGGTATAAGGTTCTTCATGTTTGGGAGGGGGGAGGTAATAGTGTTAGTACATTGCATCAATGCGCCTTACACATTTTATCTATACATTATTACAGGGGCATTTCTTTTGGAGCAATTGCCAAAGTGAATTCCCGGAATTCAAGAATCCCATGCTCTGTGAAGGTATGATTGGGTGTCCACTTTTCCACATACATGTACTTTAATCCAATTTCATATTCAGGCAAGGATTGGAAATTCCCTGTTTTTAATGGCTTCATTTTCCATTTAATGTTAAACCGAAGGTGTGTGTGTTTTTGTGTGTAGGTACCTGTAGAAGATTTATGTGCTTTACAATTTAAGTATCATATTAAATCATGTGTTGATTACCCATCTGCCAAAGGCAGTGTATCTTGGTGTAAAGCCTTGTGTATGCGAGTTAAACTCAGGCCATCATCAACGATTTGTAAAACTTTGTACATTTTAATTTCTTAATCAGAAAGAGTTTGTGCCATGTGGGGTCTTTATCTCTAGATTGGTATTCTTGACCGTCACACATGGTAGAATATTGGCCGTTGGTTGCAGCCATTCATTCCTTATTAGTGCTCAATTAAATGAGAAAAACACATTTAGTTTTTATATTATTTTTTACAAGACAGTGTGTATGAAATATTGATAGTACTTCATGCAGTCTCAGCTGCATTACACCAGTCTGGAATGATGTGCTTGTTGCACAATGTGCTTTAAGACAATGATAATGAGGTTTATGTTATGTATGTGTGTATCGAAATGGTCACAATAAACTGTGAAGATAGGAAGATGAAGAATAGTGGTAGCACCTAAAGACTGAGAAATGGGAGACTATTGAGACACTGGTGGCAGCAGACATAAAAGTTTTTTTTTTTACGGCTCTGAGTGCTCGTGCACATGCTCAGTATCGCGCGTGTAGGTCTGAGCATGGCCTCTATGGTCTGACCACTCGCACTACAGGCAAGAACTAAGAAGAAAAAAAACAAAAGTCTCCCATTACAACAAAAGCTGCAAGAGCAGTACCATTATCTTCATTGGCCTTGACAGCAAAGTAATCTTGGTGCAAGACGTTCTTGTCGAGTAAAACCGTAAAACCATATGGCATTTATACACTCGACACTACACACATTGCAGCAAGTTTTGTTCGTTGTGGTGGGTAATCTGCAAATTTTCCAACTTTACCGGCTATGGTTCAACAGTAACGATGTGCGCTGCGCGGAGCGGGGAATCGCCTTAGTTGAGTGATAATGAAAAACAACATCTTGCACCAAGAATATCAGCAATGCTGAAGACATAGCCATCAATGTATCATTCATGTGCTTTTTGTAAATTACATGTCACCCACAAGTCAAATAAAAGAACAACTCGGACACAAATTGAAATCTACACATTTTTACTTCTGTCGTTCTTGTTTTCTTTCCGCTTAGGTACTTCTAAAGAGTCTGTCATATAAAGGGAATAATACAAACCCACTCCCTTCCCCTAAATCCAGACAATAGAAAGAAACACTCTCAGAATTAAAATATGTTCAAAAAATGTACATACATACAACATAAATACCAACACAATCTAATATCTTTCCCACCGGTACCTGTCTCCTATACACAAAATCTCACTTGAACATAAAATGCACTCGGATTTTGCTACAGAATAGCTGGGTAAACAAAAAATAACTATAAGTGAAATTAATACATGTGAGCTACTCCAGTTTGACAGGCAATAGACTTAAAACCAACATTAAGGTTGCAGCAAGTTAAGTTGAAGACTGGTCCATGTACACAACTTGGATTGTTAAATCTTCTAAATGAAATGCACATCTCTTGTGACTTGTTCCCTGCTTATGTGTTGTAGCGCATTGGTACAGTTATTAATGTGCTTGAACTTATAAGAACTTGTAATTTTTTTGTATAGCAAATATACTGCCCTGCAATACTTTTGTATTTCAACAGCTTAATGTATTAGATGAGGAAAACAGTTTTCCAGTATAAATGGTTATTTAGAAAATACCTGTAGCATTTTAGAGGCAACAACAAAAAATTAACTTACAAAAATAATAATTCTCGACTGAATTAACATGTAACTTGTTTTACACATTGGTGTGATACATTTTGTTTTATATATTATATACAGTAACGAAAAACCAAAGACAAACATTCATGTGCCAAAATGTACATTAGTCTTTCCATGAGAAGTAACAAGCCTTTTTTTAAATTAATTTCTGAATCATGAAATACGGGTTTGCAGGACATAAAATTGGCTTGCATTGATGTGTTCAACATAACCCATTATCTATCAGAACACAGACCAATCTAATCCAAATATTAACAACTTGATTTGTTTGATCATGTTAACCTGAGGACCGTCCGTAATGGGAGTATGTTTTGCACAGGGCAAGGCATACCACAACAATCAAAACCATGCAGTGTTTTAAGGTCACTCACTTTTTTAATTCAGTAAAGGTCAGCACTTTAAGGACAATAAGCTTCGGTTGAACATTCCAAATGGGAATATTGGCAATGACCAGCGGCAAGGAAGCATTTTATCTTCATATTATACCTATGTGTGCCAGGTAGAGAGAGCATCCTGGACAGAAATCTTGTTTCTTCTAAGCAATATCTGTCGGGCTCTAGCTGGTTATTAATTACATATTACTGATAATGAAACCAAGGATAGCTCATAAGTGAACTTAATAACTGTAGCTGGCATGCCTCTAAAAACCTGGTTTCATTTTTTGGAAATATTTTTTTCATTTATTTTCATTTTGTTTTACGATCTTGTACTTATGGATTTCCCCCTAGAAATTAAACAAAACATGTAACTATAACTTGCCTTTGTTTCCTCCATGGCAATATTAGGTGTGAAGTTGAACTTTGAAATAACCCAAAGGAGTTTGTGTTATTTCTGGATTTGAACTCCTTCCAACAATGCTAATTAACATTAAAGTACAAATAGCACAAACATTCGTGACAAAATAAGACGTTTCATACTTCAGTGCAAATGTACAGACATATGGAACAGATGAAACTATTTAAAAACAGTTCACAACGGCCCTCTGTTTTCACCATTAAGAACCTCCATCAAAGAAAAGATCCACAAAAGAGTGGAAACTAGGACAAAAGTACAGTTCTTTCCCAAATTGTCTGAGACATATATATTGTACAGTTCTACTGCAGGAAGATTAAAATGATTTCACTAAATGTTAGAATTGGAAGAATATTATGTACAGCATGAGAATTGATGCAGACTTTTTGCTCGGTATTTGAGGTATACATGCAGTTGTCAGGCATTTTCTATAGTATCAAATAACGAATGCAAATAAATAGTAACAAAAATGTGTTCTGCAAGGTTAAAGTACCTAGCGTAAGGCCTGGTTAATACTACCTGCAATGCGATACAAATTTTGATGTCACAAATTCGCAACAAACAATTCACGTCAGTTGACTTATGCTCAACTCCTGCAAACCATTCGATGCGAAAACAGCCATGTTACATACAAATTTGTATCGCATTCGCAGTCGGTATGAACCGGGCTAATGCAGCTTGGCATTTCGGCTACCAAGTAAATTCGAGCTCATCTCTGCACTTTCAAGCTCATTTACTTTGTCGAAACAGCCCAATCAACAGTTTCAGAACACTACTTTATTAGTGGGTGCCGAGTATGATTCTTGATGCCCAACAGCAACACTAGAGGGCACTCATGTTCTGTTTGTTGACACCTGCCCCCCCCCCCCCCCCCCCCCCCCCCACCCCCTGATAAAAAAAAATACCAAGTTGTTGATCTGGTTTTAGCCCCACACTGTATTCAGACAAAGAGACTGATGTTTTATCAAATAGAATAGCTTTCTTTAAAAAATGCCATGAATGAATTGGACTTGCGTTTTAACAAAGTTTCAAATACATTATTCATTAACTGAAAAGTCTGCTTGGTTTAATACTGTCAGAGTAAAAAGGTAATATATTACATTTTTTTTTTAATCCATAGGAAAAAGTCTTGGAGTGACAAATTTTTGTTTGCTGTACAAATCACTATCAGAGGTTGACAAACAAGTGCTAAGAAAAGGAAAATTTTGCACAAAAAGGGATATCGTCCCAATTATAAATTGCATACCTTTCTTGGACACCTTCTCCCATTTGTTTAGCATACAAACATACCCAGTTAAGTCAGTCTTTGAGATTTGGCAACCACATGGTCCTTTCTGACACAAATCTCTGATTTTTTTGTAAATTTGCTCGCTCACCTTTTACTGGGTAGTAGGCATGCAGTTAAACAATAACAGAGTAATTGCATCAGACACTGTGGGCAGCATACAGTGTCGTGCAAACCCTATCAACAAGAAACATTCCATAAACACACACACACAAACATCACACCGAATGAAATATCTAAAAGAAACCCAAATATATTTCACAGATTCCTCGAAAGCTATGATACGTATGCAATACCTAGTGGTCAGTACAGCTAGGCACACACTCACCTAGATAAATGTACACAGACTAACGTTCCATACATCTCCAGATATCAATATTAGCGACAAGAAAAACATAGTACCAAATGTGATTGACGGGGAAAATGTGATTTTGCTACTACCCATACTTTCCTCATGACTAGTGACATCCTTCTAAACAGTAGTTTTTATTTTTAAATTTACCAAAATAAAAAACCTTGAGCTTTAGAACTGTATTGTTTGAAGTGTCCCTTTATGGTCTATATGTATAGAAGGGATTCACGGATGTGGCACATTCCATTTTTTAATAGATGTTTTTATACAAATCGTTTTCTGAGGTTAAGTTTCTTTTTGAAAGAAGCCATGATCAACTGTCCTGTGATCGAGCCTTACTGCCAACATCTATAGGAATGGTGACAGGTTTTAGCAATTTTGGAGGTACTACAGACCCTTACCAGTTGCATACTGATGAACTTGCCTTTAAATTGTTCCAACATGCAAAACCTGGACTTATCGCAATATGTCATCATTATCACACAAGCGAAATCGGCATCATTCAACGTTGACTTACAAGAAAAGTATGGGCACTCTCAAAAAACAACTGGCTTAATTACTTTTCTTAAATTAAAGACATTTCTTAAGATCATGTCTTGGTATTGACTGGCAATAAGTTTGCACTAGACATGGAAATGGACCCGCTGCTGGGCGAACTGTCGCTGGATGTAGCCATTTTTAACCTCTTTGGTGGAATGCGGGATCTCTCTTCTGACGAGTCCGAGTCGGAGTCTGAACCCGAGCCCCCGTCGAAGGCAGAGACGGTGGACCCTTTGGGGTTTGTGAGGAGGGCTAGGCCGTTGCTGACGACCTGTGCGTCGCCGGGACTCTTCTCAATCTGACGAACTGGGAAAGAGTAACCCACAAAAATAAAACATCAATAACTAATTCAAAGATTTTCATTGTTATTAATTTTCAACCACGTGTGCCTAGTTTTGCTTTTTTTTCTACCCTGCTTTCTGACCAACCACATACAATTCAGAATTAACTATAGATGAAGAGGGAAATTTCAATTACAACAATTTATTGAACCTTTTTTGTGGATGTGTTGGGAACTGAAAAGAGCCGGTGGGGTCTTGACAATTCAAACAGTATACTCTGCTCCATCTTCAGGAGTTTACTGTTCAAACCGTTGAGAGCACACCGGCTCTTTTCAGAGCTTGAACTTCACTTAACAGATTAAATACATGGTTGTACCTGCAAGTTTACTGTTTATCTATAGTTAATTCTTATTTTTCGTACCATGCAAAGCTTTACACACCACTTACGCATACATTTACTTTGTGTCCCAAATAAATCACAAAGGGGTATTCCCTTCTTGATTACACAATCAAGCTACCATGGTCAAGGTCCAGCGCATGTTACTTAGTGGAGAGGTTATCACGCTATTCCCCACAACAGTGCAATAAATAGCTGGTCTGTCAATGTGTGAATGATGATAGCGACCATTGTCATGTTTCTCGTACGAATCATCATGTTTAGGGGTCACCATAGTCTAGTGTTTAGACTGCAGGACTTGCAATCAAAAGGTTAGGGGTTCAAATCATACCAAGCTAACTGCTGATTTCACAATTACTAGAATAAGTATTGTCATCTAGTTACTGAATCAGAATTCCTTGACTCGTGCAATTCATAATCATTAAAGTTAAATCAATTTTTGTATGAGAGCCGTAGCTAGTTTATATCCCCTTGTATTAGGAGTTTGCAGAGTTCCCTTAATGGGAAGATCATCCAAACTAACAAGCAAACTAACACGCAAACAAACAAACAAAGAGGAAGTGTCAGACTATTTTCACTGCCCGTCCCATATTGGATGCTTGAATTTTTACAGTATGGGTGTACATGATTCAGAGTTTGTATTTCACTAAGTGGGTGTCCTTACTCTGTTGATCTAGAAGAGTGTTCTGTTTCTTCAAACCGTCGATGTCCGACTGATGTGAGTTGTTCTTCCGTCGCATGAACTGAATGTACTCTGTAGCTTTGTTCAAGATCTGGGCTCTTGATGCCTGCAAAAGAAACAAGAATCGCAACAAATAAAACAGTTGTCAAAAAAAAAAAAAATGTCTGAATTAGCTGGACAAATTTTTAAAGGCTGTCCAAATTGTTCATGTACAAAACATTTACATGATAATGACGGACTTTCCAAATTTAAAACAGGGTGTCCAAAAGACAACCAGACTCCCCTCCGACTGAAACAATAACCACAAACCCCTCAACCGTGTTTCAGACCATTTCAAACCTGGTACATATTTCCAACTTGACCCCAACTACTTATAACTCGGGTAAGCTTACCAACCCAATCTTATAACCCTGGTTAAGAAGCCTTTTAACCTGGTGTAAACTTGCCAACCCAGGTACAAACACTTTGAAACCTGGTTAAAACTTCTCAAACGGTTCACCACTCAAACATTATGTTTGAAACACCAATCCCAGGGTAAGAAAAAACAGATACAACTGGAACCTCTTTAATGCCACCAAGTCTGTACTTATTCTGGCTCGTGTTTTTTTAACGCTGGGAGAATTTTCAAAAATCAACCCAGGCCATTAAACGGCTCAATTGGGGTTATAGTGCGTTGAGTTAAAACCTTACCTTTTCCCCTTCAAGGTTTGGTACGGCATCCCTGAGGGAATTGAAGCTGTCTTTTATATGATCTCTCCGCTTACGTTCAAGTGCATTATGGTGTGCTCTTTTCTCTGCCTGCAGTATGGGGGAAAAATATAATGGCAGAAAATCTGTTGTAAATTGTGTGTTTTTTTTTCTCTGTCATAACCAAGTCGCTAAGCTAAGTTTGAGTTAAAAATCAAACACACAATCTTTCACATGCACAGTTAACTCTAGTATAGCATTTAAATGTATTCAATATTCCATTTTATTGATGTGAGCAGCAAAGTATACAAACAGTATGGTACATGTATACAAATAAATCTTTAATGTTTTGATGTCATTGTACACCAATAACACCATACTTCATGGAGTTAATGTAACAGACGACGTTGCAATTATTGGACTCTGATTAACTCTAGTGGGTACTTCAAGCCCTGAAAAGTAGATTTTTTTGCATTCAGGTTACATACTTGATTTGGATGCTTTATTGAGAGCTGTTTTTACATATTACAACCTTGTGCCCCTCCCTTTTCAACCTAAACCCATTCCTAGTACTGTAGACTTCACCTTGTGACATATATTGTCAACGTAGCGCAACACAATAGCTTATGCTTTGGAAATAAATCTGCAAACAATTGCATTGTTTGTTACCTGGTATTTTTTTTGCACGTTGCTCCATGTCATGTTTGGGGTACTACATGCGAGCGTGAACCATCTACTTCCAAAAGGTCAATTGACACAATGAGCAAAGGGAAAATTTAAGTTTTAAGTATCACAAACTTGACAAAATTGACCAGCATAAAAAGTTTATGAACCATAAACCAATGAGCCCAGATCAAAACCATATCACCTAATTACATTGACATTAAGTGATAAATAAATGTCTGTGTTCTGTCTGACCGTCAAACTAATGTTAACTTTGACAAACAACTTTGAAAGCTAGGGAATAGTTGGTATTGTTTGCTGTAAGTACGAAAGAGCAGGAATGGATTGTCAGTAGTTTGAAGGATCCTGTAAAGAATTGTCTGTTTGCCAGTCCAAACTGAAGTGAGGCAAATATGAAACTCCGTCCCGTCATGTCGTTTTGTATTATGTGCTCACACAACAAATTTTATCTGCATACAAAAATATGGACCATGTAAAATGTAGCCATAGTGCCCAGATCAAATACACCCAATACATGGACATTGATAATCGTGTCTACAATGCGATTTTTATGGCCTGTTTGTTATCGTCTGTGAAAGGCAGAAGGCAACACGGATAAACTTACTGACAATCGTTCTCCGACTAATGATTACTTGTTCCAAAGCCAATCTCACAAACTTTATGCAGTTGCGCAAGTCAACTTGTGCAACATTTATTGTGTGCACAACTTAGGCAATGAATAGTTAATGAAATTGAAAGTCGAAGATGTAGATTTGATACACACTAAGTTTTTAAGAACTACTGCATTTAGATTCAGGAATCAGCTCTGGACATTTGACTCAAATTGTGTGCCCGTCTTTAATTAACTGCCTACAATGGGGGATGCATTTTGTGATTACTCCATTTGAATCATAATTGTGGACTAATTTTGTTAATAAATTATATGATTGTTTTTTAAGCTGGAACAACCAAAAGTACAATAGAACAGAAAATTAGAAAAGGGGACAACCATAATTACCAAATTAAAAAAAAAAAAAGTTAAAGTAAGCAGTTAAACACTTAATTTAAACATAATAGAGGGGGTCGTCATGATCATAGAAATTCCAATCTTTGGCTGTACATGCCATGAAATTATGAACTCTCATGCAGTTACTGCACAAATGCCTGCCTGTGTACTGGCTATATATCTATAGCCAGTGTACAGGCGTGGAGTAACTGGGTAAGAGTTCATAATTTTAAGATCATGACATATTCCTTGCTCTATGGTTTTTAAATAAAACTAAAACTTGTTATTTTGAACCCCCAAAACAAGATTCAGTTTATTTTTGTATTTTTTTTATTTTTTAATGTGTTTTCTCTTTTTCATTTTAAAGAGGGACACAAATAAATAACATGCTTTGTTTTCAAGTTTCTCTACCCATGATAAGATCAACCATAACAAGAAATAGTTTGACCGAAATAATGTTATCAATCAATCAATGTCATTGATAATCAATTCAAATCCTACCTCCATGATTCAATGAACACCGTCTTCATAATCATAATAATTTATCATTATGTTGACAATCGACATGTTTTTATTATTCAAAAAAAGATCACATCAATTGTTGAACACAATCACTTGAACCGTTATATAAATGTTAACGGATTCTTAAACAAATCTAGACAGCAAACCAAGGCCAACCCAACCCATGTAATCGTGATCACATTGGGATGGCACGTACACGTAGTAAACAGACTGCCTGATCATGGCCGAATCAATACGGCATACAACGTGTATGGCCCTATGACACAGTACACATGGAACGTATTCACATGTGTTGTGTACATGCACCACCCAGTCAGCATACCAATGCACACAAGACTGTCAACATCATGTAAACACACACAAGTAGTAGGGCCTTCACTTCACGGAAACAACATCGACCCATTTGGGTGGCAAAAACCGGCATTTTATAATGCAATACGAGTCATCCAAGAACGGGTTCCACTCGATCACATGTCAAAGATTACTTACGTCGCTTTCGATGTCGACATCGGCTTCGTCGTCACTCATTTTGACGAGATTTTCGTCAACGTTCCAATCGGACTAGAACGAATTTCCGAGCAATATGGCGTCTGCTTAACGCCACGCGCAGAACCCACGTGTCTCAAGTGGGAGGAGCAAATCGTAATATCAATTCGCTTTATTTATTGAACGATTACTCCTCAATTTTCAGCTTAAACGATCATAAATTGATTGAAATGTTATACACATCTCTTTTGAGGGTGATTAATAGCCGTTGCTACCACGAAAAGCCCAAAATAGTCTCACTCGGCACTACTTTATTCACTGCGGTTGTGTCACGGGTTTGGAAAAAGTCCAATTCGTCAACAAGATTGTCTTATGCAAATTAGTGAGGGCGCTTTCCCCTAGTTATGTTAATGTGCACTTCTAAACTCGTCGACTGGTCGATCACATAAAAAGGTGTTCGTGTTCAGACTTGTCGCTTTGGATTACGAATTCTTTTTTCGGTAAAAGCTTTTCGCTCGTCACCGCTCATGTTTGAGTAATACTTGAAAAAAAAATTTTTAAAAGGAGGGTGTTTATTTAACAATAATTTACTTCCTTCTCCATATTATGCATGGCCCCTAAAACGATCAGAGAAAAAAGTTCCAACACCCACTCACATCCGCCGTCACTTTGTAGCCCCTTTCGGCCCTCTTGTGCACCACACTAAATCAAAACAGTGCAAAATACCCACAAATGCATAGAAGTCCCACAGCTTTTTACTGTAAAGAGGAATTATCCATTGCCCATTGAACTTTAATACTCCGCTCAATTTGGGCGTTTTGTTTCCAGACGTCTGAGCATTATTCTTAACAAATATCCATCCACCTCCTCTCAGCAAAATAGGAAAATATTTAGGCCTCGTTCAAAATACAAAAAGTTGGAAGTCAACCCCACCCTGAGGTCACAATATTGTTTTAAAAGTTTTACCCGATGTGACACCCCTCTTTTGGGCCCTCAAATCTGTCTTATATGAAATTTTTGGATGGCCTACAACAAATTAACGAGGTCGATGCTCTGATGTTGGGTGCATCAACTCTTGGCATGCCCGGTGATCAGACACTTTACCATACCTTGACGTTTTTAGTCACGTGATGAATGGTCTACCTATAATACGCTGTCCATAACAATTATTACTATAATTTATGAATAAAAACAAAACATAACATCTGTATTGTGTGTGATTTGTTAAAACCGGAAACAAAGTATGATAGAGTGGATTGGCGCAATACAAATCTGCATATTGTTGTTATTATTTATTTAAAGTAAAAACTATGCACCTACTGGTACTTGATACGCGTTTGGAAGCACCCTGTAATCTCATAAAGCCCGCCCTCTTTTTGGTTTAATACGTATGTACGTAATGAACAAGGCTGTTTGATGACGTTAGTTCCCCCACCTATTTCTACCTCCATGGTTCCCCAAAACAAATTAATTAACGTCCTTGCTGTTTTAACCGATCCCATCGACTGGTTTTACCAAACCAGAAGAAGGGGTCAACGTCCTTGGTGATTTGGAACATTACACAAAAACTGTATTATTTCGTTTTTAGTACAAGAGGTCCAAAGATTGCTGAAAAATTGCCATTTGCCTATAATATACTCTCCGAGTTGCATGATTTTGATCAACAAGAAAGCGTCACGTCACTGGCGTACGATTTATTAAGCATGGTGATAAATTTAAGTTGATTAATGTTCATTTCGTCATTGCATTCTTATAGGCCTATGTTACATTCTTTTCACACTCATTCATAGGCCTGGGGCTTCGGTCACTACCATACTGCTGACCATAACGAGGCGTATAGTATTTACAAGTGAAATGTGAGTCACAGCTAGAAGGCGATTTGGAAATGAAAAATTTGATTAGTTTAAAAGAGCCTTGTTGCTCGTGAGACGGGCCTATTATACACATGCGGTCAAGACGGCGATTTTTATTTTTTTTTTTAAATCAATGTAGTTCCGGCACAATGGTTGTTTATTTAATTTTTTAAACGCACAAATTACCCTTTGCGCCATGCGTACAATAAAACGTACCGCCAATGCGGCACACGTGAAGTGGCTTTCAAAAAAATTGGCCCACAATCTCTTGGAAGCGTATACAAAATAGGACGCGACGCAGCTCAAAGCCGAAACCCAAATTTGGCCTAAAGATGGCGTCTCGGGGATTTTTATGTGCACGTTCCGATCGTTCGCAAAGATATTATTATCCCTTTCGCAAATCGAAGTAACTTGTTACCGGACAGTTTTTAATCAGGGAACTTTGTAGGCCTACTGGTATCAAGTTTATGAGGCCAAACTTTGATAATATTTTTTATCACGATTAATTTGTTTCCTTGCCAATCTCAACCCGCTATCATGACTGTAACGCAAAGATCAGGGAAGTTCTTTTGATATAAAAACATAAATACATGGGTGGTGAATCAATAAGTGTCTAGTGAGGTATGTGACACGTGACACAACTATTTAGATTAATACCATTCCAAGTTGCGGTTAATAGACCATAAATCACAAGACCCACGACAACAACACAGACCGTAAAACATTCATTTTTCACATGCCACGAATTTCAGTCATGATGATAACAGCATCTTTGATTGTCTTTATTAATCATAGAGTCATCACAAAATAATGCAAGACCAATCTGGAACAGGGAACAATTCATTGTATGGTCGCATAAAAAAATGTTTTTGGTACATTTTACAATCTTGGCAAATGGCAACCATTGAAAGAAAGGGAAATGATAATAATTATGTGTAAATAATTCGAAGCTGTGATCTTTGACCATCTCTATAATACAAGACAAAATAACAAAATATTCTTTTAGATTTAGAAAACGTTCATAGCAGATTTGCATTTGATTCAGCATAATGCTTTACACACAGTGGGTATTTTATTGCATACACTATAAATAATAGAGGCCATCCAAATTGCATGATTAATCAAGGGCAGTTATGCCTATAGATCGTGTCCACAGAAAACCTGGCTTTTGATTTATTTGACAATTAAATTCATCAAGCTATTCATCAAATAAAGTTGCTTGGCTTTACGTGAAAAACATCACCAGCTGACAAATCACCACGTGACCAGCTATGCTCGTCATTGACCCTCAGTCTCGGTTTTTTGCTGAGCAAAATATTGAAGTAACCGACTTAATTATATTTCACGTAGGCTATATGTATAGACATGCCTGATTGGCGAAGCAAACAAGCGGTTATCCCTAATCACATAACTTGAAACCCACTCCAAAATTTAGTTTCACATTTTTAATAGCTCGGTCTGTCATGATCAGAATAGGCTGGTTCCGGCCTATCCTGAACGTGTGTACAAAGCCGTTTCCAAACCTCACCATCAGCACCACGAACAGCCGTCCATTTTGAATCGCTGAAAGCGTATACTAATCCAAAATGGTTGCCTATAAGTGGGCAATAATAGAGACGAGGTTTCTTGTATCATTACTTAATTTATAACAGATGATATAATGTTGCCCTAGAATCCCAATTGAGTTTTCATTATCTGATAATTACATTGAGAATTGGTGCAGCTGACACTGTGTGATTGTAAACGGATACTCAGTGCCTGTCGACAGGCAATCACTGCAGGACGCTGTGTCGTAGCACCACTTGAGATGCTGCCTTAATGAACTCAAAGGTGATGTAGTGAATTGCATTGACAGCAATCATGATTACATTAATTTGATAAGAAAACACAGGGCGAATTAAAGGGCAAATGGAACACTATCATAGCACCATGATTTTAACATCAGTTAAAGCATTCAGCCTCTCTTGTTAATTCATTGCCCAACATTAAAATGAAGATATGGAAGACAAGTCGACCTTCATGTAATGAATGTGCATAGCCGTTGACTTTGCAGATTATGCTATGATGTTTTTGGTGTTTTATTTTTTAATGCTTTACACTTATTTTAATTTGCATAATTCGTTGGGCCACTCGGGCAGCATAAAAGACAATAGACCTACACAATTTCACAGAGCTATACTTTTAAAGTAATTAGCTTGTTTCACCCGTTCCGTGTCTCGTATCCCGATTTTCTTAACCACAGAAGGAGCTGTTGAATTGGTTCAGTTTTACAGTTTGAAAAGTAAATATATTTTAAAGAAGACGATAGTATAAGACTTAGATGAACACACTAATAAAAACATGTCTTAATATTGTACAGATGATTGTGGTCTATTAGACAAAGTTTCTGTAAAACTTTCAGTTTCATTACAACATGGTTTGGGGTTTTATCTTCTGAAACTTTATACTTTGCTTTTAGTATATAATTACCGTGATCATTTTATACAAAAAATGATCAGGAGCAAAAACATGCAGATCTTTAGTAAAATCTCTACATGTCAAGAGAGAAAGTACATAGGTATTTCGCAGAGAAAGCACATCACTAAGTTAGGGAGTACAGATGGAACGTAGTTGTATCTCCGATTCCGGCGACACTCGTATAAGGCCTGTATTTTTCATGAAGGCCACACTGGCCATTAATTTGCCTTGGATGTCGCAAAAGTATTGGCCTTTCCGCCCCTCACAAGATAACGGTAAAATAATCACTCTGATTTCCCAAAGTAACACCATTTATTTCCCTCGATGAATTTGCCCAGCCCAACAAGATAGAAGCTATCATATAACACAAGGCAGAGATACAGAGGAGTACATCATAGTTTACTTATCAAAACGAATTACATTTATACAAACAAAACCCTGCACAATTGTATTAGACGTTATTAACGAAAGTGAAAGCTTCAAAACATGGAGAATAAAAAATAAAAAAACATCTAAAATTAGTATCTCCACATACTGCATGAGATAAATGAATCCAATAAAACACATCATATCACTAATTTTCATAAAACATCTGAGCACATTTTTTTAACAACAAACTTTTAAACCATTTTTCTATAAATAACAAAACAGAATATTTTGTCTAACAGTTAATCCTGTAGATACTTACAGGGTATGATATCTTACATATTGTATAAACCAAATGCAAACAATCCCTCGAAAATATTGGGGAAGGCAAATTTTCAGTCCAGGTTTGCATTTTTGTTTTGAAACATCAATCACTAAAGAAACAAAACGTTCCTTTTCAGCGTCCATTTTTATTTACATGTTTTACTTGAAGTCGTTTTATGGTTACACATGCAGCCATTGGTTACGAACAAAATCTGACGTCACATTTATTGCTGCGGATAATAGGCGTTTGAATATAACCCACTCAGTGTTCACCAGTCAATAAATCCATCAGTGACCATCCTTTGTTTCTATCCATATTCATCCATCAAGTACCGCCAGAAGAGTCTTGAGCCAAGACTATCTCAGGCTAACAGCATGATGTACCGCGATGTACCAGTGAACACGTGTTCAATAACTGGGTATTTGATTGGCTGCTGCATTGCCAATCTTCACGCTGATTCGTCCACACAAACACGACTGTGGAGCTGCTCTTTCAGAACTCCGCATAGCACCAGCAAACAAGAGCACTTTTCGCCTTTGGTCGACGTATAATCAGTGTTTTTCAGCGTCAAAATAATAGTTTCCAAAGCAGTGAAGCTAGACCTCTGTTGCATCTCCCGATTTGGAGTTTCCAAGCTCTGCTTTACTGGAGTCTTTATGGAATTGTTTGACCATTCTAGCCATGGTTTTAAAGGCTTCTTGGAGACCCTCTCCCGTGCTGGCCTGGGTTTCTATTACCATCCACGGATGATTGTCCGAGAGACTCTGAAGGTCCATCACTTCTGAGATGCGTGCTGCATTGTATGCTCCTGTTGGGGGTTGACACAGAGAGAAACGTGTGCTTGGTTTATTGAGAGTATAAAGTTGAAGATGTAAATGAATGTTCATTTGACATTGATCATGTCACACGAGGCAATTTACAGGCAACCAGTCCTACCTCCAAGAAGTAAATTTATTCACATATCAGTTTTCTCATTCTTTTGGGGAGATAGTGAGTTACAGCTAGAGAGGCCAACATGTGAAATTATGAGTGACTCATGTCTAACACTTTAATTGCAACAAACAGAAGCAAACCAAGATTGTAATGACAATCTTTGAAAACTAAGGATTTATAATAAAAAACTTGTGAATATCATTGTGTGTAACAACGCCAGAGACAACATTGTGTAATGTTTGTTTTTGTTTGTGACATTATAAGATTTTATTACTTTTGGGCGAAAAAGGCCAATGGTGTAAAAATAATATAGAGAGTTGGTGGCCTTCTTTAGGTAGGATCTGTTCTTGTGGAAAATGACTCACTTTAAACGGATTTTCAAGAATGTTTTCGACCCACCTAACACTTATTTGTCAGGAAAACATAGTACTCTGCTTACCTGGTAAATCTTGCTTATTCGCTAAGACAAGAACTGGAATTCCTTTAGTCATGTTAGGATTCGACACCACTCGAAACAGCTCATCTCTCGCCTCCCACAAGCGCCCTCTATCGGCACTGTCCACCACGAATATAAGGCCTGTGTGCAATAGGACATAAACGAAGGAGAAACACCCGTTATTTGCAGTTAGTCAAATAAATAGATGAATGAATTATGCAGTCTGTTTATTGTTACAGATTTGAAAATATAACTGAAGTAACTTATATTTGAGTTAGTGATACAAAAGGGGATTACATGGTTTACAAAATGGCAGGCTTTGCTGTGGCTAATTTGACAATCGCCGGGTGAAAATAAAGAGACTGCTTGTCACAATAGTTTTAAATTGAGTTAAGAGAAGAAACTCAGCTGTTATATGTATAAAAACATAGATTACTTTCCTTTGGATTATGGCATCGCATGCTATGCTTTTCACTCAAGGGGTGAATGTGAGGATTAGGGCAGAATAATTTACGATTTTCTTAATTTATGGGCTCAAGTTGGTACTTTGGTATGAGAGTGGATGCCATCTTGTAAAACCATTACAAGTTAACGACAGTCGAGCCGATTTCCCCTCATATCAACCGTGAAACCCCGGGTTCTCGGTGATTCACGGTCATGCCTGTTCAGCTGTTTCCTTTTTTGTATTAGTGCCTTACAGAAAAATACCGGACAAAGTTGTCCACGAATGTGCACGAACGCATCTTGACTTGTTTCGGGTATCTATTTGGTTCTTTTTGGTTTTTTTGCCAAAATGATTGGATCATGTTATCCATTGTAAACTCACAGATATAGGCCTAGAACCCAAATCTCCGTACCGAATAAGTTTTTTTTTTAAATCAACATTCCTGTTTTGAATAATGGAAATATCATATTAAATTTCTTCGCTAAAAAAGCCTACATTACACATGCATGGGCTACGGTTATCTTTCATCAAGAGCGCATGGCTGTCCCAATGCCACAACTGTTACAACAACTCCAGGAACTACACCCAATACAATTGAACAGTATAACAGCATGGCTCTTATGGCGGGACATTCCACAACAGGCCGCGCTAAACCTCAAAATAGTTGAACTTCAAAGAGAGAAAAGTCGCAAGTGCATCTTATATAGTCGGATTATATACTTGAATTCATGGCTGGGTATTGTTAAGGGAGTAGAAAGCACACAATAGAACTGGCTATATAATCACAATGCCTGTGGCGGTGTGGGACCGGTTGAATCGAAACTCCTTTTGCTTTTATTATTTTTATTTGCTAGTTTATCAATACCGTGCAATACAGCTCTTTCGGCATGTTGTAAAATGTTATATAGGGTAAACGGACATTTTTTTTGCTGACCCAAAAAACTACACAACAGGCCGATTGGTGATGTGTAAAATATATGAATGGGTGTTTCCGGACTACGGGTTGCGATTACGTTTCTGTGCAGGCTTATATACCTTTCAGACACTAATAGACAAGTTCAAAGATCATGTAGGGCCTACTTGACCAAATTTTACCAAAAGCTTTCAAAATAATGCCATTTAAACGATACCGTGTAATTACTCTATCGGCAGTATAATAGTGGACATTTTTAAAGGGCACACCCTTTAAAAAAAAAACATTATTATACCTCAGGCCGATGGGTGATGTGTTAATATGTATGGGTGTTTTCGAACTACGGGTTGCGGTTATATACGTTTCTGTGCAGGCTTATTTAATATTATACCTTTCAGATACCAATAGAAAAGTTCAAAGATCATTAACAACATGTACCCAAAGCTTTCGAACATTACAGTTGCTGACCCAAAACAACCCTATAATCAGGTCGACGGTTGATGAGCAAATAATGCATGGGTGTTTCATTGACAACCAGTGGGTTACGATTAGACGTTTTCGTGCAGGCTTATCCTTTCAGATACCAATTCAAAAGTACTATTAATATTATTATTATTATTAGTAACACCATTTCACCCAAAGCTTTCGAAATAATGTACACGTCATTGTTGTTTTCATTTCCACGGGACATGACCATTGCATATCTTCACTGACGCATTTGGTGTTGTTTTGCTTTCGTTTCTTCAGAATCTGTACGTTGTACTGTTTGTTTTTCTTCATAGCAATTCGATAGTAAATATTAACTAAATATAAATTGGGTATGTTTTCTCAGGAGATAACAGAAGCTATACGGGGGACTGACGTTTTACGAAACCGAAGTGTACTTTGAGCTGTATGCCTATCAATCGCCATTGCTTTCACCATATATGCCTATATGTCTTTTCATTAAAAATCATAAGCAAACTTGGATATCTAAGTATCGTGTGGAAAGAATGATTAACGCTTGCACTCTATTCCATTACCTGTGGGGGTGTGTGTGTGTGTGTGTGTTTTGCCATTATAATGATTTAATGCATTGGAGATGGGAACCAGATTGAGCATGAGTTGTGGTATTTTTGAGGAAGAACAACAAAATGAATGTTTAGTCACGCCACTGATGACAATCTGAGTAATTCTGAATCAAATACATTTAAAAACTTTGTTTTTGTGTCGTTGAATGTATTTGCAGTCTTTACCAATAGTTTGAGAACGGACTCAGCTCAAAATCACACAAAATAGCTGACATGATCCTGTTATTAAAGCCATTGGACCCTTTCGGTAAACAGTGTTGTCCAAGGCCCACACTTTGTGTACCACAACTTCTATATCAAATAACAAACCTGTGAAAATTTAGGCTCAATCGGTCATCGGAGTCGGGAGAAAACAACGGAAAAACCCACCCTTGTTTCCGCGCGTTTCGCCGTGTCATGAAATGTGTTTAAAATAAATCCGTAATTCTCGTTAACGAGAATTTATATTGTTTTGCTGTTTTCTCAAAAAGTTAAGCATTTCATGGAATAATATTTCAAGAGAAGTCTTTCACCATTGCCTTCTGTAAACCCTGTAAGTTATTTGTAAATCTGTGAACTTTTTTTTTTTTTCCTGAACCGAAAGGGTCCAATGGCTTTAAAGACACAGATCTTGAACCACGGTGACCAAATTAATCAACGGATGTTTTAGAGAGACCGATTGAAACAGGTTCGGCTGCAATAACACTAATAGCACTGGCTCATGATATTGATTAGACTCGTCATAAAGTCACTGGGTATTAGCACACGAGCCACATTGTGGCGTCCGGTATTGACCTCCATGCCGTGGGAATCAAGCTGTGGGAAACTTCGAATCAATTGGCGGGTCATAACCTCACGACTGCAACACTGCAACCACATCATGAGGAGTAACGGTGTTGGTTGCCATCATATGGGATTTGGGATGTTTTATTTTTCAATATTCCCTCGTCCATTACAAATCAATTTAATTCCCAACTGCACACCCAGTTACTCTTTCAGTTTCTGTTTTCATCCCTCTCACTCAATCAGAATAATGCAATAATCCAATGTGCTTTTCCCGCGTTTATAAGCTAGACCTCATGTAGATCTAACTTGGAAGTTATTGTTTATGGAAGTTTCATCCCTGTTTACAAAAACAACAACTGATCGTGTATTGCAGAAATGCACGAACCAGCGTCGGGTATAACCAGTAGTGGTTGTTTTTGAACGCAGTCTAAAATAAACACCATGACAAACTATCCATTGTGTTTTCATGGTCAGCAGATTCATTTCAGTGAAATACTGAAATATAATGATGAAGTAATATTATATAGTGTTCGTCACATGTTGTTTTTACATGATTACTGAGCTGTGAACTATTTTATCATACTTCATAATATACAGCTTTGGTGTTTTTCTGCTGAAATTCATTGAATGTAACTTATGACAATGACGTTTGTTGTTTGATCAATGAAACAAGAAGTGGTGCACCACAATCCGATGAGTTAAAAAAGGTGCATTGAGAAAACAACCATTCAAGCAAATCGCAAAAAAAAACTAATCCCGCCTCCAGATGTTGTTCAAAATTATTTGAAGGCAATGGCCTTAATTTTAAAGTGATAATTTCAAACAAGTAAAAAAAAAATGAAAACTGGCTTGAATGCTCCTTTAATTTAGCGAGATCCTTGCAGTAAAATGGAGCAAGGACATGTGCAGAATAGTGAACACCCAACACAAAACATATCCCCTTATATAACTTATGCCAACAGTGTGTTGTAATATCTTCCAACCTTTCATTGTTGATTTTCTGTAACGAAACTTGAAGTGTTGACCTTTGAGAGTGTTGGCCTGCAATACGCAAACTTTCGTTTGTGATTCTTTGATTTCTTTTCTTTCAGGCTTCCTATCGTGCTATATAAGATAGTACCAATGCACAAAATATAACATTGTTTTTTAGTTAAATTTGCTCCAATAAGTATTGCTCGTTCTACAACAAAACTTGGAGTGTTGACCTTTTGAGAGAGTACGATACGCAAACTTTCAGTTGTGATTCTTCGAGATTTTTCCCCCAAGTCCATCAGACTTCCTATCGTATTTCCCGTGCTAAGCCGCATAAGATAGTACGAGGATATTTAAGGTCATCGCTCTTCACATGACTACCGTCTGACCCTCCATGTTCACGGTGCACTATTTTGAGGTTAACACGACGGCTGCCTGACGTGAAGTGACACGTTGATTGCAAATGCAACCAGAAACTGGGACCCTGTCTAGGTTCCCATCTCTCTATGACTGTGTCAGAGTTACAAGTGGACGTTCGAACCCCCCCCCCCCCCCAATAGTCTTTAAATTCCATACAAAAAACTAGGGTCGTGTTCGGAACCCATGAAGTGATAGCTACGATTGTTTTATGATCATGAGAAAACAAAAACAACATGTCTAGTTACCAGACTCTATAGTTTACACGACCGTCCAAAGCCGTCAATGCCGATGTTGCAATTACACTTGTAAATTAGATGAAACATTTGAGGCCTGTGCGAAACTGGAAATCTAATGTGGTCTGCAGGCCTAGACGGTAATATCTCAAAAAGCCATGCCCCCCCCCTTAAAAGTTATTGAACTTTGAAGGAAATACAAGCATGGGCCTATAGATTTGCACCGATGTTACAAACTCATATAATGTGTTGATGTGCTAGTAGAAATTGATGGACTTACACTACAGTTATATACAGTTATTCATAATTTATTTCAAGCAATAACTATTTAGAAGACAGTCTGGATGTGTCACATTCGTTCTCGAGTTAACTTGGCCTAGAAAGGGGGGCAGTGTCAAATGAGGTCAATGACCCCGCAGTCATTTACCATAATAATACAATCGACTCAATAGAGAACCACACAGAAACCGTTTCAACCGTTTTTATGGCATAATGTGTGATATGTGGAGGTGGGAGCGTCAGTTGACTTTCATGTGAAGCTGCTTTCCCGTTAAAATATTTGTTTTTAAATTTTAATTAATTAATTAATTTATTTCCTCCTCGAGAACCATTGTTGCCGCCTCTAGATTTCATTCTTTCGTCAACAGACAAACATCACTGATTCGGGTTCGTGTGGCATAATAAGCTGAACAATACATACACGGAATACAATACAATACAATACAATACAATACATGCAAACGGGCCATGATTCCTACTGGCGAACGTTCAATATAAATAGAAACTGTGAATATTGAAGAAAAATAAAATGCAGTCCTACAATTAATCGAATTTCCCTCCCACTTTTTATTCCAAGTGATACCGCTGAAAGATCTTTAACTCACACTTAGTAGGGGGGCTAACAATAAAAGAGTGTTCCTGTTTCCATATAGAACAGATGCCCATAATATATAAAACATAATACAGACCATTGACGTACTTACACAGTGCAATGCTGCAAAAGGAAGTATTGCGAAGAATTATGTCACTGCTCCTGTTTGTGCAAGGGCTTTGATTCTGCTGACGATGTTTTTGCAGCAAAGGAATTTTAAATGGAATGTACACGTTTGGTAATTACTCAAAACAAATATTATTTAAAAACATTACTTGTTAGCGATCAGTGTTGATAGTATAAAATATGGTGAGAAACGGCTCCCTCTGAAGTAACGTAGTTTTTGAGAAAGAGGTACTTTCTCACTAAAATAATAAAAGACTTCGAGCTAGACAAAATCGTCCAACAAGAGTGTTTTTTCTTTTGTCAATTTCTCGCAACTTCGATGACCAGTTGAGCCCAAATTTTCACAGGCTTGTTATTTTATGCTTATGATGGGATGAGAACACTGGTCTTTGACAATTACCAAACGTGATACAGCGCCTTTAAGGGTCATTTTCTTCCTTAATCACTTTAAAACAATCATTGCACATGCCGTACATTCTGAAAGGCGCAGTTAAAAAGGGTAAATTGCAGTACAGCCACATTATTACAGTTAACAGTTTACAGATACGCCGTAAAATAAGATCCATGTGACAACATTATTATAAACGGTATTCTTTATGCTATTTGTGTGTCTCCGTTAAAGACCGGATTGTGCAAAGGATCGCGTATCAAACTGCATTTCCTTCACAACATTAAAGCTGTTAAAGCTTCGTGTATCACAACTTATATATAAAATAACAATCCTGTGGAAATTTAGGCTCAATCGGACATCGGAGTCGGGAGAAAATAACGGGAAAACCCACTCCTGTTTTCGCGCGTTTCGCCGTGTCATGACATGTGTTTATAACAAATCCGTAATTCTCGCTAACGAGAATTTATATTGTTTTACCGTTTTCTCAAAAAGTAAAGCATTTCATGGACTAATATTTCAAGAGGAGTCTTTCACCATTACCTTCTGTAAACCCTGTAAATTATTTGTAAATCTGTGATTTTTTTTTTCTGTACCGAAAGGGTCCAATGGCTTTAACCCAATATTTGACGTCAATTGTTTGACACTAATATTGCCAAAGAGCCGTGAAAGTGTTCAGTGTCAGAATGACCGTCACTGACCGAGAGATTGAAATCTCTAACGGGATCGTGACTTCCACAGCCACGCCCCTTTTCACTACACCCCCAATGTGTAGAAACCAGCCACGTCCCGATTTCCTAGATAATTTTCGTTCAAAATTCTTCTCGTTCTTGATTTACACAAATAATTGCCTTGATCAGGAAATTGGAGCGCAAATTTGCCCTTGCTGAGTCACGCTGACACGCGCCAACTGAGGATAAAAAACGCTTCCTGCATCTTGTCAAAAAGGATGCACTTAAGAAATAGGGTGCGGGTGACGTGGTAAGAGTGGCTATGATACCCACACCCTATTAATTATGTCTCTCTGGTGACATTCGCGCACCCACAAGGTTATGAACCCATGTATACAACGGACAAGGTGGTGGAATTAACAACCAATGCCTATAATTCCAAAGAGCTGCTTAAACAGAATATTATGCATAACACTATTAAAGACAATGGACACTGTTGGTAATTGTCAAAGACCAGTCTTCTCACTTGGTGTATCTCAACATTATGCATAAAATAACAAACCTGTGAAAATTTGAGCTGGATTGGTCGTCGGAAAAAACACCCTTGTCACACGAAGTTGTGTGCTTTCAGATCCTTGATTTCGAGACCTCAAAATCTAAACTTGAGGTTTCGAAATCAAATTGGTGGAAAATTACTTCTTTCTCGAAAACTATGTCACTTCAGAGAGGGAGCCGTTTCTCACAATGTTTTATACTATCAACCTCTCCCCATTACTCGTTACCAAGAGAGGTTTTATGCTGATAATTATTTTTAGTAGTAACCAATAGTGTCCATTGCCTTTAATCTTAACTGCATGAAGTCAAGACACAAACCCTCCTCTGTCACCGCCCTCATGGACATTACCTGGCTGACAATTAACTGGTAAGGGCCTTGGAAATGTCTTCGCCATGCGGTGAAAAGCCACATCCCACCCAATGGCCTATAAGCCACCCATCCCAACACAAATTGAAAACCAAATAATTTATAGAAAATGTCGGTTAGGCCAACATCTTTCTTCACATGATGGCAACGTCATTCGTGTAGTTCAAGCGAGGTTTGAGGCAAATGGTAGATTTTAAAGGGGGAGCTGCAGCATTATAATGAATCCGGAAATTTGAAAAAATTTAAATAATTTGTTTTCTTCAATTAACACAAAAACCTGAGACATTCAATCAAATTCAAAACGAAAAAATTTTCATATTCAAATTGAGCTGAATAACTAAATGTGATTTCCCCACCCATTGGCAGTATTTCAGACAGTAACATCTTCTGCTGAATTTGGAATGATTTGAATGATATATTTCCAAAAAAAATCTCATTAAAACTCATCTCTCCTTTCCATTGTTTTTCTCACCAAGAACACAACCCGCTGTCTTTTTTAAACCGTTGACGGATACGCTAAGTGTACCACAACATAACAAGCTCTTCTTTGACCAAGTGTCGACTACCTTGATCCCTGGTCAAACTCTAAAAGTTCTGGACAAAGGTTCAATCAATGCATGAAGGTTATGCATAATTAACCCCATGACCAAATTACTAAATTAGTTCACCTCACGGTGTAGATATTAATTTCTGTTTTTCACGGTGATTGGTTTGGTCTGCCCTGAGGACGAGAATTATTCACAACCAGTGAACCGTTCAGGGACTCATCGAGGAACATGGTCCAGTTCCCCCTTCAGATATCATGAGGAAATTTGTCTCAGAATTGTGTTATGAATTTATATTGAAAGGGAGGTTACACCTTTGATAATTACTCCCAACACAAGCAGCCATAACAAATTACTTGGTAAAGAGAATTGGAGAGCTGGAGACAAATTGAGCAAAAAAAAAAGACTTTTCAGAGGGGCACACCAAGTGAGCATACTGGTCTTTGACAATTACCAATGTATCATGCCTTTCGAAAATAGAGTATGAATAATCACTTTTTCAAAAGAAAACACCCTTACCGTGAGTTTCGCAGAAATAGTGTTGCCATAGTGCTCTGACTTTCTGCTGACCGCCCACGTCCCACACGCATAGGGTGACATTGGGTACAGGAGTGACTGTTTCTACGTTGAAGCCGATTGTGGGTATTGTCGTGACTGCCTCGCCGAGTTTCACCCGGTATAAAATGGTGGTTTTACCTGCAGAACAAAAAAAAATGAAATCCACTTTCAGAGGTATGCTTAAATTACGTATTAAACAGAATTCATGATTGGCTAGTTATTTTACTGAAATATTAAGATTTGTTGGTTGATGATAGTTAACTTAATCTTCACCAGCAATTGACGTCCGGTGATAGTATGACCTATTATTAAAAGAAATACAAACATTTCTTGCTTTTAGAAATACAGAAATTGATGTGGTATTTTGTTAGGTTAAACTCCCAACATTCTTGACATGGTCAACATGAGGTTGTCCCTGCCATCATACATAAATAGTCTGGTTAGTTACTCACTGAGGTCTACCATGGAGGAAGGAAACCTCCATGATATACATACAGCCCCTCAAGTCGAGGAATTCCTGAAGAATTTAAACTATCTGAGGATATATCAGTCTGTGCACCGATTTCGTGATAATACAAATTTACATTATACTGAAAACATAACACACCGCACAGGGTCAAAGAAAATAACAGGAAAGGAAAGTTATTTACTTTTTTTTTTATTCAGATATTATACACAGTTTCCACACTCATTTTCAAACACTCGAGAAAGCAACTTTTAAAGAGCACGAGGTCGCTATTAAGAGTGTAAATTATCCGGTGGGGTTTATAATGCTCAAATGAGTGGAACAGACCAAGTCATAAATAACCCATTCGAAGACCATTTTGAAAAGCTGAAGTTTACATCAGGAATTCCTGAATCCTTTGAAAATATATTAGATTATTCTGTCTCATGATTTTGTAGGATCCGTTGCTACTCCTTGTCATGGCATATCCGAAAGTCTTTGAAAAGGTCGAACTTTTTTCCGTGAATTCCACACACGAGGAAACGTCTCTTTTTTAACAGAAGCAAAATTCCATTCTAAAAATTTGTATATTATATTATTACCACTCGAATCAACAACTGATTTTTGTCCACTAAAAAGCACACAACTCTTTGCTGATGATTTCTATACACCCTATTGAGAATAAGTTCATCCCGTTTTCAAACCCGCTGCTAAAAGATACCATAATTATAGGGCATCTTCCTTCACGAATATACACATCAGTGTTCCACAGGGATCGATCATTGGTCCTAAACCCATCCATTCCTCTCTGCCCTCAATCAATCTCAGCAGAGTGATACGCATTATTCACGTCCCCCATGGGTGACTTGCCCCTCTTACAAAATGCATGACAGCATGAGTGCTTTCACTGCCCTATCACCGTGCCCCAATAAAATCAAAGTGAATTTCAATTAGACCAAGATAAATTAAGTGCTAAATGGGTTGGTGGTAAATAATCATGCCGCGCGTGCCGATTTGTGCCATGATGTGTATGTTGTTTTAAGCCAATGTTTTCACAGTAGATTTATATACAAGCTTAAAGGCAGTGGACACTATTGGTAATTACTCAAAATAATTCTGACCACAAAACCTCGATTGGTTGATGGTATAACACATTGTGAGAAACGGCTCCATATGAAGTGCCATAGTTTTCGAGAAAGAAGTAATTTTCCACGAATTTGATTTCGAGACCTCAGATTTAGAACTTGAGGTCTCGAAATCAACCATCTGAACGCACACAACTTCGTGTGACAAGGGTGGGTTTTTTCTTTCATTATTATCTCGCAAGTTCGATGACCGATTGAGCTCAAATCTTCACAGGTTTGTTATTTTATGCATATGTTGAGATACACCAACTGTGAAGGCTAGTCTTGCCTTTAACGATGAGTGTGATTACATTGACTTGTCTAGTCTTGGTGCAAGACGTTCTTGTTGAGGTGTTGAACCTACGATAATAGCGAGCTTTCGATTTTTGGCACGGAGCACACAGGACGGGAGAGAGCATAGCACAGTAATCTGTATTCTCACGCTTGAGTGCTCCCGTCCTGGATGTTGTGGACCGCATGGTGATATATAATTGATTCAAGTCCCAGTCCCCCATGAGGGTCCTTTTTATTTGCAGTCCCATCGCCTAAACATCAGACAACTTTTGCGATGTTGGCATCCCCCAACTTAGCCCCCCTGTGCCTGGCAATTCTCGGGACCACAATCGCTACATTTTGAAGTCGGGTTCCGGGTCAATTCAAATGACCCGGATTCCGGGTCACTTGAAATGACCCGGATTCCGGGTCACTTGAAATTACCCGGAATCCAGGTCAAAACATTTGATCATTCAAAAGGACTCGGCTTGTACCCACCTGGATTCTGGGTCAACAAAAGGTCATGACTAGGACTTGTACCCACATCTTGCTAACCAGAAACACCGGAGCTTGAGTCCGGTGTACATGACCACTCGGCCACGATCGCCTCAAAATTGACACCTGCGTCCATTAGTTGTCTTAATAATTGTGTAAGTTATTAGCTGATTTTTCTCTTTTATTTTCCTACAATAATCAAAATGTAACACACTTCCAATCAAATAGTCATTTGAAATGACCCGGATTCCGGGTCATTCCAAATGACCCGGATTCCGGGTCAATTCAAATGACCCGGATTCCGGGTCAATTCAAATGACCCGGATTCCGGGTCACTTGAAATGACCCGGATTCCGGGTCACTTGAAATGACCTGGATTCCGGGTCACTTGAAGTGACCCGGATTCCGGGTCAATTCAAATGACCCGGATTCCGGGTCAATTCAAATGACCCGGATTCCGGGTCAATTCAAATGACCCGGATTCCGGGTCAATTCAAATGACCCGGATTCCGGGTCACTTGAAATTACCCGGATTCCGGGTCAATTCAAATGACCCGGATTCCGGGTCACTTGAAATGACCCGGATTCCAGGTCACTTGAAATGACCCGGATTCCGGGTCACTTGAAATGACCCGGATTCCGGGTCACTTGAAATGACCCGGATTCCGGGTCACTTGAAATGACCCGGATTCCGGGTCAATTCAAATGACCCGGATTCCGGGTCAATTCAAATGACCCGGATTCCGGGTCAATTCAAATGACCCGGATTCCGGGTCACTTGAAATGACCCGGATTCCGGGTCACTTGAAATTACCCGGAATCCATGTCAAAACATTTGATCATTCAAAAGGACTCGGCTTGTACCCACCTGGATTCTGGGTCAACAAAAGGTCATGACTAGGACTTGTACCCACACCTTGTTAAACAGAAACACCGGAGCTTGAGTCCGGTGTACATGACCACTCGGCCACTATCGCCTCAAAATTGACACCTGCGTCCATTAGTTGTCTTATTAATTGTGTAAGTTATTAGCTGATTTTTCTCTTTAATTTTCCTACAAAAATCAAAATGCTAACACACCTCCTGTGTCCCTACCGTGGTTTTTTCGAAAGCACGCTACTACCATATGCCCCGAGCGGGGATTGAGTGATGGTGAATAACAACGTATATTGCACCCAGACTAATGACAAGCCGGACCCTTGATATGATTTTGACGGAACTCGCGCTTGGATCGTTGAGATTCCCCTGTGAATGGAGCAGTGTCTCCGTGCCATTAGGATTACAATTCACTAAACTATAAATAGAATTAGGGTATACCTGGAAGATTTGTCTAGCAGCCTCGGCTCCGAAGAAACCATGCAACAAACGTCTTTCCCTTTTTTGTATTTCATTGGATTTGGAATGGTGAAGAACCCTATAGTTTATGAGTAGACTTGTGTGTGGTTATTTTTGGTGGACAGACTGCACCAGGTTTCCAGGGATGTCATGGCATAATGCAATGGTGCAGAATAACTCTAAAATTTATAATACCTTAATTTGAGTGTGCTTATGTGCAGAACTGTATCTTTTTATGTAAAATGATATTGCAATGGAAAATTCATCGAAGTTTTATTATTGTGTGTTGTGAAACACAAAACAAATGATTTGTCTTTACAAAATAAACAATGTTCTAAAGACGATAGTAAAATAAATGAATAATAAAACAGAAATATAACGAAGAATTACAGAAGGTCATTTCCCTATATTAAGAAAATAAGGTTACATCTTCATTCGATCTTACTACATGGCACTTACTTCCTGCAAATATGAAGGTGGCATAAATAATTTAAAGCTAAAATGGATTTTGTGAATTCATTTTAATTCACACCAAAAAACATCAGCCATATCTATCCAGGATTTAGTATAACCAGAAATGATCTGATTACTTCAACAGGATTATGAATCCTGGAAGGACCCCTCAAAAAAAAGTACATCGCTGCATTTCACTCCGGGGGCTTAAAATATGGGTTTCGTGTCTGTAAATTAGGACTCTGTAGCTGGGGGTGCCTTGACACAAAGGGATCTTCATAATAATATAGATTTGTGCTTGGAGTGTCGGTCGACTGGACTGGTATGATCATCATCCATGTTATGAGATGGATGAGTCATGAACAGGATTGGTATCCTCGGGGCCGATCCGTCTCCCTTTCCCCCGGTCTCGGGGGATTCCAACCCGCCGTCTTAATAATAAAGGACTGGCATATGAGGATTATTGAACAAAAATATTGGGAACGTATGCTAATGATGTCACAGTTTTGCATGTACACACACGCTGTGTTGTTGGGGACTTGAATAACATTGTTATAACAATGTCAATCACACTCAGATTAGAAACTACTATTATTTGTATTATTAATTTCAAGAAGCGGGCCTACGACCATGGCCTGAATCCATATCATGTTAAAGGCCTGGCATACGGATTAAGAACAATTCAGCAACATACGTTAATGATGTCACAGTTTTTCATGTACACACACGCTGTGTTGTTGGGGACTTGAATAACAGTTTCGGGGCACACTTAGATTAGAAACTATTATTAATTTTAAGAAGTGTGCCTACGACCATGGCCTAAATCCATGTAATGTTAAAGGCCTGGCGTTACGGATTATTAAAAAGAAATATGGGCAACGTATGCTAAACATGTGACAGTTTTGCATGTTACACACGCTGTGTTGTTGGGGATTTAAATAACAATGTCAGGGCACACTTAGATTGTAACTATGATTAATTTCAAGAAGTGTGCCAACGACCATGGCCTGAATCCATATAATATTAAAGGTCTGGCGTAAGGATTAAAAACAAGTATGGGGAACGTATGCTAATGGTGTCACAATTTTGCATGTGCTGTTGGGGACTTGAATAACAGTGTCAAGCACACTTAGATTGTAACTAAATTATTAATTTCAAGAAGTGCGCCTAAACGACCACGGCCCGAATCTATAGTCGCTTGTGGCTGAAAATATAACCGAAGAAATTGATATGCTACGCAAAAAAATGCTTTGAAGTAACATTTAAAAAAAAAATAGTTGGGAGACAAGCTGTACATGACCTGGTACCCGGACCTTTGTGTTTCTTGCGCAAGATTTTAAAATGTGCTGAATATAAACTCTTAAACATTGGCTTCACTTTTACACACAAAAGAGGCCTACATGTTCAGTTGAGCTTCAAACTTTCAATTCATATTTTCAAACTTGAGGGAATGAAAAAGCAAATCTCTGTTTTGCTCACCCGTTTTAACACTCATGTGACCCTTCATGACACCATAACAGGGGTTATCTTCCTTTCCAATTCAGGCCCCAGTTTTGTATGTTGGTTTCCGTGTGATATGATCAAGATGGCCGCCACAGATAATAGTCTTAGTGTTATTGCTTGTTATTGCAGCATTTCCCACTTCATCACACTTCAAGAGGTTGCCTCCTGGTTTTTGGCATCGATGCTCCTATTGTCATATTGGTTGTTGGCTCCAATGAGGCCATTGATCGTCAAAAATGGACTAGTCCCAACATACCATACAAACAAACTTTTTGAAATGCATGTGTACTTTTTGAAACGGATCTTTCCCGGGTTATTTTTCATGGGACAGGATTTTCTGGAAATAGGAGTAGGCCTACATACTTTATAACCCGTGTTTGTTGTCATGTATATGATTATTCTTTCAAACGCGAGTTTCTTTTTACCCTTGCATAAGGATACATTATCATACCCACATGTCGATTGAATAGTAATATCATAAATGGCGGTTCCTCATCCAGATTATGTATACGCTCTTATGATGGCTGCCATCCAGCTGTTATGCAATAGCCCATTGAATTAAAGAAGTAATACAACAGATATTGTGATTGTCTAAAAACAAAGTTGATATGTAAGCTTACGAGGTTCATATAACCCTAGAGTAAGGACAGAGATGTAATAGGTCATACTCTTATAGGAAGAAATATTTCTGTCTAAATTCATTGGCAGACACTTTTGAAGTTGTTTTATTTGATTTGTCTATACCCCAGGCAATTTAAATGAATCTTAACATGTCTGAAACCGTAAAGGATATGAATAAGCAGTTTCTCAAAATCGTGTTGAGCGCTTTCTTTGAAAAATATTGTAATGTGACCCCAAAGTTTTGTCGAAATGATGACGTCATGAAAATGGTTGTTTCTCCGGCGTGCTGATTGGAAAACCGGCGCGTGGTGTTCCTTCCGAAACCAATCATTCACAGTTTGAAACATAATTGTAAAGCTGAAATACTATACATGGACGGGCCGAGTTGCATTTCATTTCGAATTTTATTTTCAAAATAATACCATTGAGTTACCATCACACCAACGCTCCAGGCCATCAGCCATTCTGAGGGTGGACATGTGCACTATTGGATTCGGGTAAATTAGTTGTGTAGAAAATGCTAAAGATGTTGGCTTAAATTTAAAACACAATATCCAACAAACCGTCCCTTATCATCCACCAACACAGGCGCGTTTTAGCATTCATTTCGTGGGTGGACATGCGCTGGCTCACGCTAAGGCAGTCGTATTATAATGCTATATTGCCGATTGACGAGTGCCACACATCTGTTTCCAAACATCATATAACGTGCAGCAGTTGTAATTCAGAAAACAAAACTGCTTTTCTGAACATTGCACTTAAAGAGATAATAAGTCAGCGGTTTTTTTTTTCTTCAGAAGGATGAATAAAATCTTACTTTTTTGTTTTAATCACGCCATCTCAAACCAAGCAGTGAGAGTTTCATCAATACAGGAGGTCACGTTGCGTGAACACATGTTTTTTGTTTTGCAGGGATTCGATCTCGCGTGTCTATTTCAATCGCTGTGATCAAAATAGGCGAAATAAGCAAGGTTCATTTTTCGACTCTGCTCTGACCAACTATTTTCTTTGCCACCATCTTTGTCTTGTACCCTATGTCAACCATATCAATCGATCATGGCTATTGATTTTTAATATGCCAAAAAGGAACCTGACTATTTTTCTTCCAGCCTCTTTGTACCATTGGTTTGATGACTGCACCATTATAAAGACGTAACTGTAGGGGGACATAACTAGGGGCCTTTACAATTTTCAAGAGACCTACTGGTATGAAGTTTATAAGAAGTGAGCTTTCAGATTGGAACTATTCTGTAAGCGCAAGCATGTTTGACCTATCATTAACCGGTTCGATACTTTGCCTTTAAGTTCCCAAGGGCCTACTGCTGATTGTAATGCAACGAAGCTATCGGCTTACAGTCTTTCTAAATCTCCACTCCGCAAAATGTGAATCCATAATAAAGAAACTGAAATAACATTTCCTTCTAGTTCTAAATCGGCACAGGCTTGGTAATTAAGTGACACCGCAGCAAAGCTATATGAATGGACTTGGAAATTCGATGAATAATGAAAGTTTATGTTAATTATGTTGCGATATTTGGCTTTCTTTACAATGACTATTTGTAGTGATGGGAGATCAACATTATTGCGCACAATTCATTTCGTTCAAAATGTGTTTACCAACCATCTTTTCATGTAAATACAAAAACCTGTATGCCTGTGTTCAACAGTGCATTTCACTATTTAGGTACACAGTAATGGTAATTCAGGGCTTATGGTTCAACACCAATAAAAAAGGGGTGCGGTTCGACAATGAACTTCACTATTTTTCAACTTTTATGCAATGAAAAAATGTTCACCCAATGACCCATATTCACATAATATAGACTACATACAAATAAACCCTCTTTCAGTACTGATTCATTTGCATAGTGTTGATTTGTTGCCGTCAACCATGCTTCAGATCAAACGATACGGAAAGTGACATGGGAGGTGTGGGGGAGAACCATAGAGCTCTATGGGGAGAACCCAGTAAAATCATGGCGACTAAAATCTATTGTTTTATCTTGAAGACCCGTGGCGTTTATGTAGCCTTCTTCACACATTCATGAGTGAGAGTACAAACAAAAGGAATACATACGCCTCTAACCCTGTTCAAAGGCAGTGGACACTATTGCTAAATACTCTAAATAATTATTAGCATAAAACCTTACTTGGAACGAGTAATGGGGAAAGGTTGTTAGTATAAAACATTGTGAGAGACAGCTGCGTCTGAATTGAAGTAGTTTTGAGAAAGAAGTAACTTTCCACGTATTTGATTTCGATACCTCAGGTTTAGAATTTGAGGTCTCGAAATCAAGCATCTGAAAGCATACAGCTTCGTGTGACAAGGGTATTTTTTCTTTCATAGTTATCTCGCAACCTCGACGACCAATTGAGCTCAAATTTTCACAGGTTTGTTATTTTATGCAAATATTTTGATATACACCAAGTGAGAAGACTGGTCTTTGACAATTACCAATAGTCTACAGTATACTTACAAAGCATCGAGTTAAAAAAAATGAAAGGGAGCAGCATAAAGCTTTACATGGAATAGAACTACCGACCACTCAAAATGAATGACCAGGGTCCAGTAATTGGCAGTTTACCATCCCTTCTCTCTCGCCACAATCCCATCAAATTTCGTCATATCCGTCCTCACTTGACCTTGTGCTAGTCATTATGGGCTTACAAAAGCTCAGCCAAATAACTCAAGCGGACCTTCAACAATTGTATACAAACTCGTCAATTAAAATGAATGTCGCAACAATTCACCGTGGTTGCATGAAATTGACAGCTTACCAGCCAATGAGTATTAATATTCCTTTTGTGCTGAAGGCAAGCTCAAGCCCCACATGAGCTGAGCCACTGGGGGTTGCTTTTGTTATAAGTGTATATTGTGAAAGAAATCCAGAGCAATAATAAGGGTCTATTGAAGAATGGACGCCAAAATAATATTTCAATGCTCATTATACCTGGCTGTGCTCGGCTTACATGGCCGTTTAAATGAGTCTCTTCAAAAGCTCTCATTATGGTTCATCGCCATAAAAGTATTATCTTTTGGTAGTGTAAAGGCTTTTTAATTATGTTGTTTTAAATTAAAATGTATTTCACTTTCGGGATGAATCTTTCATTTTTCCCTATTAAGCATTTCGATTTTGTCTTCATGCAGTTCTTAAACTAGGGGTGAGAGTCACTGCTGACAAATAACGTCGCAAACTCGAGGATCCACATATTGAGGAGGTATGAGTCTTGCCAATGGCTTAGAAATCACAACAATATAATATGCACATGAGGTCATTTGAACAGGGCGCCCTCGCATGGAGATTCCATTGTTTCATTATCAGTTTACCTCTAAGATGGCGGTTTGATGACGTCAATACATAAGGAATATACCATACAAAATGCATTATAAACGATGTCTCCAAACAACACATCCACAATTTCCTCTGTGTCATGATTCACAGAAATTGACAGACATATACTATTTCTTCCTGCTTATTATTTTCAAATTAAACCCAAAAACATCATGGTAGCAAAAAAAAAGTTTTTTTTAGATTCAAGGTGACGTTCTGTACTTTCTGTTCAGTAACCCTCCTCGAATCTTATTCAATATTTTGTTGTGTAATTGTAACCATTACATCTGTTTGAGTACTTTTGGAAAGTTCGAGGTGTAAGATATATCATGCTGCGTTCTGTTGTTTTGTTTTGGGGTCTACTGGAATATTGCATTACAGTTGCGTTGATTGAAAATATGCACCACAAGTTCAGATGGATATCAGTATATTGCGTAACAGAGCCATCTACAAAACTAAAGTATTCGGTGTAATGAAATGGTGTTATTGTTGTTTGGTCATGTTGTTATTGTTTTGTTTAGTACTAATAATTCAAACAGCCTTCTTGACAATCGTTTTGTATTAGAGCTGTAAACGGCAGGTTGCTTGATAGACTTAACTGCCAAAAAGCCACCCCTGGCAGTCTCTCATAACTCGACCTTATGACAGCATTGCTGATATTCTGTTTCTCATGCAACCTTTTTTGTGGTAAGGAAACCAAGATGTAGTACTACGTACTAGTAATGTACTGTTGTAGACGTACATATAGACCTAAACATGCACATGTAGATAGACCGCTCGTGCTTGTAAATCTTTAATTAAATTAGAGTGGACGAAAAACAAATGTACATGTACGTGGGTTCCAATCTCAGTACAGATAAGATTAAGGCATAATTAAACAAACAAACTAGTTGACAGTTAACACAACATGAGCTTAGCTGTAAAACTGTGTGGAGGTTCGGGAAGTGCTTGTTAAAAGACGAGAAAAAGGAAATACCACCGGAGCAATATCCGACAAAAAACCTCGAGCTCAGTTCCAAGTACTCTGACCGATCAAATAACATACTGCAAAACAAGTCGAGGAAGCTCTTCATTTGAACCCAGTGATATCATCTGGTAATAGTAGGCCAACTGCGTGTGTAGCAAGACCAGACTATCGGTGCCAATGTGCATAAGGGAAACAAATCATCAAACAATTCAATATATCTCATATCGAGTTGGTGGCTGATGTTATCCAAGCCTTTGCAGTCATGGATAGCTCCAGCCTTCCTCCATGGTACAGTCATGTCAAAACTGCACTGTCTGGAATGACACGGCATTGGACAACTGCACTCCGTGCTTAGAATAACATTCAAGGGCAGTATTATTCGCACTTTATTAAGTTTCTCTGCTGTCTCTTGTGTCATGACAATGTAAAATTTAGCAAGTATTGCATCCTGTATCTTTCAATTCATGTTCATGTTTTGTTTTTTGTTTTCTTTATTTGCCCGCTATTATTCTCCTTTCTTAGAAATCGTATGGTAGGACTGTATGGTTTATTGAATATTGGTTGACGACAAGTAGGTACATGGGTTTCAAAATTCAAAGCGAACCTCAAACAGGCATCGTGCACATGTAGCAAAATTTAACGGAATGATAAAAGCCCTGTACAACCGTGTTACACTTAGAGTGTCGTCGAGATTTCTGAAGTCTGATTTGGATCAAACCAAAACTAGGTAATGATCTGAGATGTTCCAATAAACATGATACATTATTTATTCTAAAAAACTGTTTTGTTTCAATATTTTCTTTAATTTTGAGAAATTTTGAATAAACTAACGCATGATGTCACCATGGGATAATAATATAACCAGACTGTGATATTTAACATACAATCCCATCATAGACTGCATAGCTTCATGTTCTCGGCATATAGCGCATTTTTTGTGTGGCCAGGAATAACTCAAGGCCGTTCCCAGGATTTCTAAAACACATTCCTAAGCCAGCTGTGTGATGTTCTCAAGAAGACCCCTTAACGAGCGTGTAGAGCATCTTAAAAAACACCGAGGTACTTACCGGCAGCGTCCAAACCCAGGATCAGTATACGCGACTCTCTATCCCCACTGATAGAAAACCGACAGTCCACATGTAAAAAGTCAGACAGTTTGCCCATGACGTGGCCCATTTTGGTTGATTTGGCACCCATGGTGAAAGTTGTATGTTCCCCCTTTCAAAGTGAGTAGATGAATAAACCAAAATCCTCTTTAGTCCGGGTTTAGATGTTTTTGTAGTCCACTTCCTTATCTCGTACGGGAGTAAAATCAGCAGGTCGCAGAATCATGGTATCTTCCCATTCTGATGTTGAGGTTCCTGGTTTGTTGTCCAAACACACTGCTGTCACTATTTCTTCCAAGCGGCTAATATCTAACACTCAAAGCTTGTTCCAACTATAACTCGTCCAGGAGTTTTGTTCTGATGTATTGAAGGTCTATGATTGAAGAGAAATAAATATATGAAGTCACTGTGTTGTCCTGTTACAGCTGATTCCCGTGCCCCGTGTGTGTGCAGCAATAGGGGCGGCCGTTGACGGGCGAAGAGCAGCAGTGTGTACTGTGTGAGAACTTCCGCGTTGACCTCAATGCATTCACCTGCAAAATCGCGTAGACCTGTGATGATTTTGATGAGTCGTTGAACACAAATCAACTCGGTTCTCTCTCATTTTATAGCCAAACATGAGTGTTTAAACTAGCTTAGTTTGTTGTGACACGGAAGAAGGTGTGTGATGAGGGTGTCACTTCCAGGAATATACCCCGAGATTTCTCGTGTACCGACGGCACCCGTACACGAGCGTATCCCTCCACGATGTAATGGGTCAATCAGCCAGTATAGAATGAGCATAATCATAATGCCCTTGTGAATTATCGCGATATTAATTTGGAACTATCTTCAATTTAACCCGTGCAGTTCGTGCAAACGCCTTGTTACACTCGATGATGTTATCATTATGATGTTTTCTGTCTGGTGATTATCAACCAAATCGTCACGTACACAAGATACACAGAAAAGAATGACAGTGTATTTCGAGAAATAGGTCCAACAAGGCTGGACATTGGTAACATCATCTACACGTTCCATGCTGCTGAAACAAAGTTCAACTTGAGTGATGTGTCATACTCGACTCTTGGTTGACGCTCCCACTAAACCACATCAACATCATGGCCAAGAAACAACCGGATTTTTAATCCATGTTTAGTGCATGATCGGATACTTTTCTGAAAACAAAAAAGGACATTTCATGCGATACACTTTTTCCGCTGTTATTTTAAATGACAGGGGCCAGTCGATGATTCAAACAAACATAGGCCTGGTACGCCGCTTTCTCGGTGAACATTATGGGCACTCAATGATACAACATAGTTTGTTAGACAGTCTTGTAGGCCATCTGATCACTTTTACAAAAACAGCCAAAGAGCTGGGCTTCGATTTGTACAGAGTCAAGCGAACAAAAAACATAACATCTTATATGGATTCCACTGTCTGATTTTATTAACGATATGAAGAAGAGGGCACATCTCAAAACTTGTGTATAATACCTCGTGAAATATTGTGGAAATTATTACACAATAATTCCCTGACAATGTATAGTATTCTCGCCTGTCGGGAAATGCTCTGGAATGAACAAGGTCACTCTATTTGTAAACAAAGGTTACTTGGTTATTTTCCTTCCTCTTTTTCTTAGACCACATGGTTTGACCAAAAACTGTAACGGTGTCGTCATTTCGTACAAGTTGGGTGGCCTCATATTAATGTGATACCTACAAAGCGTAAGGCGATACGTATGATTCAACCTTGGGGCTGTTTTCAATAATCATGTTCACTTTACCTCAGAGCGGAAAGTAATGATGTGATACAGGAAGTACAGGAATGATCAAATCTTGCCAGTAATGAAAAACATCGAAATAACAACGGAGTAGATCCGTATTGTGCATCCCCACTTGGCTTCATGTTTATATTTGTATGGGTCACTTTTGAAACTTAGTCATTAACCAATAGGCATTGTGTTTGTTTTAATTTGTTCGCCATGCGCGCTGCGGTCTATGGTATTCTACGGTCCTTGCTTCATCCAAACCAAAGAAACCAACAAAGATTAAAGTGATCTTTCTTTGGGAGCTCATGTGGAATAAATCATGATTTTACGCACCGGGAAAATGTAAAACTGTTTCCAAAAAGTACGATATTGCCGCCCCTTTGAATAAAATAAATATATTTTTCATTGTGTACGTACACGATAAGTTAACGTGTACGTACTCAATAAACTAAAAGTATAAATATTCCAAACTTATCACCCTGGTGACCATTCACCACCATCACCACTCCCAATATTGATCATCACCAAGACCACACCCCTTGATTTGTTCCCACCAGTCATCCTTGTTGTCTTTAGAGGTAACAACCCCACACTTTCCTTTGCACTGTAACTTTACTCATCGCTCTATTAAAAAAATGAGCAGTTCCGATTTAAACGCTTGGTAATTGTGTTCAGTACATTTACATGTTCTTTTATTACCTCATACAAATAAAAACAATTAGCTATCTGGTGGATCTATGAATGACATGAATACATTCAACAAAATCTGTAAAACGCATTTACTTGAATCACACACTGTGGCCCAGGACTATTTAAACACAGCTAGTTTGAAATTAATACCATTTTAAAACAATAATCTACAAAAATACTCTACTAAAATAAATTATACATACTTTTCAAGGTTAAAATTAATAGATTCGTTGCATATAAAGAAATGAAATATTATAAAACCTCCTAGGGATTGTTGTTTTATGCAATCAAAACTTCTGCTAGGTCAAACACTACAGGCAGCCATATGCATAGGGAGTGTTTCAGTTCAACATTTTTATTTTCGATGTATTTTTGTATAAAATGGTAAATTTTGAGTGTGTATTTTTATATACCATATTTTAAGACACACAAAACCAAGACGCATTTCACTGTAATTTTATATTTTTGCAAGTGACAATAAAATATTAATAATAATAATAATATTCGATGAACTTTATGTCATTCACAATCATTCACTGTGCAGGATAACCATTATTTGCATAATTGTATTTCCTAAAACCTTTGTCTTGACCCGAACAACTTTACCAAACTTATTATGTACGTACACGATAAGTTATTGTGTACGTACACGATAAGTTTGGATTTATCATGTACGTATATGATAAGTTATCATATACGTACACGATAAGTTTGGATTTATCATATACATATGATAAGTTATCGAGTACGTACACAATAAGTTATCGAGTACATACATGATAAGTTTGGATTTATCATGTACGTACGTGATAAGGTATCGTGTATGTACATGATACGGTATTAAAAAATTATTCATGGGGCGGCAATACGCTTCCGTATTATGTCCGATGAATTAAAACAAATAAATAATACATACGTTTTTAATTTTAAGGAATGACTTGGTAGTAAAAATGTGTTTGTTTTGTCTCTGTAATATCTCTCTTCTCTTTTTTAGCTCTCCACAGGAGAGAAATGACCCTCCCCCTTGCTTAAAATGTTTTTGTTTTTAAGCCATTAAACAGAGCAAGTGTTGTGTCCTATATTCAAGTTAGTTACGTTTGTGAGACTTAATTAATAGCGTGGTTGCTCTTTCCTGAACTGTTTCACCATCTTGCCAAGAGCGGTGATTGCTTCGAGTATCCCGTCGCCGTTGGTGGCGCATGTCCCTTGGATGTGCCAGGGATTATTTCGAGGTAGATTGCGCAGCTGTAGAGCATCAGAAAGTTTAGATGGGTTCATTGCATCTAAAATGAGATGAAAGAGAATAATAATATTAAAAAAAAGATTATTATGATGATGACAATAATCTGATCAGGCTGGAAACACAAACAATTTTGTATTTCTCCAAGCATCAAAATGGTGTACAGCCTATTTTTTTAACATAATTTATCAATCATAATCAAGTCATCATAATTACAATATGTTGTGCGCACAGGACCCATATTTCATCAGGCCTGTAAGCACAAAACCAACTAAACACAGGAAAAAGGTTACCAGCTAGCATTCCATAAAATTTACTCTGTATCGAGTGGTGCGGCCCACATTTTGCCTATCAATGTACACACAAATTAGCAGTACTTTCTGCCAAATGAAGTTCGGCCAAGATGCTTTATCCGATTTCTGGCCGATTTGACCCAAACATTTCAATCAAAATTTGAAATAATTGTACAGATTCGAGAAAGTAACCGCTGATCCTGATCTAATTAACATCTTATGAAATAGAAGTGGACTTGGATTCCATCAGATTATCAGTGAATTTGATTGAATAATATAGCCACAAAATGACAGTTTTCGTCTGTGATCCCCACAAAACCACAGCTCATGAATTCTTACTTGGTAAGTCTTGCTTGTTGGCCATGATGACAACGGGTACTCCCCTGAACATGTTGTCACCTTTCAGCACTCGGAAAAGCTCTTCCCTTGCTTCGGCCACTCGGCAATGATCGGCACTGTCTACAGCATACACAACACCTGAAAATAGTGCATACAGAAGTTGTGGTTAATTTTATATTAAGCATGAATTTGTCGTGCTTACCAAACATTGTTCTAGAATGTTCAAATCATGGGGTAAACTATAAGTGGGGTTATTTTGAAAGTTATTTTAAAGTATAATCTCAAACAACTCACATATTATGAAAAGCATTTACAGAGGGATAATATATGAGCGAGTCGGTCAGCAATTACTCAAAACAATTTGATATCATAAAAACTTACTTGGTAACGAGTAACGGAGAGCTGTTGAAAGTATAAAACATTGTAAAAAACGGCTCCCTCTGAAGAAGCATATATAGTTTTTGAGAAAGAGGTAATTTCTCACTCAATATGATAAAATACTCCAGGCCTGAAGCCTTTTGAGGAATACTCCAGGCCTGAAGCCTTTTGAGGCATCTGGGCAAGCACACAATTTGGTGCAAAAAGAGTGTTTTTCTTTCATTATTCTCTTGCAAGTTTGAAGACCAATTAAGTCCACCTTTTTACAGGTTTTTATTTCATGCATATTATATTGGGATACACCAAGTGAAAATACTTCTCTTTGACCATTATATCAAAAAGAAGCTTACCTTCAGTGCCCCTGAAGTAGTGTTGCCAGAGTGCTCGTATCTTCTCCTGTCCACCCACGTCCCAAACCGTCAGAGTCACCCCCGGTGCCGGAGTCACCGTCTCTACGTTGAATCCGATGGTCGGGATTGTCGTTACGGTCTCGTTCAGCTTTAACTTGTACAAAATAGTCGTCTTTCCTGAAGAAAGAATTAATTGAGAGATCGAGTGTTTTGTTTTTTTAGGTGATCGATGGAATTGTGAATATTATACAGAGCTCCGTGAACTATGCTCCTTTTACTTTGGGTTCTATTTTGAACTTTAGCAATTGTAAAATCATTTTGGAAAAGCAATCTTGTATATGTATTTTCAGCTTTTATACTTTTATAGGTAGAGAAGTATTGTGGCTTGTATGGTATACTGCACGGTATATGGTAAAAGGCCGAAATTCAATTCCATTCGGGGATATTGACGTGGAATTTAATTAATTGATTTGAATCGAATTGAAATAGCTTGCGTCAGCCCTAACGTTTCAAAGAATGAGCAAGCTGTGTGATTGACCCCATACGTTGTAGGGCCTACTTCCATCGACATGGTAGAAAAAGATCCTCATACTCGAAATATTATTGCAATAAAATTACAATTTCATGGAACGAAAAATTATTCATGACACCGTTGAGATATTTTGGCCTGTATACTTTTATTCAAACTTACCAGCTGCATCAAGTCCAAGCAGTAAGATTCGGCAGGGAGCTCCACCCGACACAAAACTCTGAAAAGCACCCGACAGTCTTGACAAAAATAACCCCATTTTGTATTATGGGTCGAAGAAGGCTCTAAATTCCTAAATACAACACTCCTTAAAATTATAACAGGTGTCCAACACCATGAGTGGTTGCTTTAAAAATGAGCCGATATTGTGTTGGTGTATCTTATATGCAAAATATAATGGTACACGTCCCTCTTGTTTACGTCTTTGACAAATGATGTGGTTCAGTACACGTGGAACTTGAGGAGTAAACACTTCGTAATTTATTCATAACGCGACTGAAGAAGAACCAATCAGCTTATACGTTTAAAATTTACTTGGCAACCACTGGGAAAACATTGCCCCCGAATGGGCAATATCTTGTCACGGTTGATGATTATGCTAATTTATTATACAAAGCCTTTGTTTTGTTAATATTATTGATCTCAATACTTCCACGTTGGTTCCACCACCATGCCAAGAAATCACTGGGAGGCAACAACAAAGTACACGTGGTTGTTAATTATTTTTTAAATGTTTGTTTGACATTATTCCAGCCTCAGTTTTGTTATATTTTGTTTTGGATGAGGGAAAACATGATAGTTAATATTAATATAAACGTGGTCAATATCTTAAAGGTGAGTCTCTTTTTAATGTCTGTGTATGCAGCTTGTGTAAGGTTTCATTTGTACCATCCCTTTATTTCTGTGTCTGTACACTCCATAACCTGTCTCTCTAAAAAAAAATTAGGGATAAAAACGTTCAGAGCCAACAATTTTTTTCTTAGTTTTCAAACATTATATTATTAAAATATAAATTTCGCAAAATGCTGTACACAAATCAACAGTGAACATAAATTCACAAGATTAATCCTTCAAACTGGCACATTTCAGACATCAAAAATAAATATTAAACCACAAGAAAAACTCACTGGGTAAAATTTATAATGATTTGGGGACTGTTCAAGGCACTGGACACTATTGGTATAATTACTCTATAATTATAATAATAGTTAGAATACAAACTTTCTTGGTAACAAGCCATGGAAAGCTGTTGATAGTATAAAACATTGTGAGAAACGGCCGCCCCCCCCCCCCCCCTCTGAAGTAACATAGTTTTCGAGAAAGAAGTTCCACGAATTTGATTTCGAGTTCTCAGAATTATATTTTGAGGTCCCGAAATCAAGCAACTTTGTGTGACAAGGGTGTTTTTTCTTCGACTATTATCTTACAACTTCGACCACCAATTGAGTTGAGCTCAAATTGTTACAGGTTTGTTAATTAGTTTGTGCATAACATGTTGAGATACACCAAGTGAGAAGACTGGTCTTTGACAATTACCAAAGGTGTCCAGTGTTTTTCAGTCCCAAATCATTAATTATAAATATAACAATCATATACTTTCTGTCACAAATTTTGAATTAGCTTTGCTCGCTTATGGATGGAAAAAGGAATGTAAACATTCTGTTCGTTTGAGCTACAATACATGCAAGTACAAAATAAACATGGGCCCCTATCCAACAACATTTTCAGATTTAACATTTGCATAAAATACATTTCCAAGTATGTGTACAAAAAACTCCATGGGTTTAAGATACCCCCCCCCCCTGCATTTCACCACAAATTCTTAAAAAACTAAATATGTATTGGTGGAATTGATGAAGGCACTCTTCGTATAGTTTGACTGTAAACATTTCCTTACACACACGAAAGTCTTTTTGGTCATGAGCGTATAAACTTCGAAAGACGGATGTCTCCCACGAGTCTTTATTTGGAAATTCTATGATTCCTGCTGTTTCTGGATGTCAAAACGATCTGAGAAACGTAATTAATTATATGAACTCAAACTTCTCACAAGTGTTCGTGATTCCATCCTCACCGTCAGTCTAAAAACTATAGAGTTGAATCCAACACTTGCATGAGTTCGGTGAGTGAATACACTTTGAAAGTGTTGAGTCCAGCATTTTATATGTTAACTCCAGCATTTTAAAGTATTCAGTGAACAATTTAAAGACACTGGACACTATTGGTAATTGTCAAAGACCAGTCTTCTCACTTGGTGTATCTCAACATATGCATAAAATAACAAACCTGTGAAAATTTGAGCTCAATTGGTAGTCTGAGTTGCGAGATAATAATGAAAGAAAAACACCCTTGTCACACGAAGTTGTGTGCTTTCAGATGCTTGATTTCGAGACCTCAAATTCTAAACTGGAGGTCTCAAAATCAAATTCGTTGAAAATAACTTCTTTCTCGAAAACTATGTTACTTCAGAGGGAGCCGTTTCTCACAATGTTTTATACTATCAACCTCTCCCCATTACTCGTTACCAAATAAGTTTTTGTTTGGATTGTAACGCCAACTTGCGTACATGTACTCTTCGACCATCTTCCCTAAGACGTTAACTGCTTCGTAGATGCCTTCTCCGTTTGGAGCACACGTTCCTTGGATGTGCCAGGGATGTCCAGATAGATGATGAAGATTCAAAGCTTGTGCAATGTCAGACGGTCCAAGGGAACCTGATTGGTGAAGGGGAAAAACCTCAAACCATTATTAAGAACACTTATTGTGTAAAGACAGCAAAGTTTACAAAGATTGTAATATTTTTGAACAGTTTACAAAATGCACAGCATCGCTTCGACCCTCATGAAATTGGAAAATATCGGGGGAGAATTGAAGAGTATTCAACTATTGTGCATCATGAATTGGGCACTCGTGTTTATGAGGGGGAAAAGAGTCACAATAAATTTGCATTTGTTATAACTATAAAATATATATTCTTTAAACAAACTTATCTTTCAACAAGTAAACAAGTATTGAGTCAATCTTATTTTCTTTTTTCCCCCCTAATAATTCCCTAAAAAGTAAGAAACTAACAATTGTATATCCGTTCAAACTGTTTGTTGAAAATATAAAGCTATAATCCTGTTGGACCATGGAGGTAGGAACCAACTTTTAGAGGATGGGATAAATAAGCGGGTACATTTACTGGGTAAGCCTTGCTTGTTGGCGAGGACGACTACGGGTACTGTGGAGGGGAGCTCTGGGTTATTGAGAATACCGAAGAGTTCGTCTCTTGATTCGGATAAACGTGCCTTATCACTGCTGTCGACTACATAGATCAGACCTGAAGATCATCAACAAAAAGAAGGGAAAACAATTTTTATTTTTTTGAGTGGGGGGGGGGGGGGTTCAATTGTTCAACTTAAAAGTTACGAAAGTGGGCCTACATTTATTATTAGTTTCCTTTTTTTGTTGTTGTTTGATTTTTAGTTATGACCCCCATTCACTGCATGAAGTCACTGGACTCGAAACAAACTTTTAGCCCCCTTCGTTTTCATGTTTCGTTATATTCTCAAAAAAGGTGATAAATTTTAACGACCTCGGACCATTTGTTTAAAATTTAAAAAGCCCAACCGGTTGTCGTTAAAATGTGTCTGCCAATCATTTGTTGGGGGAGGGGGTTAAGTAAAGAGACCTTACCCTGGGTGCCTTGATAGCATAAATCCCTCCACATTTGCCGTACTTTCTGCTGACCGCCTACGTCCCACACTGAGAAAGTAAGTCCAGGCATTGGGGAAACCATTTCTCGGTTGAAACCTATCGTAGGGGTGCTTCTCACTTCTTCATTCAGCTTCAGCTTGTACAAAATTGTGGTCTTTCCTGATGGTGAAAAAAAGGGGGAAAATCGTCAATTGAAACTTTTGGATAGGGTCGTTTCTTACACTTCTGCATGCTCACTGCATTGTGTTCCTACGGAATAAAAATTGATATGGTGATGATTTAAAACTTTTTGCAATTTCAGACGGTCCAATTGGGAAGCGGTTGTGGTAAAAAAACAACGCATAATTTTTTTGTAATACACTCATTGTGAAGTCAGCAAAGTTTACGATGATTGTTGTAATGTTTTTTTAACAGTTTACAAAATTCACAGCACCGCTTTGACCCTTATGAAATTGGAAAATCTTGATATGTAGATTAAGTGGCACAGGGTACATTGTGACTCTTTTATTTTCTGAGGACAAAACAAAATTAGTGTCTTTCCCATGGAAACGATCTGTTGCTCTAAAAAACTGATAAAATAATCGGGAAAAAAATGATTGAATCATACAACTAGTACATTCATACCTGCAGCATCGAGTCCCAGCATAAGTATATGGCTGGAAGGACCGTAAGCCAGCTCGCTGAGCGCACTCGTCAACTTTGAAGACCATAGTCCCATCTTTAGGTCTATACGGGACTCACTTTCTTTTGAAAAAAATATATAAGATTTTATTGTTTTATCCAAGCAGTTATCTTAACCAAAAAGTGTGCAGAATTACTTGTTTCCCCCACTCGATGAGATCGCCTTTTATACCACCAAGTTGTGGTGTGTGTTTTGGTACGTGGGCGAATCCAGTCTTCACTTTTGTCAACACCTAATCATGGTTTAGTTACCGGGACTCCCCGTTTGTAATACTTTTGCTGATGACCAAAGCGTCAATCACTCCACATTGAAACTTCCATCACGATCAGCCGGCCTTGTAAACATAATAAACCGATTGTGCTACCAATGTCTACATGTGATCACGTGACCTATATTGGTCTAGGAAAACAACGCTACACAGTAAAGACATGGGAAGACTCGATCCGATGGACCATAATTGGCTGTATTTTCAATAAATAACACTTTTAACTAAAAACGGAGCCCTTTTTATAAAGCTGAATATTGTGACATTGATTTAAATCACATTTGCTGTTTGATGCTCCAGTATTCTACTAGTACTACAAAAGTGGTTTCTTTTGCGAGAGTATGGTTAGACTACGTAAAGAAACCTCTTTTGTAGTATCCATGAGGAAGTACTTTTTAAAATGAGGTGTATCTTTTATGCAAAAAATAATGAAACACGTTCCCCTTGTTTACGTCTTTGACGTATGATGTGGTTCAGTACACGTGGAACCTGAGGAGTATACACTTCGTAATTTATTCATAACGCGACTGAAGAAGAACCAATCAGCTTATAATGCGCTTAAAATTTACTTGGCAACCGCTGGGAAAACATTGCCCCCGAGTGGGCAATATCTTGTGACGGTTGGCGATCACCATCATGCCACAATCACAGGGAGGCTAAAAATACTACACGTATAATGGTTAACTATTATTTTTGAAATGTTTGTTTGAAAACCTAGAGTGTAGGTTATCATGATAATTCTTACCGAACCACTACATGCATAATGCAATACCAAGTATGGATAGACCGATTGATGCTCATACCAGACTGTTTTATATTTCAGCCTCAGTCTGGTTATACATTGTCTTTGATCAGAGAAACAAATATGGCTGCTCCTTTCTTGGCCACAATTTCTGTTTTATTCCTGTGTTTTTCAATGCATTACCTCCACGTTCAACACGTTTGGTTCCAAATCATGCCACGTCCCTTTTAAATCAAAAACTTAATTAAACTCGTTTTAAAGACACTGGACACTATTGGTAATTGTCAAAGACCAGTCTTATCACTTGCTGTATCTCAACATATGCATAAAATAACAAACCTGTGAAAATTTGAGCTCAATCGGTCGTTGAAGTTGCGAGATAATAATGAAAGAAAAAACACCCTTGTCACACGAAGTTGTGTGCTTTCTGATGCTTGAGTTCGAGACCTCAAATTCTAAACCTGCAGAGGGAGCCGTTTCTCACAATGTTTTATTCTATCAACAGCTCCCCATTCATCGTAACCAAGTAGGTTTTTATGCTAATAATTATTTTGAGTAATTACCAATAGTGTCCACTGCCTTTAAACAAAGATTATGATTTGGTAGTTTTTGTTTTGGGTAGCACAATAATTCTCAGATATAAATGGTTAATTTTATAGTATTTTTTATTAGTGATAACTTATTTTTTATTTATTCATCAATTTTATTTAAAACAAAAACAAAATTGCAGTAAGTCTTTACACCATGAAAAGTCCCTCTTCAGAATTTTCCCTGATTCTGGATCCCGTGGGGGCCTGTCCCCTTTCTGGATCAATATGACCCGAAATCTGTGTCGATAACTCAGAAATGGATCAAACTTGAGCAAATTTCGATCGTAAAAAACATGACCAAGAAATAGGTCATGCCACGGGCCCCATAACGTTGGTCAGTTTTGACCCAGGCGTGTTCAGAGAATGTATTATTTTGTTTCCTTTTATTATTCAGTCAATCAGTTATCTCTTTCTACATTTTCTAAGAGAGTGTTAATTATGCTACCAAAAATCTTTGTATCAACTTTTGTAGTTGTTGTTGTACGACCGATGCAATTTAATATCATTTCGAAGGGACACATGTTCATAATTATGAGTAACTACCGAACATTTTAATTCTAATGTCTAATGAATAAAAACTATGAACGGAAAACAAAATAACTTCCGAGGTACAATGAATGTTTCTTCTTTAAAAATATATACACATTTATTAATTTCACCACAACTCAGCTAATTTGTGCAAACACTTGCAACACAAAATGGTCTAATTAAAAATACTTCTTAAATTTTATGAAAGACATCAAGGCTTTATTATTCGGAAAGTCTAAAATCTTTTTCCCCCCTTTCCGATAAATTTGTTAGGATGGAGTAAATTATTTTGTATAAATTTAGGGACCATCAAGTATTGTAAAGTCACAATGCAATTTATAAGTAAGACAATATGTACATTATTTTATTTCGTTAATATTAATATAATCGTGGGGAATATCTTAAAGGTGAGTCTCTTTTTAATGTCTGTTGTACGGCAAATGTTTGTACCATCCCTTTATTTCTGTGTATGTACACTCATAATGTGTCTCTCTAAAAATGATAGGGATAAAAAGCGTTCAGAGCCCACAGATGTTTTCTTATAGTTTTCAAACAGTATACATTATTAAAATATAAATTTCTCAATACGCTGTACACAAATCAACAGTATAAATAATTTTTAAATTCACAAGATTATTCCTTCAAACGGGCACAACTTATACATCAAAAATAAATATTAAACCACAAGAAAAACTTACTGGGTAAATTGAAAATGATTTGGGATAATTAGCCCCACAATTATACATGTACATTACAACAATTAACTTTATGTCACACATTTTGAAAGTTTTCAAACATACATTTGCACAAAGTGCATTTCAAAGTATATATATACAAAATTCTCCATTGGTTTCAAGACCCCCCCCCCTCCGTCCGTTACACCAATGATTCTTAAATGATGAAGGCACTCTTTGTATACAAATCGACCGGCAACATTTCCTTTGCATACATACAAATCTTTGTGGAATATGCTTCAAACCATGAGTCTGTCATTTTGTTAGGCCTGCATGTTTCTGGATGTTCAAACATTTTAATAAACGCAATTATAATGAATTCATACTTCTCACAACTGTTCGTGGTTCCATCCTCACCGCGACCCCAGCTTCTTGTACTCTCGAACCATCTTCCCTAAGACGTTAACTGCTTCGTAGATGCCTTCTCCGTTTGGAGCACACGTTCCTTGGATGTGCCAGGGATGTCCAGATAGATGATGAAGATTCAAAGCTTGTGCAATGTCAGACGGTCCAAGGGAACCTGATTGGTGGTGAAAAAAAACATAATAAATACATTTATTGTAAAGACAGCACGAAGAATGTTGTAATTTTTGAACTGTTTACAAAATGCCGGTTTATAGTCGGTCGCGCGATGGTCGCGCGACGGAAATCTTGCGCGCAATCCTAAGACTGAGGCCTAAAAACCGTGTCTTTTTATGATCGCGCGTCAAGGTTTCCGACGCCCGACCATCGCGCGACCGACTATAACTCGGCCTTTATCATGTTGCAAGATCTTTTGTGCGTCATGAATGCTCATGTTTGAGAGAAAAGACCTACAACAAATTCGTGTTTGTTACTCTTATGTCTATAAAATCTATTCTTTGAACAAACGTGTCTGTCCAAAATATTGTGTTCATCCCTTTTTATCAAACGTTCACTCAAAAGTAACAAACTGTCCGTTTTAAAAGTCAAACTTATAAGTGTCTGTTGTATGCTTTAAAACTGATGTTGAGGGTGTTATTGATCTGGTTGGACCAAGGAGGAAGAACGCAACTAATCAAATAAGTTCATCTGGATTGTTGATAATCGCGAGTTACAGAATTCAGAATCGTCACCAGTCTGAAGATGCCCCTAGCTTAAGAGTGATGCGTAACAAAAGTATAGATGTTCAAGTAACATCTACATAATTTGGAATTTGGAAAAACGAATCTTTAATTCAGGAATGCAATTTATATTTAGGGAATTGTATATAAGTGAGTGGAATTACCGGGTAAGTCTTGCTTGTTGGCGAGGACGACTACGGGTACTGTGGAGGTAATCTCGGGGTTCTTGAGAATACCGAATAGTTCGTCTCTCGATTCGTATAAACGTGCCTTATCACTGCTGTCAACTACATATATCAGACCTGAGAGTAAGGAAAGGGTGAATCATACAAAGTTACTCGTTGAACAATATTTAAAACGAAAGGATTGAAAACATCGTGTCAAAAGACGAAAAAGAATGAAGTACAGTATTCAACATTCGCGTGTCTGTTTTAAAAAAAATGTTGTTTTTCTGCATGAAGAAACAATAAAGTGTCTGCTCGCTACGGGGGGGGGGGACACAACAAATTCAACAAAACCTCAGAAAATGGAGAAGATAAAAATAAATTATATTTACAAAAAAGAACAGAATAACCTTGACATCCATGAATGGACGACCCCCGACCATCTTGACAAATTATAAACAAAGGGATCATATCAGAACGATCTGGGCAGCTGACCGAGAGTACTACCAAATCATCACATTCAAGAAACTTGTCACGAAAGTCGATGATTCTGATGAGTTCATAAAGTAAAGAGAACACCTTACCCTGGGTGCCTTGATAGTAGTGCCTCCACAGCTGTCGTAGTTTCTGCTGACCGCCTACATCCCACACTGTGAAGGTAAGTCCAGGCATTGGGGAAACCGTCTCTACGTTGAAACCTATCGTAGGGATGCTACTCACAACTTCATTCAGCTTCAGCTTGTACAAAATTGTGGTCTTTCCTGATGGTGAAACAAAAGAAGAAGAAAATCATCAAATTAAACTATCGGACAGAATCGCTTGTTATACTTCTGATCAACTCCTGTGCTCCTGCCGAATCGGGAATAAAAATTGCTAAATGGTGAAGAATTTAAGCTTGTGCGATGTCAGACGGTCCACGGGTTGATACAAAAACACTACAATAAGCACTGTTTGTAAAGTCAGTAAAGTTTACAAAGATTGTTGTAAAAAATGTTGAAGTATGTGGTGTGTCTCTTTCATTTTTCTGACGTCAGGGCAAAACAAAATGATTGTCATTCCCATTATTGAAAACGATCTGTTGCTCTGAAATATTGATAAATAATGACCGAAAATTGTAACTACATTATTTACCTGCAGCATCGAGTCCCAGCATGAGTATACGGCTTGGAGGTCCGCCAGCTCCAACCAGCTCGCTGAAAGCACTCGTCAACTTTGAGAACCATAGTCCCATCTTTAGGTCTCTCTTTCTTTTGAAAATAAGATAAGATTTTATTGTTTTTATCCAAGCAGTTATCTTCCTTAAGCAAAGTGTGCAGAATTGAATGTCCCAAATCAGCGTTTATTGCGAGCTCTCTGCTGTAGTAGGAATAATAACCATCGAGGAAAAATGAATAACCATGTGCTCGATGAGATCGCCTCTTATACCACCAAGTTGTGGTGGTTTTTTTTTTTGGTACGTGGACAAATCCAGCCTTCACTTTTGTCAACAACTAATCAGGGTAAAGTTACCGGGACTACCGGTTTGTAATACTTTGCTGACGACCGAAGCGTCAATCACTCCACGTTGGAACCCGCATCTAGCGCGGTAGCGATCATCAGCTGGCCTTGTAAACATTATTATTACTTATTCATATTGAGGATACCCCCAGCGATGCGTCATCCACGTCGTTGACGTCATGCATAATGCTATTAATAGATAAGGGAAAGGTCATTTTACGTCCATGTCCCGGAAGTGTATTTTAAACACTTATACTTTATTCAATTGCTATCAATTGATACAATTAAAACAATCAAAATTAACCAAATTGTACGTCCACTTTTATTGTTGTAACTATGTTGTTTCTAAATTGTTATAAGTATTTCGATTGACTGGACTAGTTTACATGCAATATTTTTACGCCATTTTGGAAAATTGACGGGCGTACGCAGTTGTGATAATCGACGTCGTCGTGTTGCCTTCCAAAAACACGATAAAATGTCGGAGTCTTACGGTACTGTACTATTTAAACTAAATTTAACCAAAATGTGTTGATTATGAGTAGATGTAGACTTGGGATGTGGTGTAAAAGTATGTTGGAAGGAATAAGGAACGTATATTTTAATATCTTGTCAAGTTGTCAACTCAATGATAATGAATGATTCTGACACACTGACTTTAGTGACACGCAAAACCAACCAGTCTTTTAATTTTACACGTATTTTGCGGTGGTGCCAGCCACTGGCTGGCCGGCAGTGCAGTTGTGTTGCGAAAGCAAAACATGACAAATGAAAATTCCCGAGTCATTATCATATCACTTTACTTATTTTAGTCGGTAACTTGTAAAGTTTTGATATGACGTGTTCATTGTTTAAACAAACTAGTCCCGGATTTTGGTGGTATATTTCTGACCGGTTGCAGTAGGAAAACTTTTGTGTTTGTGGTTTCTTCATCATTTTTCATTTCCTAAACTTGTAAAGTTTTAATCTGGTCCAATGTCAGTCTTTTGACTTTACTGTAAAAGTATAAAGTACTTTTTTCAATCTTTGTTTAATTCCAAGTTTCTATATTAAGTGTTTTATTAAATTCATTTTGGTTTATGTTCTTATTGATTTCCCCTCAGATTTTTTGTTTAAGTTCCTCGTAATCGGAAGTGCTGGTACTGGTAAATCATGCATCCTTCATCAGTTTATTGAAAGCAAATGTAAGTACCTACCTTTCACTCAGTGAATGTAGTTAAAATATGTCACTTATTTTGAAGGATTCAAGCATCATTCATTTTCAGGAGACTACAGTCTGACTAGGGCCACTGATTTTCCGTTTCAGAAAAGTGCAAATTCCGTTTGGCAAAAACATGAATTCCGTTTCAGGCACAAAAAATTCCGTTTCATGTTTTTTTAATTAGATAAAAGGTTGTTTAATACCCAGGGACACACTTATAAAAATCAATTTGAGATAAGTTGCACTGTTGACTTCGTAAAATGTTCATTTGAACTGACAAATTTCAAAAAAATACTTTTTTTTATAATTGTGGATTATTTTGTATACTGCTGTTCTAAAAAGGTTGCACTGTGACTGCAGTATCAATGCACATGATGTGATAGACTTGATTCCAAGTCTAAAACTGCAGTTGATACTCTGCATCAGCCACATTGTAGGCTAATGACAGGAGTGTATCCACAAGAGGGCGCTGTTTCAGCATGATCAAAGACTTGGGAACAAGTCTATGGACGTGACCATTCTCCATCCACAAACAAAATGTCAGCCATTTTGTTTTCGCTTTGGCGACAGAATGTTGACAGTTTACGGTTTTATTTTAGACCTTTCCGAGATGAAAAAACATTGTATGTGTTCTTATAGATCATAGGTAAGCTAGTTTGTGTATTATTGTTTGTAAAAGAGAGGGAGAAAATGCAATTTGGGTGAACAAAAAATGTTTAAAACGTGCCGCGAATAATGCCCTTCGCTTAACCATGTTAACAACGTGTGTACATCATGTGTGTAAACATTGAGGATGGTGTGAAGTAGAACAGAATGATCCACGGTTACGATCTCGTACTTTTTAATGGTCTGATTTCTGATGCTTTTTTAGTTTAACAAAAAGAATCTTAATAAAGAATGCAATTTCAATAGTTTTGGCGTCAAGAAAAAAAAAATAAAAAATAAAAAATCGAATTTTCTGAAATCCCGTTTTCCGTTTCAAAGGGCGGATTCCGCGAATTCCGTCCGTTTTCCGCGATCGCGGAAAATCAGTGGCCCTACAGTCTACACTCGTTTATATTTATCCTGGTTTTTATTACATAATATTTGAAGAGACACTTAAAGACACTTATCACACAAATTTAACTAAAATCAAGGCCTATAGAAAATGCCTAATCCAATTGGTACCACCACTGTGTAAATTGTTTCTATCAATAATTTGGTATCAGTCATTTTTGTAATTTGTCAAAATATATAATATATATTTTTTGCCAAGTCCTTGTGTTACTGATGTCTTTTTTATTCACTATTATTCTTTGCAGTCAAACAAGATTCAAATCACACAATTGGTGTTGAGTTTGGATCGAAGATCATCAACGTCGGTGGCAAGTCAGTCAAACTACAAATATGGGACACAGCGGGTCAAGAAAGATTTAGGTAACTTATGACTTTTTGCTGTTAACACCTTTCACTAAAAGGCACTGGACACTATTGGTAATTACTCAAAATAATTGTTAGCATAACAGCTGATTTGGTAACAAGTAATGGAGAGCTGTTGATAGTATAAAACATTGTGAGAAACTGCTCCCACTAAAGTTTCATGCCTGAAGCCCTTTTTAAGCATGTATGAAACTACACAAATATGTGCAACAAGAGTGCTGCATTTCTTTCATTATTCTCATGTAACTTTGATGGCCAATTGAGTTTAAACCCCAAAAACCGTCAGTGTACAAACACCTAATGTATTGTGATGTTCTCTGCAGTTTTTAACTGGTAGTTTTTTTAGATGCTTGGTTCGGTTAACCATCATTGTGTGACGTGATTTTTTTTTCACATTCTCAAGTGCTGCACCCAAAATGGTGCACATCCTCACTACATGCAGTTGACTCTCTGGATTGATTGAAGTATAAACACAAACAGGCACAGAATTTCATCTTGGGAGGGCAGGGCCATTTTCATTTTGAAAAGGGCACTTCCTTTGGAAAATCTTAAAGTCTATTGGGAAACTTTTGAAGGGGAACCAAAGCCAAGACCATGGCAATGGAAGCCATTGTCTTGGTGAAATTCCAGGCCTGCTCAAATAACGCTTGTTTTACTTTGCTTGTGACTATACTTTATAACTATACTCCTCCTGTCCAATCAAAGTATTTATCGTAATTATTTAAACAGATCTGTCACGAGAAGTTACTACAGAGGGGCAGCAGGGGCCCTACTTGTCTATGATATTACAAGGTGAGAATTCAGGGGGGAAAAGGAATAGTTCTTCAACTGTACCTTTGTTTATCTGTACAATTAGCTCATTACAGGTACATTTTGCATTCTCTCCTGTCCATTTTTGTTGCTGTTTCATTATGTTGTCTTTGCTTAATTTGCTCATTTGAACTGCCTCCTTGCTCCTTATATTGTAACATTTTTTTGGGTATCATTAACATTGTCACGTTTACTCTTTACTTTTATTGTACTAATATAACAAATTTGTACTGATGCTTCTGTCTATTTTTATTGTGTTTTCACAGAGATAAATGTTTCATTGAATTTGATTGAATTGAATAATATGACAAATGAATATTTTTCAGACAGTGTTGCAGCTCTGTTTTATTTTCTTGCAGATACACCTAACTATTCAAAATGTATTTACTATTGATTGCTTATTTGTTTGTTATTGAGATAAATGAGATTTTCCCTTTGTTGTTTATTTTTAATTGTTGTTAGTAATATTTATAATGGTACAAGTAAGCTTTCTGTCGTGGGGAAGAAACTGGGTTAAGAATAAGGGTGCAACCATGTTTAATCTTACAACCACCTTTTGCAATACAAACAAATATAATTACATGGTTGTCACCACTGAACTAGTATCCTCTTATACCAAGGTATGATAATTTATAAGCCTAACATCCCCAACCCTTCAGAATCAATATGCATGTTTTGATTATGTTGGACTGAGGACTGCAGTATTAAACAATATTTACAATGGGGTCAGGCATTATCAGAGTTCGGGTTTTGAGTTACAATATACTGTACATTGAAATTCCATTGTAAATTACTTCTTACTTTAAGCTTATGAAGCTTGGTTAGGGCCAGGCATACAGTTGTGGCTACGGCCACTATCATAATCTAGCAGGTTGGGTATTGATGTATTTGAGTAAATATGGGTCCAGTATTTATGTAGATAAACCTATTGAGTTAGTATTAGAGTTACTCCAGTAAAGTAGCATAGGAGTCTCTGTAGACACGCATCTTTTGCTTCCAGCCTTGTACAGTTGGAAACAATTAATTATGAAATTTTAATTGATTGATGTGTTGCTCTGTCCTCAGTCGTGAAACATACAATGCACTCACAAAATGGCTGACAGACGCACGGACATTGGCTAGTCATAACATTGCAATCATCCTGTGCGGGAACAAGAAGGATCTCGACGCAGACAGAGAAGTTACATTCCTTGAAGCCAGCAGATTTGCACAAGAAAATGGTGAGACAATTCAGAATTCATTAACTACATATGAAATCACATTATATGGTAATGGCTTTATTTTAAGCTTCTGGGCCAAATTTCATGGCTCTGCTTACCGTAAGTACAGAATCGGTGCTTACGGAAGCAGGGATTTCTCAGGTTAGCGGCTCCAGGTTAATAGGCATTCTACGCTTACTAGGTTAGCGTAGAAATCGGGCGCTTGCACGTAAGCGGGGAATCGTGATCGTAGGCGCAGAATTTGACGGTAAGCAGAGCCATGAAATTGGGCCCAGGTCTGCTGCATCTACACTTGCAACCTATCTCCCTCTACTCATCGATTAACTGACTTTTACTGATTTACACGTTAGTTTAACATACCAGTAGAAGCATATAATTAATACTTTGGGACGCAAAGGTTTTTCCCCAATAGGTAAAGTTTCAAAGTTGACTTGCAATGCCCGCATAACAATGGAGATCAATCTTCTCTTTTCAAACTAAAACAACTTACATAGGACTTAATAAGTTAATGTGTCTTTTCTCCTTTTGAATCTGACAACAAGATTGTCTATTATTACCTTACTGTTTAGAAGATTTGTCCCAAAAATTTCAACTCTGCTTTACTGACTACCATGGTTGAAAAACGATCATGATGACCAAGCACATTTCTTACATGAGAATATACATGTCTCAGATATAGCTGCATAATAAAATTACTTCCTCGTGACCATATTGTGTTTCACTTTCTTTACTGACCCAGAACAATTTATATTGAACGTGAATGGTACTAACATAAGTTGATCTTAGTTCCGAAGCATGATGGACCACAGTACTGGTAGATGTTAAGTGTCTATGTTAAGTGCTGTCAGCATAGGCTTAATACAATTATAACAATACATATTATGCCTGTGCTAAATGTGTATGAATTATGAAGTTAGGACAAGTTGTTATTAAGTAATAGATATCATGTACAATGTATACCTACATGTATGCCTGCTGTGCCAACCTGAGCATTAAAACACATTTCAAGAGACTATTATTCTTTGTTAAATGTGTACAGTAAATGGATTATTTGCCAATTTAAATATTCAATTGCCAAAATATGTCTACACTGGTCCTAAAACAACTTCTCTTTCTTAAAATGCTCCTTTTCTACAGAGATGATGTTTTTGGAGACAAGTGCGTTGACTGGAGAAAATGTAGAGGAGGCTTTCTTGAAATGTGCAAGGTCGATACTCACCAAGATTGAATCAGGTAGGACATACAATAAAGACAGATAAAATCTCCTTCTCCCCTCCTTTTCATGACTTTGACACGAGACATTGTTTCAGCCAAGAACTGTGTGTGCAATGCAGGCCTGATACTTCACAGAGGCAACTAAGGCGATTGCCCTCATGCCCCCTGGTCATTGCCTTGGTGCCCTTAATTTACAATTTCCTCTTAGGGTGCGCTTTACCAAAAAGAAAAGGCCTTTTAGTGTCCTTGCTCTTTCAAAAACGAAGCATACATGCCGAGCAGTGTATTCCGATGGCTGGCTCACCCATAGTGTTGATTGAACCGTGTATTATACACTCATTGATTGGCCTTGATTTACCTTTCTGCAGATGTTACCAGCAAGCTAGATTAAAAGCCATAGTTGATATGATATGTATAAACTCATTTGCCTGCACCTAGGTGTAGCGCCTTAGGCAATGACGTCATCAAATTTGTTTCTGCCAATATCAGGGGATACAAGGGGGTTAATAATTCATCTCAATTGCACTCTGCACTAATGACGTCACTTTTGCTCATAATACCCGGCTGTTGGACGAACGATCCACTACTACTTGATCATCACTTTATCAACAAGTCAAACTGCACAAACTACAAGTAAAAGTCAGTACATGCGAGTAAGCATACAACGTGACTAACAATCTGAAAAATGGTTTCTCCCTATGTTAAATTTGCATTGAGGATAAAGAATAATAATTTTGTTTTTATACCCATATACATCGATGTGTGTTAGCACTGTATACTCAGTACTTTCCTAAGTTCTGTGAAACAATCACATGCATATTACTCAAGTGGGATTCAAACCCACGATCTTTGCAATTTTAAAGTAGTGTCTAGACCACCGAGATTGCCCAGTAGCTAGAAGCAGTTAATTTCCCTTGCATACTTTCTAATTGGCTCTCCTTTTCGTCTTAAAACCACAGGTGAATTGGACCCAGAGAGGATGGGATCTGGCATTCAGTACGGCGACTCCACACTCCGCAAAGTCACAAGGACACCGGCCAATGCAGACAATAGATGTGGCTGTTGAATATTCATGAGATGCAAGTATTCCTGGCAGCTAGCGATGGAAGTCAACAATATACAGATATTTCAGTGTAGGATGGGTTGCTCTATTATTACCGTGGGGGGTTTGTGTTTTAGTTCTTGTCCTTAATTGGATACTTAACATTCAGTTACGTTTTTGAGGTGATAATACGACTTTCAATGTCAATCTTTTTTTCAAATGTGAAACAGGATCTGGACACTGATATTTTACAGAACAAAATTTAAAGTAACATTTTAATGTTGGTGGCACTTTTTACAGGTATGGTCAGCGAAAAATTTAAGATTTCTTTTTCAAAAGTATTCAACTTAGAAAAAAACCTTCCACACTTTTGATGTCATTTTTGACCAGATCAGTAAAGGATTTGTGGCTACCGATTCACCATATGAAGGTTGTCTATTGAATTTACTGGTACCACGATATAAACAGACCCACGGTAATATGAGGCATGACTACACATAAGGATTGTGTTTCTGTTAATATGCAAGTTCAAAAGCCTTGTCAAAGTGCATATAGACAGAACAAAGCTTTGTTGTGCTGGAGAGTCTTTGTATGAAATACAAGGTCATCCATTGTGAGATCGTTACAAAAAGAAAGGACAACTTATTATCAATGTCCTCATGCTGGAGAGCTCAGTTTTATGCCAATGAATTAATAGACCCCTCACATAAAATATGTAAATTGCACATAGCGCTTGCACACTTTTGGTTGGCAAAATGAGGGAACGCTGAGCTGTTTTTGTATGCGGCTATTGGCTGCGTAACGCAGATTCGATTGTGCATCCGCCGAGTGCACATCTCTATGGTGTTTACAAACCAATATGGTTTGTACGCAAGCGTGATTATAATTAGCATGTTTCATTGGAAGGTTCTATTGTTTATAGTAGGACTTGTTTGCCTTCAATTATTGCCTTTCAATCATCAACCTTCTTGCTGTTGGTAACATCTTTACGAGAGTTGACAAACGTTTTAAAACCATTCATGAGTGTTTTGTGTAGATGCATTCAACACGTGATATTATATTGCAGGCTGGCGTAGTTCATCTGTCGTTTAAAACCACAGTGGATGATTTTGAATGGTCAGACAGTCGGAGGGTTTTAATGAGCAAAATGGTTTGAATGGTAAATGCACTATCGAAGCTCTGCTCAGTGCAATAATAATGCAACAGGCATTAGATGGTTGTGCAGTCCATTTTGTCCAACAGGGTGCCTGTTGTGGGTTGAAGGCAGAACTTTTATGTTTTAACGATTATGCCCATATCATGTTATGGAGAATGCTGAAAATGTCTGTATATTGTCCAAATCTAGAGAAGTAGAGCTTTATGTATATATTTTACTACCAGGGTTTACTAAACCAAGTTTATGTATTATCATTTTCCTTCCCCTATAGGGGTGCCATGGTTCTCTTGTTGTCGTTGTTTTTCTTGGTTCTTCCTGTTCTTTTCACAGTCGTAGTTTTACGAAAAGGGCTAATGTCATCTGTCACTCGGGAGGAAAAGCATTTTGTAAACAAAATTCTAGCCGTGATATAATATGTTGTGTATCTTGAAACACGGTGTTACATCATGGCCAACACAAATGTATTCAAGTTTACTTTGTTTGAATTTAAAATTAGCTGTGTTCATGTCGGCTCATTGTCACTGAAAAAGCTCACATTTGCAAAGCAGTCATACATGTAACATCTTTGCACGATTTGAGTAAGCCATGCTTTATTAAATCAGGCATTGTTGCTTGGGTGGCTAGTTGGATGGCATGAATGGCTAGTGCTACCGCGCTTACCACTTCCCCGCAGAGCCCTGGTTCGATTCCAAACTGGGGCCGTACATGTAAGTAGAGTTTTGTATCAATGGTTCTTGCCTGTGCCATGAGGTTTTTCTCCAGACCCGCCAGCTTGGCTGGCTACTAAATGTGAACTTGCATACTTGCGGCTGTGATGTTCAAAATTCACCTACTCTGTTGCGAGTAAGGATTATTAGCCTCCAAAACTAGTCATTATTATTATAATAGAATGAAGAATCTTTTAAGAGTTGCCCTGGGGATTTCTTCTTAAGAGCTCAGAAAGCACCTAGAAGATAGTTTTGTAATCATACACAAGCCTGAATGCTTTACAGAAGCAGTGGAGGCAATTACCTTGGTGCCCCTTGTAACGTTCCAACAAATATTTCCAACTTCCTCAAGGAGGTGCCCTTTACAAAAGGAGAAAATTACGTGGTGCCCATGCCCTTTCAGGAACAAAGCATCACGCCTGCATAAATTCTTAATGAACGAACTGGAATTAATATTTGTATTTCCATCATATTTTTACAAGAACGAAAACCTTTCCATGTTTGACTCCATTTTGGTACAGAAACTGTAAAACAACAGCTTTTAAGAAGGCATTCAAAATGTTTACCAGAATGAGAAATTCCTAGCTGCTCGGAAAGCTCATTCATCATGTTAAAAAAAGTGTAAATAGTCCAATGTATAAATTAGTATTACCATCAAGATGAATTGTTTTTTCTTGTACTTTCAATCACTTTCATAATTTGTATGTCACAAATGCATAGTTTAGGTAACACCCCAAAATCACCGCTGAGATTTTAGGTCCGATAAAAATGAATGCAGGCGCAATAAATATAGATGACGCTTTAATATATACTGAATGATGTTAACATTTTTGAAGGAATGAAATGGTGATAGCCGTGTACATGTTAATATTAATACGAACAGTAGTTGGAATTGTGTGCTGAGGTGTATTTTTCTCTTACAAAAAACATCGGAAGTCTTGAGAAAACGACTTCTAAAGCCTGGTTCATCCTGCGAATGCGAAGCCAATTTTGATGCCACAGCCCTGTTTTCACAGCGAATGTTTTGCAAGTGTTGAGCAGTTTTCAACTGACACGATTATTTGTTGTGAATTTGTGATGTCAAAATTCGTTTCGCATTTGCAGGAGGTATGAACCCAACTTGTTGCTTTGTTTGCTGATCAATGGTTTGGAAGTCATCGAAAAAAACTGACTTTCAAGACACCCCCCACTTTCAAATCTAACTTGAAGTGTCGAAACTGATACTTAAAATACTGTCAGATTGTAAGCAGTTGATATGATACTGTCCAAATTCTGGTTAGCTGAAGAACTTTGTGGTTTGCGGAAAAAACCTTTGCTTTGGTTGTTTTTATAAACTGCGCAAGGAGAGTATGGCCGGTTCCAGGTGACGACTACGGCTTTGGGTTCGGCTCAGGCTAGCTTGGCCCCGCCGGTTGTTTTGACAATTGCGCGTGCTTTGCGTATGCGCACTCAGTCTCAGGGCTTCAGACGAGAGGACGGAGCCTCAAGCCGAATCCGAAGCCGTGGTTTTGAAAAGGGCCATAGTGTCTCAAGTTCTGAAGGCAGGCCCTTCTACATGTTCCATTACATCATGTCCAGTCTTAAGCTTCACACAACTTCACCTCAATATTTGCTAGGCTAGAAGTAACGTTATATGGCATTGTATATCACCAATAGGCCTAATCACCAACAATCTGTATGATGTAGAGACTAACATTACATTTGTTTACAGAGGGGCTTTAAGGTCGAATTAAGTTTTGCGATGCACTCATTTGCCAATGCCAACAAATAGAGTCCTTGTTTGAGTTTAAACAATTTTTTAGTCTCTTTACTTCACGTTATAATTGTCATTGAATTTTATACTCGTCCGCAGCGAAAATTAAAGCATGAAGTCATTTGGTGTCAACAAAAAAATAATGATGTTTTGATTTAAAATCATGGATATTCAGAAAGGAGTTTTAAAAAGAATTTGAAATTACCTCTTTGATGTGTTTGTATGTCAAAACATTTTGCACCGCATGGGTATGAAACACTTGGTATTTAACACCGTTTAATTATTGTTAAGACACTTGTAAGTGTTTTTTATGAGGAATATATTCGCATAACTCAATTTGACCTCGGAGCCCCTCTTTAACTGTCATTACTTTGCTAATTAATTGTCATATAATATGTGTAAATAGCCATTTTACTTGATTGTATGTACATGTATATCCAAGAGAATAAGCCTTCAATAGTAATCTTTCTTTGCATTCATGAAAAGAATGTATAAACTTAGTGAATCGGTGAACCAGAATACTGTTAAGCAAAAAATACTACTTGAAAAAATTTCTCTGCTAGGCAAAAATTGAATGGGCACCAGTGATGACAATGTAAACTTTATGGAATTTCGGCTGGTTGTCTTTTTGTTAAGCAATTAGTTTCTGCTCTTAGCAAGTTTTTGTGCTTTCAGGCTTTATGAAATTGGCCAAGATAGATGGCGCTGGCAAGTGTAACAAAACAAAATCAGCACTACAGAGTACAATTGAAGAAAATTCTGGGCGTAAAAGTTACTTTTAAACAATAGCATTAAAAATCAGATTATTTGTGTGGATACAAATGTACAGATTCAGTTTTTCAGTTATTAATGTCAAGATGTATAGCAATTTAATAATAATATTTAACTGTCTGATGCGTATTTTTTTGTAGACGATTCTTTTTTTTTTGTACGAGATGCTCATGTCTGTTGCTAAGAATAGAGTACATATAAATGATGGCACTTTATAATTCAATAAATTATGATATTTGACTAATGTGAAGCAATTAATTTTATTGAAATTTGTTGATGATTCAAATGATTCAGCTGTTAAAAAAGAGGACATGTTGAATAGATGTAATGCATGTTTTGTATATTACATTATTCTTTCATGTGTATTGTTCAATGAGGAGCTTTTCTTTCCAAAATGCATATTAAGTTGTTTGTATGTTACTATGTCAGTTATGGTGCGGTGATGGACAAATTTTGAAAGGTTTCACTGGTGTTTTCGACCTGAAATGGAGACGAAGTTCATTTATGATACAGTATTTAAAATAGGCACTCAAGCATTTTCTTTGTTGGGTAGTATTGTCATTGCTAAGAAAGCTAAGAAAGGATGATGTAGGGTGACTTACACTTGGAGTCGATTGTAAAATGCAGAAACACAATTGCCAAGTTGCAGCCTGTACTGTAATACTTTTCCAAATAAATTAGTGGGTGTAGTCTCCAAAATGTCATACGCGAGTAACAATGAAATAATATCTGGTGGAATGACTTGCTCAGTCGCAAGTGACTGCTTCTTCCTCTGAGTCGATACAATGGCTATGTCACATGGTTCTAGACAAGAAGTTGCGTAGTTTTGTAAAAGAAGACGAGCACCACTTAATCTGAATGAAGGTGTATGGCTCAATGGTAAAATGTACCATAGCTATACAAAAGTTTGCTCGAGCCATGTGACTTAGCAACACTGTCTTTGAGTCTATCAGACTTTTTCTAAATGGAACCTGTTAGTGGCTTATGGCAAGGAATAGTGTGTACGTCTTGTTATCATTAATTAAAATAAATGTACACATTAATTAAGTAGAGTGATTAAACCCTTGTTTATCGGGGCCAAATTTCATGGGGCTGCTGAAGGCAGCATTCTGTGCTTAGAGTGACTGCTTAAAACATGTTAAACATCAGTCTCTGCTTACGGGGCTAGCGCTTTAAAATGGAACAGGAAAATGGTAAACAAAGTTTCAGCTGGTTCCTGAACCAAGGTTCAGAAAAAAAGTTTTGGGTCGCTTGGAAATCACAAAATATCTTCAGATGCCATTGTAGGGGGGGAGTATTTTTTATTAAAGCTGTAACAATGTACTGTAGTTTGAACCGAGACGTTAAGATAGAAACTGTATGTACAGTGATGATGTGGCTGTTGTCCAAATAAAAATATTATTTACATAAACAATGTCCAGTAATTGATTGATTCTCGGTGTATCAAACAAAGGATGCATTTTATTCATACAATATAGCCTCGTGAAATGAAGCAGTCCAAATGTCAATGAGTGATTTTATTCTGCAAATTGTACTCACATTTATGGCATCCATTGTTCGGACAATTTTAGGTCTTGTAAAGGGAGTTCTTGGTCCATTCAGTTCGGAGCTACAAAACATATGACAGATTTTATTTATTCAAGCCCATGGGGTCGATTTCACAAAGAGTTAGGACTAGTCCTAGGAGATATAGAAAACGTATGGCTCATCCTAAGTTAGGACTAGTAACTCGTCCTAACTCGAGATAAGACTAGTCTTAATTCTTTGTGAAATCCACCCCTGGTTATTGTTCTTTTACTCCTTTCATTTTTAATTTTTTATTTTTTTTTAACAAGAACAAAAGTTACATGTACAACTAATTTGTTTACATCGTTAGTTGTATAGCTTTTTAATGTCCTTTCGCACAGTAAACCTCTATAAAATGTAGAATTTTTTATACCAGACAATAATTTCATCAAAACCTAATTTTTTCCCAAAGTGAAAGAATAATTTCCGAGATGTTACTTTGTCCAAAGAATGCCTAAAACATTTCTATTTTTCATACAAGTATACTTGTTCATACAAGTATATATCCAAAGTGCTCCGACATTAAACTGTTCACAACATCATCTGAATGGATAGCAATCATATTCTTAGCTTTTTGAACTTTCTGCAAAATTTTCTTTTCAGTAAAGATAGGGCTAGATAACTCAGTAGGTAGAGCGCCGGCACATTAATCCGGAGGTCATTTGTTTGAATCCCACTCAAGTCAATTCTTTGTTCAACCCAAAAATCATTTTCAGTAAAACAATGGACGTGTGTCAGAAAAAAAATTTGCCTGTGCGGAAGTGATTAATTATGCTACTGTACAGCTGCAAAAGTGTAAAAATTCAACCTTATTTCATAAAATTAAGGCACAAGAAAGGTGAACTTTCCATACAAAAACTTAAACCATAATCACTTATAATGTAAAATAATTTATATACATGTACAATAAAAAATCATCCATTTAAAAAAATAATTCAATACATTTTAATCTGGCATGTAGTGGTTGGCAACTACATTAATAACCATTCAGAATAGAGGCGTTAAAGACTAGTGTAATACAAGGTTAATCAGCGACCTCAAGACACCGTTGATGACACTAGTTTTGACGAACCTGTGTGTGTTTTGTAAAATATATTTTTTAACGAAAAGAAACATACCTAGTTATTGACTACCCCTACAAGGTTGTCAGCTGGACTAGTCAGCTTGTCATTTCACTAGTCCATACTTAACATTCAGTAGGGATGCTTTTCATCAATGAACTATCCTGCCAGACCACTTCGACTCAAATGAAGTTTGACTGTTCATCGAGTGTTTTGACTGGCATTTGGCCAGCAGACACTGCCCGGCCTGGCTTTCTAAAGTAAAAAGCAACTTTGACTAAATAAAGTATTATTTCCTACACTTAAATATCCCTCAAGGACAGAACAAATATCCCCCAGGACATAAATGTTTTAGCAATGAGAATTCAAAACGAAAATGATTAAATTTCAGTTTTGAATATCTACTGTCAACAATGCATAATTACCCTTGTGTATCTCGAAACAGTATCTATAGCAAAACTAAGTATAATTGTGTGCACAATCTTGATAATCCCATGTGGTCCCATGCGTTTTGTAATGCATGTAAAAGAATCCAGTGCACTTATCAAAAAGAGAGGGGGGTTCACCCCGATAATCCTGGCTGTGGCTACTGTATGCGCCGTAGCACCTTGTAAACCCTTATAAGGTGCTAAATAACTGGGTCTCAGAATTCATCACTTCCATAACCTATCTTTCTGAAAGTTTGTATACACTCAGCGCCTTGAGTACATTGTTTGGGAGATATGTGCGCTATATAAGACTTTGATATTATTATATTACTAATCATCATCTAATCGCAGACTGTTAAATAGTGTTAAAGTTCACATGTTACAGACGGTAACAACATGTCTATGGCATCAGGTATACTGGTTAAATTTCCACCAGTTTATTTTCACCTTCTACATGTAAGTCGGCTGCTATGTAGCATCTCAAAACTTCTTCAATTCAAGCCGCAGAACGGACCTAGCAAAGTTTTTTTCAACGAGTTCTCTTTGTGGTTTATATAACTGTGTTTACAAGCTCTTGAGCTTTCTTCATTGGACGGACTTGTTACCGCGATGGACCAATGAAGTTTTGTCTATACTCTGTTGTTCACAGAGTGTCGTACTTGAGCTCTTGGAATTCTTCATTGGCCCTGTTACCGTGATGGACCAATGAAGTTTCGTCTATACTCCGTTGTCCACAGAGTGTCGTACTTGAGCTCTTGGAATTCTTCATTGGCCCTGTTACCGTGATGGACCAATGAAGTTTCGTCTATAATCCGTTGTCCACAGAGTGTCGTACTTCAGCTCTTGGAATTCTTCATTGGCCCTGTTACCGTGATGGACCAATGAAGTTTCGTCTATACTCCGTTGTCCACATTGTGTCGTCTCTTGGTTGGATATTGAACAAAGCTCTGAGCTTCTGCTCCTTGCGGCTTTGTTTGTCTTGTTCCTGTTGTCGTTGGATGTCTAGCTCTCTTCGTCGCATGGCTCTCAGGGCAGACGGGTAGATCTGTAGTGGCTAGGTGGAATTCAGAACAGAGTCCAATTTAATAAGTGGAAGTGGATTAAGGTTCAAGTTCTTAGAATATAGCCAGATCAACTTATTTGGCTCCCGCAGACTTTTTACTTTGCTTTTGTTGAAGGAAATGCAAAAAGTGGGCATTGGAAACTTGGTAAATCAAAATTCTGCATATGTTTTCCAATTAGATTGACTCTTATTCAATTATGATTTAACTTCTTCAATCTTTTGAACTATTTAAGGGGCCACCATAATGACAATTTATAAAATGAAATGGTCTAGAGGGAGCTTCAGAAACTCAGAGCACCAGTAAATACAAGATTCTCACATCTGCAGATGCCTTGATATTGTGCGTCTTTTTGGATCCAGTTTTGAGTTCTCTATCGGCCCAACCAAATGCAATCATAGGTGCTCTCTCCTTCCCCACATCAACTCTCTTGCCTCCTGGTGCAGTATGAGGCCTGGCTGCTGCTGTTCTAACATCTCTCTGTGGCTTGGGCTTTTTGAGACGAAGTGGCTTCACTCGCTGTAAAACTGAGTTTAAAAAGGGGAACCACACTTTATGAAATTAGAATGGAAAGTTTCCAGACAAATTCAAGAATTCTTTACATGTAAGCATTAACATGCGATTCCTGGTTACAAGTGCATGATTCCTGGTTATGCATGATACTCAAAATGTGGGGCTAAACTTTGTTGCCCTGACCATGGGCCCAATTTCATAGACCTACTTAAAAAGTTGTGCTAACCAGAAGGTCAATGGCCAAACATACTACTTCACATGTCCCATCTGTAACTGGTCCTGCTCATATTTGCTAAGAAAAACAAAATTCTGCTTAAAAACAGCCTTAAATCGTGACAAGATGTTTTCTTGTCACTATAACTTTTTATCAACTTCCAACAATACTTGTATAGGAAAAGTTTGAGCATTTATTTGAGTTGGAACTCGACAGTAAAGCTTGTGACAATTGTAACATCAAACTACACTAAATATGAACCTTGGTCTGGCTGGGGTACATCTTGCTCTTGACGCATCTCAGACTGTGTTTGTGGTTCATCAGTCCGATGTGGTGGTACTCTTCTTTCATATTCCTGTCCCTGGTTGTTGTTCTTGTTAGGGGCTGTACGGCTGTTGTTAGGGGCTGCTCCGATGTCACCCTGATCATTCTCACTGTCTGAAGAATCCCAGTCAAAGATCTCATGGTGATGTTCCATCCTACGGCGGTAGACTCGATAGTCGACCTTCTCTTTGTAGTGCGGGAAGTGGCCATTCCATATGGGGTCTTTATACTGCTTTCTGTACTCACTCCTTGTGAACACCATGGTGCTGTGAGTAAATAAAATAAAAACAAAATTGTAAATGCATGTGCAAATCTGTACACAACCAAGTGTTGGAGGTCTCGGTCTCAAGGGACTTTGTTGACATCTCAAAATGATGTGGTCTTGTCTCAGGCACAAGTCTCAGTTGGAGATCTTGCTGATGAAACTAATCTTTTCCCCCGAAATCATGTATTTTTATTCGGCAGCCATTTCAAAATTGTATATATACTTGTGCGGCCAACCAAAGGTGATTTCAACACAAGTTGAACCATGGAGGAATGGTTGAACCTACCTCATGAGTCATGGTAGTATGGTTGAATTGAAATTATGAACAGATGAACTTTACGAATGTCACGAGACTACAGCTACAGTTCCTAGCTCTTTAGCTGGTCGTGTGTGTATGTAGTGATTATTAGATTAGTTGTTAACATGTCAAAATTTCGAAAAAGGAATACAGCGCCCCAGTTACTGGCACTTATGAATACTGGCATTAGTCTAAGCATGGAGGTAGAATAGTTAGTGAAACTGTTAAAATAAAAAATAACGTTACTTTTTATGGAGATTGCACGGTCAGATTTTTATCAACTTTGATGTGAAGAAAGGGGCACACTTACGATTACTTAAATAAAAACGAATAAAAATGGGATACTCACAGTCCCTTCGAAGCGAATGAAACTTCTTGGTTTAAAATGGAGCGTTTGCAGACTACTGCTTACATTACATTTTACAATCATGCAAAACATAGAGCGCACCCGTCCGTACCCTCAGCATCGCCCTCAATTTCAGTACAGTATACCGCCCTCTATAGTTTAATTTTTTTTTATTTTATCCTAACGCGTCGTAGGAATTAAAACTTAATGTGCAGGCGGTACAATTTACTTATACTCCGGACCGTATAATCTATTATTACTTTCTGCCTTCGGAAATGGAGACGGGAGTCTCATTCGAGAGAAAGTGAGCTGGCTACAAAATCTGGACGAATTAAACATTCTGTCGTGAAGTGAGATAAAAACGGAAGAGGATTAATACAGTTGTGTGAGTATAATGTTTCATTTGGTTATGTTGTAATACTGTGTTTGTAAAACATAAAACTTGTGTGATAGAACAGTGGATTGAATTTGTGACGATGCCCACGACGATGGACGAAAGACATCACCATGCACAACAAGGTCGACAGGCCGGCCTGTGAGCTGGTTGCCTGCACCATAGAGTATGCCTGCACTGCACATCAGTGTGTTTCACTTGTAATGTGGCCTGTGTTTATTCCTTGTTATCGAATGAGATTTACAAGTTTATAAATTCATGTTAGTGAGAAAATATTGGAACAAATGGGGGATAACTTTCCATATGGCGCCACCACTTTTTCACTCATTTTTACAAAAAGGGATATATCTCATTGAGGTCAATTAGATCCTGTTTTTATTTCATTTTGAATGAAACGTGGTGGCGCCATACGGAAACTTTTCCCAAATGGGTTGTTGTAAAAACCAAAATAACAACAAGTCAACAAACAATTATTGATATGTATGTCATATGTATGATTGAAGTATTGGCACACTAGGCCTACTAACTAAAGTGCAGTAGGCCTACTACAACTTCAATATTCAAGTACAAAATACAAACAATCTACATCATCATAACTGTGTTACCTTTTGGGTCTCACAATTCATGCATTGAAGTTGTTATATTATCCAGAGAAAGTTTATTTAATTTATGTTTAAAGGCTTTTTAGTTTGCCTATTAGACTGTTGTATGGCCCTGGTGGTGTAGGCAATAGTTTTATTGTAATTTGAACAATCAATTACTGTAATGTGAGTTTACTAGTGACTTTGTCACTGAAGAAGTGAATGTTAATTGTTTGCTGTTTTTGGTCACGTTTTACTTGTTAAATACTGTTGTTCTCTACCTAAGCTAATTTTAGTGGTTTTAAATTAAAATCGTGCTCAAAACATCATTGTTGAAAACTTCAGAATGCATTTGTTTTTTCATTTTTAGGGCACCACTTCTAAAATCTTAAAGTCTGTGTGAACCATCTCAAGGGGCACCAAGGCCAAGTCCAGATAACCTACATAGTGGTCTCTGTGGTATTCCAAGCTTGGTACAAGTCTTGTCCTGAACAAGAAATACAGTGTTGATAGATAGTGCTTTTAAAAAATCATTAAGACAATAAGTGTACCCAGTACTAAAAGTGTGGACTGACAAGCAATTATCAGGACCACCATTAGTCCCTCCCATCCTGTAATAATGATTGCCTTTATCCCCCATCTAGGCTAGTCAGGCTTATAAATTGGATTACATAACATTTTACCATGCTGGCCATGTGTGTGTTGTATTGTAATCAGTCCAAGATAATGAAGTGTTCTGTCAAACCATGTCAAACTGTATTTAATACCATGCATTTTAGACCTCATTAACTCTGCTGAAGATGTTCTCACCACCAGAAAGTCAATCATTAGGGAGCTGTTAGATTGTCTTACACCATTGTTTCTGTTATCAACCTCCCTTTACTTGATAGCCAGAACACGTGTGTAGATCAGGTGTATACGTTCAATCATGACACACATTGCGTACATTGTTTGGCGATATGCATTTTCTGCTTGTGCTCCTTAACTTTGGAACGCTTTAACTAATAACATCAGATGCTGTAGTTCTCTTCCATTGTTTAAAAACTTGCTGAAAACCTCATTTATTTAAATCCTCATACACTTAGCTTGTTACATGTCTTGACTTAGATTATTCATTGTATAATTTGTTATTGTATTCTTTATCTTTTTTGTTGTATATGTTTTGTTCTTTGTTCTGCGCCTCGGAATAGAGTCTTGTACACTAGATAGATGCATTATTATTATTAAATGCATTACAATGAATACTAATCAGGAAGAATAAAAATTGGTTGTATTTATTCCTGGCAATACTGTTGGCCTACATACTGTAAAATCGTGGAGTTATAAAATACAGAGGGGCAAGTGTTCGAGGTGATGCTGAATTTTGAAAATTTTAAACAATTCTTTTAGCAAGGTGTCGAGGGAGCCTTTTTCTGTACGTACGGACGAATAATGGTTTGAGAGTAGTCGGGTGATCATAATGATATATGAATGGGTCTGTTGAGCAGACTACATCCGAATGGGCTCTATCAATCGTTCATTGTGTGTTTTTTTGGATAGAGGATCAAACTGGAAATTATGCATCCGTGGTTGTGGAGTCAATGGCCAACCTTATCAATGGTATTCCCATGCTCTTGTTAAAAGTCTACACACATGCCCAAGGGCCAACTAAAATTATCGTACAAGTTGTAACAAAAAAAGGGGCTATGTCCAATATAATATAGTCCTATAGATGTATTTCAATATGTTGACATTAATCATGCAAAGATTATGAAGTGAACTTGAAGGGGAAGTGAAGTCAAAGGTCTTTACCTCAAAAAGCTTTTTGTTATTTACAAAATGTTGCTGTAAAGCAACAAAATATGCCTTGCCCATTACAAAGATGAGGTACCCCTCCTGCTTAAAAAGCAATGAAAAACCTTGGATGACACCAAAATCACCACTGAAGCAGCTCTATGGATCTATTAATGAGTAAGGGATCCCTTAATCATTTGATAAATGGTCCTAGTGTAGTCTTACAGACCTACTTAAATTATTTGATAACAATTTATATTAAAGCCACGAACAGCTAAGCTTAATAGACCACTACTTCATCTAAATGTCTATACATTAGAAGCTATCGGGATGCTGTCGCCACTCTTCATGTCCAATAAGCCAGTCTGCTAATTTATATTTCATATTATAAGTACGTATCACGTCAAGAAGAAACACATGTGACAATGTCTATAAAATGAAATGAGTAGGCCTACACTTTATAGGCCTAATGATCCCCTATGAATTATTCCAAATTTGTAGGTGGTGAGATTGTGAGTAATGTGACATACACATTACAATCTGTACATGGAACTTCACTGTGAGTAAAATTGTTCATTGTAATGAAACAACCTGACTTAAATGAAGAGTAGACCAACTATGAAAAACATTCACTCTGTATTTTACGGTGGAAATGATCACATGTTGGAATTTGCGTTATGGTCTACTGATTTGTTTAATTTCACAGTTGTTTATAATCTTTGAAAACATGCAGTGGAACAGGCACAGTTGAGTAATTTTTTTTATTATATTCTGATTTTCCATTTTAACCTCAATATTTAGCACAAACGATTTGTGTTCTTTACTCCTATTTATGGTACATGTATCAGGCTTCAGTCTACTACAGATCGTACTTTTTTTGCGTATGTTATTAAAAAGATGAACTATTTGTTACATTTCTGCAACTAAAGTATGATAACCTTGTATTGCTAGTAGTTTGGCTGCCCGCATAGATAAGTGAGTCATAAATGAATAATCGTTTGTTGATCATAAACAACTGTTAAAAATGGTGTTCTGTTTTTTAAAATACATAGTAAACCATTTACTAATTTTTTTTCCAGTAGAGCTGGCAGCTTTCCATTGTCCATATTAAAGCGCACACATCGATGCATAGTTTTGTTTTTAAAATTTACTCCAAAATTTCAATTAAATCTTCAATCACAGCTCCTGGACTTTTAATTTTTCTAGCTAGCTGAGTTGTATGGTGTGACAGGAACAAACAAGCCTGCAAAAGAAATTACATGAAGGACATTTTATTTTTGTAAATTGGATTTTATTTTGATGTAGTTAAATTGCATTTTACACCATTTCAATGTTAGGTTAGAGACTCCAAGGTCATGAGGGACACTCCATCTATAATTGGAAAATGAGCGAGTTACCTAAACTTGAATTTGACCGACCTTGGAGCCCCTTTTTTTCTAATTATGTACAACAATGTGTAGGCTACTCAGTGTTAGAACAGAAACAACAAAACATGTTCTATATTGTTCCTAGATACACTGACTGTGTAGTTTTTGAAAGACTGTTGTTACAACTTGACAGTGTATTCTACACACTGTAACTGATTGTTTACGAGGTCCAACATATTTGATTGAATATCTCCACTTTGAATCAAAACTTGACATTCATTTTTTGTGTGGTATGTCTCATCTGAGATATTATTATTGTTGCTGGAGTACTTGATCTTTCATTGCCCCCATGAGCGAAACTTCAATATGAAGCAAGTTATTAGAATTGAATATTTTTTAACATGGGCAATTTGTTTGTTAATCAGAGCATAGAGTGATCAGAGGATGTGATCAAATAAAGCTTGTGAAATATGGGTCAGATTACAATGTGATGATGAATGAGAGGTCCTTGTTGGGCGGCCCTACATTCAGACTCTGATCCTGATCTCTAGTTGATTTATTGCCCAATACCCAGCAACCATAAACACTGGATTGTTTTTCATAGAGTTGCACTGTTATTATATGTGTACTTTAATATTGGTTCAATTGTTATTGCCATCGTAGTGCGTCATCAGAAACATCTCATGTACATGTACGGGCTGTTTAAGAATTTGCCAAGATTTTATAAAAAATTATGGACGTGGGCATTGAAATGTAATAACTCTAAAAAAAAAAAAAAAAATAAAATAAAATAGATTGAAAGCGCAAAACATGCAAATTAAAACGTGCTACATTATCCAGAATAAAGGTTACCAGCTTAAAAAAACACTAGTTACATTAACATGTACCAACTGTGACTGGTTTCCTGCTTATTTTTGCTTAGAGCAGAAAATTATTCAGCAAAGTGACCATTATTTTTTTGAACTTGGGCTCAAACAGTGAATTTATTTAAGACAAAGTTAAAAACACATTTATTTTTGCAATAGCCTTCAGTACTTCTTTCTGTATCAACTAAATTTTGCTTTTGTATTTACTTCACATCTCTATTAACTTTTACTTCTCTTTTGTTTTCATCTCAAAGCGCATAGCGACTTCTCTGTGATTGTGATTGCGCTCTACAAAAATGGTTCATTATTATTTTGAAATAACTAGATAACAAGCCTCATGCACCAGTGAGTACAGGTGTTCATGGTTACGGTTTAATGGCATTTAGAGAATTTAGAGAAAGGCAAAGGTCATTGTGGTTTGTGTGGAACTGGAGGTCCTCTTCCTTGACAAGCGATTTTTGTTTTTAACCAAAACCAGTTCATAATATTATGTACATTTTAGTAGGCCAACAATGTACAGATCGATTCTGCTGAATTTGAACAATACCTGGGATATTTTGTTTTTACATAAACTTTGTGGAACAATGACTAATAATCAGTGATTAAATGATTTGAAATGCCGTCATTTGCATTTAATCTTGTTTTGGCTTTGAATTTGAATATAACTGATTGTGAATAAAAGACGCCTTAATAAATTTGGTCAAATTTTCAAAGTAGAACTTAGAAAATTGTCTTGAAAGGGGGATGATGGAAGAATTGAAGGAGAATTTCGAACATGAAATCTATATTTTGGGTAATGTGTCCACATGAAAGTGTACTGGGCATTTCATTTGAGACCCACACATTCTGTGTAAAACCTTTAGGCCTCAGGGGAGGTATGGAACTTGAAATGTGCAGGAAGATGTAATGCGTCATGTTCACAAGGAGTGTTTTAAAAATGGAGGATAATAGCATCACAAAGCTCAAGTGACAAAGTTTAGTTTTTGTATGTCCAACTCCAATGCATACGTACAGCAATGTGTACTTCCGAGTGGGATAGATATTAAAGATCATGCCTCGAATTACAGGGAGCCGCGGATCAGCTTACCTGGTCTTGGCCTTGGTGCCCCCAAGTCACCAATAAAGGCCTATGAGACTTTAACATGTTCCAATGAAAGTGCCCTTTGCAAAATGAAAATATCCCTTTCCTCTCAAGAATTTGGAAGTTAACACTGTCATGCCACACCTTCTCTGTGCGCTACACTGCCTATTTTACACCCACAAAATATCCTCCGATTCCCACCCCACTAATCAACCAGAACCATTCATGCTGTGCTTCTCCTTTCCAAAACGTAAAAAAAGAGCAGCTTGTCAGTAAAGATTCTATGCACACCTCCTACACATTATACTGAATTCCATTAATTACTTATTCACTGAACAATATAAATTTACACTTGCAATCACCTAGCATGAACTGCATAATTTGTAGCCAGTTTTCCATCAGATACTTCTGATAGTGATCTAGAAAGACAGTTAGTGACTGTGGGTGTTTAATTTAAGTGTCGCTTCACCTGGTTCCGGAAAGCGGTCACCCCTTCCCATGTGAAGCTATGATATTTATTTCACAGCGCGCGGCAAGGAGGGACTGCAGGTGCATCTTTAAAGTGTCTGACAACGTGTAGGGATGAGTCATGCTGTTTGTCACTCCATCCTTGCTTGCATAGAGAGAAGCCTGGCTTGTGAGGCTAGCTGAGTCAATAGTCTAGGCTTATGTTGTAAGGAAGGAAGGGGGGGGGAGTGGGAAGGTTAGAGGGGGGGGGGATTTTACATTCTGTTCACACTGGATGGTTTTTGATGTTTGCAGTTTGGGTCAGTGGAGATCAGATTGAGGAAAATATTCCTGAGGGTTGAATGTTGTTGCAGTGTGACAGATGGTTGGATTTGTCATCCATTGGCAGTTTTTGGTTTAGTTTAAGTGTAGGCCCACTTGTCCCCTATGCTTTTTGTCGCAGATGCAGGTGTGGTGAGGTGGATGATTTTCCTGAAGTGTTAACAAATTACAGAATTGGCACACAATACAAGACCTTTGTAGGCCTACCTACATTACAAATGTTTGATACAGAAAGGAACAAACACACTGTAGCTGCGCACATTGTCTAGCAGTACACATAAACCATTGCAGCCCATCAGCCCCCCCCCCCCCCCCCAACCTGACCAGGCGTACATTAATATAAGTAATATCCATTACTGGATGACAAGCACTTAAACCTGTAACACCACCCTGATTCAGTTGTCCATTGTGGATTGACCATTGTCGTATTGGATGTCATTTTCTTGGCTTGCCTGAGTATACAAGAGATCATTATTTGTTGCGTTTAGGTCAGGGGACAATTGAAGTGGATGAAAAAACTTGATGTCTGTCCCAGGTTGACTCAAAATATTTGAACAGGAGTGAAAGATACTTGTCAGACCTTTTCGTTTGGAAGATTGTAAGGTAATGTCAAGTACATGTATTGTTAGAAACTTTGCATGGTGTGGATAAATAGGAAGAAATGAAGAGTAAACTCGCGGGGTACAACCATGTGTAAATCTCTGTTGTTCGAGTGTTGGCTCTGTTGGCTCTGAAAAGAGCCTGTGTGGTCTTGACGTTTCGGACAGTATACCCTACTCGTCTTCAGGTTTAATGTCAAGTACAGTAATTGGTACAGGAACAACGCTCTGCTTACTGTGTTACTCTGCGCTTACAGCCTAAAGAATTACGCTCTGTTGTAAGTGTAGAATTCTGTGGTTGGCAGTGCGGTGAAATTGGGACTTAGTTACAAAATTCATGAGTTGCTCTAGGGCAGCCCTGAACAAGTGTGGTTGCCCCACAACTCACTACCAACCTGTGTAGAGTTACTTGACGATGTACATTAAGGCCATTTAAAGTGACTCAAGGGCTTCCCAAGGCAATGCTGGGTCTTGATTCAGGGTAAAAGATGCAGATTTTTAAGTACAGTGCATACTCAGTGCATTAGTGTGCATTGTAAGTAGGGAGTTTTAGATGTTTGTTGTATGAATGTGTGCAGCTGATGTGAATTGTGAAAAGTTGCATTGTTTTCAAGACACAAGAATATTGCACACTTGCATGTACAGAAATGTTCGCTTTGTCAAATCTGGATGTCAAATATTAGTTTTTAGTAAACTACTGTGAAGTGAAAGTGCTTACGTGCATCTTTGAGTAATCCAATTGTCAGGAGTCAGAGCCTTGTCTCATCTGGTGTCATGAGATACAGGCCATCTGGACTAGAGGCAACCTCAATGTACACTACACAGCATAGAAGAGGAACACCTCAGTTACTCTCCCAAAGAACACATTACATGTGAAGATTTAAATGCAAATGTCGGTTTCTTTGCTTGTAACTGGTTGCCTGTAAAATGTCTCTGTGACAAGACCTGTCCTTAGTTTCTTTGTAAGTTACCATCACAGAACTCGTAATCTGGATAATAAATTAACAATGTAAAAACATTTGATACAAGAATTACGAAACATTTTGATAAATTTTAATAGAAAACCATAGTGTAACACACAACCAGTCTCTAAATTTCATAAGATCATACAATTACTCATAGAAGGAAATAAATAATATAACAACAATTTTCTTTCTTTTTTAAGTGAAAAGCTATAAATAAGAATGACCATAATGCAAATTGGATCCTGGTATGGCTTAGATGAAGTGAAATATCCCGGAGCTGAAATATATTCAGCTTGGGAGAGGTTTTGGCGGATAACATGCCACGATGGACCCCAAGTCCACCCTAGCGTACAGTCGGTCACATCATGCATGTGATTGGGCCTTTGGCTCTACCATCTAGATCCTGTTGACAGTAAAAACATTAAATTGCACACTGTCGGCTCGTTTTTTTAATCATCTCTCCATTATAGCCACGTTTATGATATATATATCTTCGCTTTTTTTTTTCTTCGGACGAGGGTGTTTGTGATTTGAGAGATTGAGACTGTTAAAGGGATTAAGCCCTCTGGACACGATTGTGCGTTGAAAGCTTTGGAGAAATGGCAAACAAAGACTGCAATTAAGTAATGCAATATTTTGTGTACAGTGCATGGTAAAGAGCAAAGTTAAACCATGTGTATTTTTACACACTGCAGCCACCAGAACTGTGTCATGTATCCATTGTTTTCTGCTGGTGTTCAATGTATAAAATAAATGAAATCATTTGAAAGAGTGGAAAACACCTACTTCACATGTTCACAGGATGCCAACCCTTTACTAAACTTACAAGTATGCAATAAATAAAAAACATCAATTTTTTAACGACCTGTAATCAGTAGTAATCTTGATAAATTAATGACATGTCTGGAGAACCGGTTCATTAACCTGTTTGTAAGTAAACAATTATTTCATTGTCAGTTGATTAATTTATGAGAGTTTCAAATGTCATTATAACAAAGTCCAAACAGTGGATCGCATGATATAAATTATCTTGCAGTTATCTTGTTTCATACAACGCTTTAAAATGTTAAAAAACATACATTTATACCTGTTTACACTGCGTCATGCACGCTCTTTAAAAATTCTTTGAACTTAATTGTTTTAATCTAATCTGTTACTGTTTAATAATAATAGTAATGTAAACCAAGATCTGGCCACAAAAAAGCACCAGTTGTGATTAATTGTTATTTGATCACTGGCCAGAGTCCAATAATTTTAACACTTGGGCAGTAACCCCACAACGGCCTTAAATTCGGCACACAACTGTTTTTCTATCGCAATACATTAACAAATTCGTGTTCGTAGCGTTCTTTGTTGTGGTCAGCTGGTCAAATGTGAACACCTGTGTACCAGCTAATATTCTCTCCAAAAGGCTGGTCCGGCTGGATACATGTAGTTCAGTTTTGAAAATCATCTCTAAATTATTGAATAGATACTAGCTAGTGAAAACGCTGGGGCCTACATGTACATGTATAGTGAAATAACAAGCTGACAGGTCCTGCTGGCTGAAAAAGTTAAGGGCAAATCCTACAATGTTAACGCCTTTAAATATCATCCGTGTGCTAGTTTATTCTTTATCTTCTCAAAATTAATTTTTTGGGGAGAGTTAATCAGCAAATTAAAGAAATATCTTATGTCAATTTTAAAACATTTCTTGTCAATTGATAGTGAAACCTGCGGATTAATGTAGCTGTGATTTTCTTGAAATTTGAGTCCAGTGTACCGATATAGCAGGCGATATATGGTCATTGCATTGCATTTATAATAAGTCTGCACTTAAATAATTTTTTTTGCAAGACCCGATGTTAATGTACATTGTGTACCTAGTACCGATGACTAATGCATGGCGTGGGATGCCACTCACAATTAATAATAATAATATTTTAACAAACAACAAAATGAGACTGGTTGCCTCTGTTGAACCATGGATGTACATGTACCTCCATGATTGAACTCAGTGGTGGAGATAGGTAAACAAACTTATCATCCTATACTGTATCACAGCTAGCTATAACATCTGTCTTTTTATCCAGTAAAGTATTGTTTTTGTAAGAAGGTATCCATTGAATCAGTGGTTGAAAATAGGGTTTTATTTTATTTTTATTGATTTATTTGTTTCCTGTACAATGTTAGTTGTAATAATTATTGAAAAAGTAGGGTTGTAATGGGTAATCACCTTTTAAAACAGAAATTGTATAATTTCTATCTGAATGCCTACTTGTTTTCTCAAGAAGGCACTGTGGTCAACTCAAATGTTCATGGGTGATAATATTGCCTAAATCAGTATCAATATTTACACCAAAAAACAAATGATTGACCGAAAGGATGATACAAAATTCAAGTTGCATTAAAATTTGTATTTTTTTGCAAATTATGGTTCCTGAATATTCCCTACAATGTCTAATTGCCAAATGCCTACCCAGGCCTGTATGCTTCGTTTTTGAGAGAGCAGGGGCACCAAGGCACTTTCTCATTGGTAAAAGGGCACCCTATGAGGATCTAGTCCTTTTTCTCAGATAATTGAGGTATTCCTTTACTATCATAAGATTAAAAAAAGACAAAGTAACTGTGTTTTTCCTTGTAGGATGGTTGAGGCATTTCCTTAACCATCATAGGAATATAAAATACATAGTAACTGTGTTTTCCTTCCTAGGATGGTTGAGGCATTTCCTTAACCATCCTAGGAATAAAAAGGCATAGTAAGTGTATTTTTTCTCCTATGATGGTTGAGGCATTTCCTTAAACATCCTGGGAATAAAAAGACATAGTAACTGTGTTTTTTCTCCTAAGATGGTTGAGGCATTTCCTTAAATATCCTAGGAGGAAAAAACGAGTACAATGACTATGTTTTCCCCCTCATATGATAGTTGAGGCATGCTTTCCCTTTATGCAGTTGTGAATTTCTACTGGAGCATTCCAAGGGCACGAATGCAATGACCAGGGGGCATGGAGGCAATAGCCTTTGTTGCCTCCGTGAAGTATCAGGCCTGTCTACCACCTTCATGAACAAAGTTCAAGGGCTGAAAAAAACATCCATACACCCATGTAATCAAGTAGAGGCAGAGGCTGATGCTGATGCTGGAACGTGTAATCCTGTTTCATTTCTTGTGTAAATTTTTGTCCTGTGGGTCTCTTATGCATGGCAGGCGGTGATCAGTGTTTCCGAGAAATCTCTCCAGAGTTCATGTTTGTTGGACTTTTGAATTTAATTAGCTTCCTCACCTCAGGCCTAGGGACCAGAGTGCAATTTTCAGATTGTATGTTGATTGGCCAAATCAATTTTTAGGGCAAAATGTGTACGTTGTATGTGGAGCCTGCTTAGGATGTACAATCATTTCTTCATCCTCCTTGGTACATATGATTCATGAAATAATCAAAAGATCAAGACTATCTCTGTAGTCTTATTGTGCCGTAAATTAAGAATGTATAGTTTTTATGTAATACATTTTTTTAAAATTTAATTTACTGATCCACATTTATGTACACAATATTTTATTTTACACAATTATCATGAACTGCTTTTGATTGTTTTTGTAACAGAACTCGGCCAGACCTTCAGGACACCACAAGTTAAATAGACTGCTTGATGCGAGACAAAGGTTTGTACTTCCCATATTTAAACACGAATAGTTTTGCTCGCCCTTGGTGGACTCTGAACAAAAACAAGATTTATTGCCCACCACTAAAATTGGTCTTGCTACAACCCTGGCCACCTGGCTGGTCACCATACAGCTTGCAAAGGGCGCCTGCACACCTTAGAAAACTGCTGATCAGGCACAACATCTTTCAAGTTCAAAAGTCTAAAAAGTTACATATAACTCACTCATTACATTTTTAAACATGAGGAAAGAGTGCTGGCCATTAAGCATCTCTATGAATGTATACAGTGCGCAGATCATTGAGAAAATTATGCAGTTTGCGGTACAGTGGAGATTCCCAATAGTTTACATATTGTCCAGGTACCCACTGATGGTCGGTCCCCAAGTGTATTATTCATGCAAATTAACCACTTCTTGGACTGCTGGTTCAAAATTGAATTACAAATGTCTCTTCCTCTGCTAAGTGGTATTTTGCCGTCTCATCACATTGACATTTTCATATGATATTTCTTATAAGAGGGAGGCTGCTCCCCTTAAGAGATCAATATTCTGTTTTTTGCTGAGAATTCACGTGCTCTGTTGTAATTGAAGAAGTAATGAAATTTTCACAGACATTTGATTTTGATCCCTTGGTTAGGCCGCCATTACTGAGGTCAATTTATGGAAGCATGAACATGTGTGTATGCGTAACACAACTCTCAGCCAATGAATTGAAAGGTATTCCGTTGATTTCAGCAGGGACACTGTTGCTGTTTGAACGAATCATTTGTGATGCCATTATTTGCTGGGACAAAAAATGTTTTGCCTTTGTAGATGTGTTCCTTACAAATGCAGTTTATCGTCCAAGTATAATTTGTATTGTAATAATATGTGTGCTTCCATGGGATCCATTTGATTCCAAGCCAGGACCACAGGTTTTGTAGAAGTTTCATTGGACCAGAAATATTTCCTGCAAAGTGTAAAACAGTTCATAATTTTGTATATTTGCTTCATTTTAGATAGAGGTTTTGAACTGAACAGCTTCAGAAGTGCAGGACTTGCCAATTGTCGGGTTACACTGCCCAGGTACGTATTTAGCAACTTTCATATTCCTATAATGTGATGCGATGAGACACACTGTAGGACGTTTCCTTGACACATTAAGACAAGAGGAAATTTGCTCAATTATCACATCCAGCATGTTTCTTTGTCTTGGAGGAAGTTTCTCAATTGTCAGCAGTTATTGCAACATAAATCATATGGCAACAGTTTGTAAACCTTGGCTGTGAGCTGCGTCAAGCGTTCAATATTATTTTCTGTGCTGCCAAATGGTTTGCAGCTACCAATCATGCAGGGACTTTGATAGAACTCAGCTGCATGCAGCATGTGGTACTTATGACATGCATAACACACAGTTACTTGTTTTAAACTTGGTGACGTCAAGTGGGAATTGTCTATGTAAATACATCGTACAAGTCTAATGGTGTGTGCAGGCGCGGGTTCAGGATTTTTTTTTAAACTAAGGTGTCCCTGCTCCGTCCCCTGGATCTGTACCTGGTGTGCCCATCCCATACCATGCCTTCAAATCAGAATACATACCTTGCAATCAAAATGGAAGCATTTTCTTACCATTAGGATTGAGTATCAGAAGTACTTGTAATGAAATGAATAGATAGATGTACAACGAGTATGTGATGCAAAATTTGATTTTACATTTTCAAATAGGCCCTACATGTGTAGCAAATACCATACAGTGGTTTTGTGAAATGATATTTCAGTTCATGACCTTCAACACCTACAGGCCTACATGTAGACATGGAGGAAGGTAATTCTATGATGAAGGCTAATAAAAAACACAGTTGGAGTCTCCTAAGACAATCCTGAACATTATTTATACTCTAGGTGCTAAGGAATTCAGGCCCTTTGACTCAATATTCTCCATCATAAATCAGTCGAAACCTTATGAATAATTTGATCACCAGTACTGCACAGTTCACAAGAACCATGTATGAATGCAGAATTTGTAGTCACAGGCCAGCGTGTAAGCATGTATGATGAGACTCAGAGTGGATGTTGGGTCAGCTCCTCTGGGGCTGTTTGGAATATTTATTGATGTCTTCGGAGGAGAGCAGGCAGGGCATAAAGAAAGGGGCAGTAAGAGCTGGTACAGAGAGCAGGCGGAGCAGCCCCATCAGGAGAACTATTACCACCTGAGCACCCTAGGGGACATTCCCAAAGACAGGGACCAGAGCGTTGATGTACCTCCAGCCATACACCTGCTACAGCTATAATTAGTGTTGATACTGAGATCTTTGATAAAGGCATCTGTTACCTTGGGACTGGATGCTTGTTTTCAATGTTGTGTTTTCTCCTGTGTGAGGATCAGTGGATTGGATGTTGTTTAAGTGTATGTTCATGAGACACATGGAAATGATAGAAGCATCAGGGAAATGTTCTTCCTTTTCTGTTGCTTTATTATCTATTTTTATGTGTACCTTACACATTGTAACAAAAAATGATAATACATCAATAAAACAAATCAAACAAGCACATCGTCCTATCCAGACCCCCCCTAGCCTTGCTCAAGGCAGTCGAGTTATTCACTCCGAAAAAAGACCGCCGCTGTATAAAAACCCACCCGTATTCACTGTGCGTAACATCGCACGACACGATGCCCCGTACACTATCCGCATGCGTTGGCCGTCAGGCCGACAACCTTGTAGGGTCTGTGTTGAAGCCACTGACCTCATTACTATAATAAGCGAAGAGTTCCCACGGTCAGCTCATTACCATAATGCCCGCGAAAGACGAGACATGTCTACATCACACACCACCGGCGTGCGTGATTGGACGTCAAAATGAATAATTCATTTGCCTCACATCCTGTGTTGTCTGATAGGTCTGACGAAAGATATACATATTCATGGGCTGCATACTAGCATATCCGAGGGCCCCCCAAATTTTTTCCACTTGTGGAAATTTTTCAATACAACACATTAAACCCGGAAGTTACAGACCCGACAAGGCTGTCGGCCTGACGGCCTCCGCATGCGGTTAGTGGTACGAGTGCGGATGACTTGTGTGCACAGTAGTCGTACGATGTGACAATGTGTATACGGGTGGGTCATGCGGTGTGATCGCACACACCACGCACAGGGTATACGGGTGGGTTTAAAGCGGCGTCTTTTCGGAGCGAATAATGCAACTGCCTTGAGCAAGGCTAGACCCCCCCAAAATCAAAACAAACAAATAAACCAACCAAACAAAGACACACAATCATTCCACTACTGTCAAACAGCAGCAGTTCTTACAATTCACATTGTATTTTACTTGTTCAATGTGTTGAAAATAATATGCCTGGTGTGACTATTCCCCCTGCCTTTGCCTTGGTGCCCCTTGTAACATATTCTAGTCTAGGAATTTATTAAATGGAATTGCCCTCTTCCCATGCAGGAGACTTCCTCCTCTTCTTGAATAAATCTCCATACTTGAATAAAATAGCAACAATAACTAACATAAATATACTATTTCATTCAGCACAACACATCCAAACAACATTCCTGCTTACAGGCATTTATTTATTTTCTTGCCATATTGAGTGTCCCCTGTTTTTAGCAACAAAAATACTTGATTCAATACACTAGACAAAGGGGACCTCTAGGTCCAATACATGTACAATCAGGCAGCGTCTTGGCTGGTCCTTGCTGTAGGGGTAGACCCTGTCTCCTCTTCCAGTCCTTGCTGTATGTTCTCGTGGGAGATGTAAGGCGACCTCACCTCTTTGTTGCTGGGACCCTGAGCTGTGGGGAGATCCCTGTTAGAGTAAAACGGAAGTTGAATGCTGTTGGGATATTGAGATGGCATTACTTGAAATAGTGCCCAAGGATATACACTTTGTACTGTTCCATGGATTGTGTTGGAAGGTTGGATGGTATGGGTCTTATACATGCATATTTTTCTAAGCAGTTTCGGCTAATTTGGAGGAATTGTGTTGTTGTTATTAAATTCTGTCTGGGCCATGTGGGAACTAAACCCACTTTTTTGCAACAGACATTGGCAGAAAAGGACTTCGAGAAATTGAACAGAACAGCAGGCCTGGAATTACACGCAGGCCATGGCCTCCATTGCCCCTGGTCTTGGCCTTGGTGCCCCTTCAAAAGTTTCGCATTGACTTTAAGATTTTCCAATGGGAGTGCCCTTTGCAAAATGAAAATGGCCTCACCCTTTCAAAGATGAAACTCCAGGCCTAAAACACCATACATAAATAGTACGTAAATTTATGATCACCATCAATGAAGTATAGATCTTGGCATACAAATCTTGCAATACCTGGGTGGCCTTAACATCTGTGAAAAGTAAAATATTATTCAATATTGTCCAGATGCAGTTTGTTTGCCAAAAGAAACCAAAGTATTAAGTGAGTTGTATCTTCTTGGCTCTTGTAGCAAGTCAGCCATCATTGACATGATTATTATCCATTTCTCCATGATTTACATCCACCAGACAGCAGGCAGCTGCATCCAGAATATTTTATGGGGACAATCAGAATTGGCACTCAGTGGAGATTGTAATGTATGTCTCTCCTTGGTCTCTTGTCTCTCTCGCTCTCTCTTTTCCCTGCCTCTCTGTCTCCAAGGAGGTTGAAATCTGTGGCTGTTAATCTTTAGACATGGTCAGGCAACACCCATCCTGTTTTTATGTTGCTGTGAATGAAATAGTATGGGCTGTGTAAATGAGGTTTCCCGGCCGGTTTTCTTCACAAAAACACGCCAAAAACAAAACAGGAGATTGAAGAATCCATGGCGATTTATGCATGCAAATTTAATAGGACCCACATTTCTTCGCCCAGTACAGATATTTAGTAGCCAACATGAAAGTAAAATATTAGAATCAAACATTTACAGTAAAGGCATAACATTCTTCCTAACAAAAGTCTATAAAAGCCTACACCATGTGTACTGTAGGTCAGCTCTTATACTCCAAAAAATTGCCCTACTTTTTTCCAAGGATCAAATATCAAGCTTGATGATAAATACATTGTAATGTACATTTTACACTGTAGCTTCGAAAGCTGTTCAGGTGGAAACAAAGATATTCTTTAAATAAAAAATAAAAAGACTGTAGGTTATAGGGCTTAGCCAGATCAAGTTCTTTATCCCCGATGCCATTGAAGATAATTTATGCAAGTTGTTTTAACATCTCAGTTAATTCTCAAACACAGTCCTAAAAGAAATTCCCTTTCACCCATGATCTGGGATGACTGGGCAGTGTCTACGTGTCCAGACAGTAGACATTATGTGGATAGAAAGCCCCTGCCTTGTTTGACATTGAATCTAAATCAAACACGCTTTGTTGAACCACTCTACATTAAGGAGCAAAATCGCAGGGTATGTGTACAGACATTGGACAATGGCACATATTACAGAATACACACACTCCTCCATTGCGTTTGCTTTACATTATGCACACTTGTTTATAATACCTTTTTTTGTAATATCAGGTCTTCTAATTACATGGGCCACTGTACTAAGCTTTGCATTAAACATCCCCATTTAGTGTGAGTGTTCACAATTGCATCAAATTGATGGTACTGTGAATCCCATACCGAAGATATTTAATATGCAAAGCTTATTCACTGATACACGCTCTATCTTGTTAGTTGTGAAGCAGACTACGCAATGCATTTCATGTGAAGTGACCATGTGATAATTCCGGCCTAGAATTACAATATGCAGGCATTGAAGGACATGGCCTGTGTTGCCCCCTGTCTTGGGCTTGGTGTCCCTTCAGAAGTTTCCCAAAGACTTTTCAAAATGAAAATGGCCCTGCCGTCTCAAAAATAAAAATTCAGACCTGATAATTTTGAGCATGATCTGTCCTTATGCATTTTAAAATGTCTGGTATATTTTTTAAGGGGAAATGAGACATTGAATTGAATTGAATTGAATTGAGGGTGTAGAAACTGAAAGAGGAATCAAACCAGGGGGAACCCTATTTTACAGACAAACAGTAGTGTCATTGAAATTATTGATTTCAAGTTAAATAGTGATGTTATATTCAGACATTTTTTTTGATTATTTGTATTTATATTTTTTAATATAGATATGGACAAGTCTCGCTTGTGTTTAAAGTTTATAGAGGACCTTGGGATTCCCACATACACCGCTTTAATTAATAACTAGTAAAGGAAACAAAATCATGCCTTTCATGCAACTGGGCCCATTATTCAGTTACATACATGTGTAATGCATAAATCTTGCATAGAAGTCTGTTCAATCAATCAAATATTGTCACATTACCCCCCCCCCCCCCCCTGTTTTTTCTTTCTATTTTGCTTAAATTTATTAATTATGATTATCATTTATGGTTTTTCTTTTTTTCTTTTTGGGCATTGGATGTTCAGTTTAGATTTTTTATTTGTTTATTTATTTATTTATTTTTGTTTGGGGGGAAAGGAAAAGGAGGTAACCTTAATCCAGGATGTATTCATTTAGCGCACACTAATCAGAAATGCCAGCATTTTGATGACAGTATAATTACACAAGGAATTCTCCACAGACAATACACACTAGACACTGATTAATTCACAAGTGATGATTTGCAATGTATGACGGGTCTCTGACCTTCCCTGGTTGCCAAAGCAACAACCTTCATCCTGAAGACACAACTAGACCATGACTTATGTACACGAATGAGGAGTTATTTAGCGAGTGATGTGAACGCATGTGTGGAATTTAATTGTTCCAAAGGAAGATCCTCTCCAAATTGAAGCAATGATCTATAGGGTGGAGGGGTGCTAAAAATAAATGCAGTCCTGACAGTCCTGAAAGACACACGTGTGTGTGCAGTCATTAAAAACATCCGGATTCCTGGCACACATTTTACCGTTCAGCCGCAATAAACAAGTATGTCAGACTCATGTGGTAGACAGCTCACTTTTCATGTTGGATGAGCACTGACTGACCACATGGCGACAACAAAACAACTCATAGATCTCCCTGTCATTTGAAAAATTTGCACAACAAAATGCAAAATAGATGTGGAAACTCGTCTACCGCACACTCTGAAAATTCTTAAATAATCCATTTAAAGGCGCTGGACACTATTGGTAATTAACCAAAGTAACTGTTGGCATAAAAACTTACTTGGTGACAAGCAATGGAGAGCTGTTGATAGTAAAAAAAAACATTGTGAGAAACGGCTCCTTCTGAAGTAATGCAGTTTCCGAGAAAGAAGTAATTTTCCATTAAAATATTTGAATTTGATTTGCAACTTCGACGACCAATTGCGTTCAAATGTTCACAGGTTTGTTATTTTTTGCATATGTAGAGGAAGACTGGTCTTTGACAATTACCAAAGGTGTCCAGTGTCTACACGTAGACAACTTCATTATCCTATATTATTTCCATACTCATTGGTTCTAACAGTCCAATGTACACTACAGTAATGTAAATATACAGCAAAAAGACATCAAAGGATGACACGTGATGCGTGTTCCACCAATCAAATAACAAGGATCTATGTGTGAGTTATATTGTCCATCACATCAAAGGGATTTACTCTAAGAAAACAAGTTGGCTTTATGGTGTGTCAATGACCCACCCTGGTTATCAGGCTACTTTGCATATAACTGTCCCCATTGTTGGCTGTGACTGGATAGTTTATTCAGCAGCCTAATGAGGCAATAAACATAATAATGTGCAAGACAGAATACTAGTCAAAACAACTTTGCTATAAAAGAGTTACTGGGAGCATGATGGGCTGCCAGGAACCTGCCAGGGCCATTAGAACCTGCAGAAGGGCCATTTTGGCTGCCAGCACAGACACAACTTTGTATTGAGAAAAAAACCCAGAGAAAATCACTGTCTGCTCCAACCATTGCTAAGTTTTTGAACACTTTTTGAATGGTGTGGGTGGGTAGGTTATTTTTTAGAACCGGGTACATAAACCACATGCAAACCAGGAAGCTATTAAATAAAGGGTGGGGAGGGGGGGGGGGTTGCACAGAAGGGTCCCTTATGCCCTCATCAGTTGGATGCGTGTCCTCTGTACAATAATTGCAACCAAAAAATCCAGCTTTGTTATTGAAATCAGTAAAATAGTCAAGTCCATGCTTCAGCAGTTTCATTAAGGAGGAAATTGCACCTATAATTCACAGGTCGTGATTTCACATGGTGCAAAACCCTAGTATACAAAAAGTATGAATCCTATAAATCTTCATACCAGTTGATTATTCCTTGCAGACAGAGATTTAACCAGTTCATTCAACTTGAGATACCATAAATTTAACCTGTGACTGTACCATTGTGTAAAATTGTATTGGGTATGTGATTATGACATCAGTAAACTTAATGCTTGTTTATTCGCAAGCAAGTTTACTCCTGAGTTAACAATGAACCCTTTTAGATGATGTAGTTCACCCAAAGTTCAATACATTTGGTTCATGTAATCTTGAAATATAAATTCCCACAATATCGTTTACAAATGAAAGTTCATGGTCACATGGATTCAGTTCACCTGTATTATATTCTGTGCATTTGGTAATTTGTAGGCCTACATCTGACACTGTAAATTAACAGCTTTGAGTATGGAATGCAGGAGGTATGTACAATTGACTGGGTTTAATTGATTGGGGGAAAAAACAATCAATATATAATTATATCCATCTACCACAGTGCACTGTGGTTTTGTTTTCACATGGTGAGAAACCCATGTATTTTAATACCGCGCAATACAATCCAAAGTTATAACAATCAGAGAAATGATTATGCCATGACGGAATTTATTCCCGCTGTGTGGAAATTACCCGTGAGTGAAATGAACAAAATTCTTTCAGCCTGGAAAGTGAACGCAGTTAAAGGCACCGGACACTATTGGTAATTACTCAAAATAATAGCATCATAACGTACTTGGTAACAAGCAATAGAGCTGTTGATAGTATAAAACATTGTGATGAGAACCCAGCCTCCCTCTGAAGTACATGTAACATAGTTTTTGAGAAAGAGATAATTTTTCACTCATATAGGCTAATAAATTACTTCAGCTGAAGCCTTTTATTATGCATCTGAAAGGTTTTTTTCCTTTCATTTATATTCTATTGCAACTTAGAAGACCAATTGAGTCAAAAAGTTTCACAGAATTGTTACTTTGTATGCATGTTTGTAGAAACCAAGTGAGAATACTGGTCTTTGACAAATTACCAAACGTGTCCAGTGCCTTTAACGAAGCCAACGCACAAGGTCTGAGTAATTTCTGGGGAAACTAACACGCAGGTCATCGCATGGGTGCCCAACTGCGATAAGCATTTTAATGAAAACAGAGCTGGGATTTTAAATACATGTTACATGGCCGATTGGTACAATTTGGAAGGGGGTTTAATTAGGAAAAATTAATTTTGACTACTGGACTGAAAAGATGTTGTAAAATTGGTTGTCGCACTTGGCATTTTACAATTTATTATTTTTAGTTGAGAATGTTTTCCTTCGTTGCTTGGTAATTTACTTGGATTTTTAAAGTTACAGGGTGGAGAAATTTCTGGCTGTTTTCTGATTTCAGACTTGTTTATGTCTGGTAGGCAATAAACCAACCAAACAAACAATCACAGTTGTTATTTTCTCAAGGTGTAAAAAGATGATGGTACTTGATCTACTTCTCTACCACTGGGGCTACTGTTCCCAAAAGCTCATATAATGTATGGGGTTTCTACAAGGGTAGAAATGCTATTAATTCAACAGACATACATGGACCTATTGTACCTCCTTTAAGATTTGAGTATAGTTTGAGAGCTTTTTGTCAGGAAAGACTTTAACCCCAAAGTTAGTTCTGAAGAAAAACAGGTTACTTTGCATACAGTGTAAATGTAGGTTACAAACCATGCAAGTAATGTGCATGTTTTTATACCCAACACTTCCTCCCCAAAAAAGTAGTTTTCTGTTTTTATATATAAGAACATTTCGACGGAAACAACAATTGTTAAGTGACAGTTGTGCAGTCAAAAAGAAACACACTGTTTTCTTTTTCCTAAAAATAGATTGACCTCAAGTGAAAATATTTTTGTTATGACAAATTCTGAAATGTTGATGTCAATATCAAAGACAGAATTATTTATGAACTCTCATTGTGCGAGACGATTGTTTCCTTCCATTGTGACCAGAGATCATTTCCCACCCATCGACAACGTGTGAATTGGATTTTCCTGAACTAGTTAAACTCCTGATAGGCACTGGCTATGTTTTCATGTGGAAGCGATAGATTGCGAAACTAAAAACTAAATTGTCCCGCATTATCTTTGGATATTAATTTCATGAAAGGGTAGAGTGTCGAGGTGTAGTGTTCAGTTCTACATTTGTGATTATATATACATGTACTGTTCATTCATGTAATATTACTCATGTACATTGCACTGTGTCTTGTTGAGAATGAAGCCCCGCTGTTAACTTGGCACTTTGTCATTGAAACAACAGTCTCTCATTGTGTTACCGGTATCCGGAAGTCAACTGTCAAGATTTGTGGTGGAGATAAATGCATTGATAATTTCCTATTATAAACTAGTGAGATACTCATGCAACCAAAGTGAAAGTTCTACCACAGTGTAGGACCCCTGGTTCTATCTATCCCTGAAGCCGTAACGGATAGCATTGCTTTCTTAGTATGCCACTGCTGGGTCTGTAATGTTCAGCTCAGACAGAGCATTATGCGAGTGTTGGCCTCTCATTAAAACACTCTTTGATCCATGTAGAGTGTTCTATGATCTATGCTACAGTACCTTTTGACATTACGCTCTGTGGAGGCGACGTGCCTTTTATGTTGGTTAACCACTTATTTAACAGGAATTCTACCCATTCTAATACAAAGTGCTCAACCACCCACACTACGTATGACTGTACAGTATAGTCAGGCTCTCTCTCTCAACGCACACAGAAAATGGTGTATTCATTAAAGACTGCAATGGTCTTGTCCCCTGCCTGTAGGCGTAGAAAGAAATAACCAGTTTAGGTACAGTCATTGTGACCACAGCGACTCACCCCTCCTTCATACGAGAAAAGAGGAATTGGCAGTCAGTCGATCGTAGTGTAACCTGCAGTCCGTGCATACTGTACATGTGCTCCTTCGCTACTTACATGTCATTAAATTGAATTGGCCGCACATATTAATTGCTGTGAATCAGTCGGTACACATCAAGGGAAAACATACAACGCCACGGATCTTATGGTTTTTCTTTTCTATGGGATTTCCTTTTGACCTGAAGCCAAGTCGCAAAGGAGCGAGACACACAATTCATTCAGAAGATAATAATAACTGCCTGTGCTGGGTGAGCCAGTTTTTGTACAGTCAAAAGCAAACGGACATCCACTGAATGGGGGATTTCCTCTTGGCTCAAGAAGCAAGTCTAAATATAACGGTAAGTAATCTGGAAAGGTTGCCAAGGTTAAAAATATAGTACAAATTGTAATTATGTACACGGACTCATTTTGGCATTAGACGTGTGTTGGGCGTACTATTACTAGATCATTACATGTACAGATAATTAGTTCACATACATAATACAGTTGTCATCTTCCGGAAAACAACCTCCTTGGACAGCTGTGCGTCTACCTGGTATGTCTATTGATTTTGGGGGTTACACATCATACATGTAGTTTTAAAGCTTGCATGTGAATTGTTGTAGTTCCTGGAAATCTCACAGTGTTGTATATGTTGACATTTTAACAGTTTGCAGTTTAGCATCCTGTGAAGTGTGTCCTTGTCCTTGCTCTATGGTTTTGTGAGCCCATTTATAACAAGTCATAGTGTTTCATATGATCGCTCTCTTCATTTGAACATGTGTCAGTGTGCCTGATATATGCTGTAAATGTACGTACATGTACAGTCATTGAAGTATGCATAATGTATCATGCGTGTTGTGGTGGTTAAACAATCAACTCTATTGCTCAACTCTTTAGCCTACAAAAGTGGAAAATATTATTATTAATAATATGAAAAATCCATCATCAACACAAGGAGGCCCAACACACGTCACAGGTTGTGGTGGTTGAACAAATCCTACTTGTGGTCGAACATGTATAGTAGTGCACGTAGGCAAGTGTTCAATACGGTACCAGAAGTCCTGTACGCTTAGTCTGACCACGATATGACTCACCTGTTCTTGACCTTGGCAAATTGCATTTAATGGATTTTTCATATTATTAGTAATAACATTTTCCACTTTTTTGTAGGCAAAAGAGTTGAGCAATACAGTTGATTGCCTTCATGCCCCTTGTTTTGCCTTGGTTTTTCTTGAAATTGTTTTTAAGTAGGAAGTTAAAATCCCCCACTGAGATGCCCTTAGTGATATACTGTATAATGGATATGGGGCTTGCATGATCCATGTATTTTGTTTGGGATGCGTACATGTACAGTTTTAGCTTGATTGCATACAGACAATGAATGAAGAGACGATAGAGGTAGAATTACAAACTACATAGTACTGTACATGTAGCAATCCCCTATAATCAGGCCACCAAACAAACCCGCTTGTTATGGTGACATTCAATACATGGCTTACCTATACAAAAAAAAATTATTTGTTATGTCTAGGACCATGGCAAAGAATGCCTTGTTTTAACGAAGCAATTGATCTTTGGTTCTACTTCAAGGGATTTCTGGTTGTGGAATTTCCCATTTCCAACAGATTCATCATAAATACATGCAGGTCAATTTGTTGAGAAGTGTTGATAAGAATTGTCCTTGTGAAGTGGATAGGAATGTAAATAGTCAGCAAAAAGTCAAGAGATTTGTGGATGTTGGACCATCTTTGGCAAAGCTCAAGTTTCAAGAAAATCTTTGCAGTAGGTCTCAGGGCTTGTCTCAGAACCTTCACCAGGTCTTGACATACATCATGGTGTACCTTCACACAAGACTTGATGTAATTGTGTTGATGTTGAGTTTGAAAACCTATTTAACAAACTATGCAAACTTTAAGTTAAATGCATACCTTGTCAGAGGAAAACACTACACAGCTGGCCTTATGTTAAATTTACTTGTGCTTGTCGCAGACTCAGCCCGAGTCCAGTGGATATATTTTAAGCAATGACCTTGCATGATTCACTAATTATAATTTGACCGTGAGCTTGTGTTAAAGGAAGCAGTTGCAACAGTCCTCTTTCAATTCCCTCAACAAATATTTGGGGAAAATAGAAATATTTTGCAAATTCAAAAGATTCATTACACTCTCCTCCTTGTTTCATGACTCTCCCGGTTAAATAGTTAAAAAGTGGAAATGCTCTGTGAATCACACTGTTCTAAGTTCAATCTGATAAGTGCAATTGTCTGGGTGTGTTTGAATGGAACATGATTTTTCTAAATTTAGTAACTGGACGCATTTAACCGTTATTAAATGAGACAGAAGCAGGATGTGTTTAACCATTTTGAGTATGCACACTCTGAACATTAAAGATGCATTGTACTGGGGTGGGTGTGGCTTTAAATTGAACGCGAACGAAAGACAGATTAATGAAAACAATAATAATAACAGCATTTATAAAGCGCCATATATCCCAAAAATTGCTCAAAGGCGCTGTACATTAAAAAGGCAAAAAACACTAAAGATTGACAACTTTCAATGAAAATCTTCCCTTACCTGGTAATGGTTAACCAGAATGGGATTCCATGAAGCTAATATGATTATGATTGAGGTGAAGTGTACCTACAGTTAAAGCTTTTGCCATATTACACTGCCATGGCCTACATGTACAAGATGAGGTCAAACAAGTGAAATACATAATATGTGAGTGTACTAAGCACAATAGACAGGCATGCTATTCTTCCCAATTAAGTCGAATGTCCAATTTTGTCTGCACTAGGAAAAACCAGAAAAATTGTAATTATGTAGTCTGGAAAGTCTATGAACGTCCACACCATTATGTAGGTGAGCCCTTCTCCTCAATAAAATGTTTGTACTTTTTTTCCCAAGAACCAAATATCATTTATCTCCAACGCGGGCACTCTTTAAGCTTTAAAAAAAAAAAAAAATCAAAGGAGCCCATACCAGCTATTAAATTTACAGGTACTTTTTCAAAAACAAAATTTTAAAACAACATTAATCTACCTAAAGTGTTGATTCATTGTTGTATAGGGGAAGACAATTTCCCTTAATGTACAGTTCTACTGGAACATATACATGTAATAACAAGGGGCACCAAGGCATTGACATGGGGCATGGAGGCAACTCACAGTATTTTTGAATGCCTCGGGACAAGTGTGAACAAAATTTACATGATGGGAAAAAAGTTAAACAAACTGTTATTATATTACTTTTATTTGGTCATTGATACAGTACGTACAAGCAGTCAATATAAGATAGGATGTAAGAAATTCGCTGTTGAAAGCCCTCTCATACAGTCATTTGCCTCCCTGGTCCCCATGATGCCTGCAAAAATCCTGACAGTGTTAACCCCCTTGCCCCTGACAGTGTTAACCCCCCTTACGTTCATGAGTTTTCCACATGAATGTAGTAACCAGCACTCCTCTCTACATCTTTAACTTCATCTTAACCTTGGCTGAAGGGTTATGAGATTACCGGAGGACTGTTAAAGTTGTTGTGATTTTTCTGAGCAGCTTGTTCCTTGGTTACGTTGTCATAACTATGTTTAGAGCATGTGTCATGTCAGCTGTGGCTTCTTTAAGCTACAAGTGTAAATTGCCTGATCCTTTTTGGATCTGTTTTTGCTGGGACATTCTTGGTGAATTCCTGCGAAAGGAAGTAAATCCTTCTTGAAGGGGATTGGGGTTCTGACTTTTGTGTTGTTATGATGTAGTGATGAGAACTTTTGACTTGTTACTAGCACGGTTAAGTACACCGGACTCAACTCTGGTGTTTCTGATCAGCAGAGTATGGGTTTGAGCAGAAATTTATGAAACAATTAGTATATACAAAACAAAAATTCTTATTTGATATTATTTTTAGAAATGTAGCCGCAATGTTATAAATTAAGGAAACAATGGAAAAGGCTTCCGGTTTTTCTTTTGATTACCAGTTTGGTGGAGTGGATTAAATATTGTGGCACCTTGCCATTGCTAAAGTACAAGCATTTTGGGTGCAGTAACTATGTTTAAAAGCATTAACCTGGTAAATACAATGGGACCTGCATAATGTTTGAACTTGGAAATGGTAAACAAACAATATTTGTACGTGTTTGTACTGAACATTTTGTATAGGGCCTGACGTTGATGGGCGTCACTGTCAATAGATGATATTGAGTTGGCGCCGAGCCGTCATTGCTTGCTGGAGGTTAATTGTGACAACTGAAACTTGAAGCAGAGTACATGTAGGAAGTTGAAACCTTAAGACCCTACAATTTCCTGTTTTTGAGGACATTAGTAGCCAAGTTAAAAATACATGTTGAACTTGGGAGGGCAAGATGAATCAATCCAAAACAGGATTGTCCTGAAGGCAGAGGATGTCTTGGAAGACAAATCAAACTTGGGTAGAACTCAACAGGGGCCTCGGCAGTGTTCTGATGTCGTCTTAAAGGGAGGCATTTACGGCCGCAGTCATCAGCTATTTATCATACATTCAATCTTGGGTCTCTAGTCACTGCCCAACTTCACCTTCGAGACCCTTTTTTCTAAAGATAATCTAGAAATATTTCCCCATTGTGATGTCATCTGTTCTGCATGCATGAGTTGAAAAGGGGACTCCCACAGTTATTTTACTGCACCAGACAATTTCTGAGTGTTTTTGTTTGGTCACACTGGTGCATTATGGACCCATTCCCTTAGGGTAGAGCTTTCAACAAAGCTTGTTTACATTCACATGCCAAATTGTTGATTTGTTATGGAATATTGTCCCCATTGCATTCTACAGGGAGCTGTGAAGTAGTTGTGATGTATGTTTGAAAATTGACCCTGTTTGATTTAATGTTTTATATATATATAAATTGTGATTATTTGTGTCAATTTATTTGATACTTGGATTGAGAGCAAGAGTGATGATGTTGTTGAGTGACAGGTGTATTCCTTTTAGGATTACCAGTGAACACGTGAACCTAAAAAGACCAAAGAAATAAGTTGAAAATTGCATTCAAGATTTGAACCCTCCAACGGGATGTTATTGCCTCGATCATATTGTTGCTCCTGGAGTCAACTGTAGATGATGGACCACGATATTACATGTTGTCAAGAATCATATTGTTTTCACCAGGAGTCCACTGCATGATGATGGACTGTTATGTTATATTGCCTGAATCAAATTGGTATCCTCTGAACTTGAGTCCACTGCCTGACGATGGACCTCAACTGTTTGTAATACTTTCTGGGTCTCTTTCCTCATGGTAGATAGCTCCATGGTAGTACAGATCAAGGAACATAGAGCAACATGCAATACATACTTGTACATGTACATGTACAACGTAAGTACTGGCAGCCTGCCCTGGCTGCCTTTGTCTCAGAAGCCCACAGCATCACACTCACACTGGACCTCAATGTTATATTGCCTCCGATCCTCTGGGAGTCCATTAAGTTGATAATGGCCCCCCAGTGGTAAGAGTATACTGATTGCCTGGAACATGGTTGTCTGATTAAGACAAGTAGTACGGTACCATGTCCAGACTGCTTGGTTATGTTGCCCGGATGGTCATATTGGGTTGCCCTGAGGAGTCTAGTTACTAATCACTAACTATTGGATTGCCCTAGCTCTAATTACCACAGCATGCAGCATTTGTTGGAACTGTGAAGTAAGTTTGCAGAATCAAGTTGAACTCAAAATAGGCTTTTAGCTTGTCTTCAATTTATGAATCCTTAGTTTAAATTTTGCCATGTGCCAGAAAGAAGTGACATAGCTAAAAGTGAAATGAGAAAGGGCAGCCATTATAAGCCATTCATGTGCAGAATTGTGTTTCAGGAAAACTGATTGTGAAAGTTTTATCGTTTTTTTCTGCCTTTATAGGAAGGTTAAATTCTACATTGAAATAATGAAACGTAGCATTTGGCGTAATTTTAGCAAAATAAAATGCGACAGTAATGCCATATTTGTTTGTCTGTAGCATTTTTTTTTATGATGGCCTTCTGTGACTGGAAAAGGGTACTTTTCATGCCTGAAAGAAGGACATAGAATCCTACATCCTTGTTCTGGACACACACCACAAATTGTTCAAAAGACTGCTTTTCAGTTTGGCTGGTTTTGTTGTTTAAAGTGAATTACATCTGTAATAAAAAAACCTGTGCATGTACGAAGAAAATCGTATCCTAAAATCCAATTATATCCTATGTACAATGTATGAAGGTATCTGATTCACACAGTAAAGTGTATGCAGAACAGACTGAAAAGTTTTATTGGTCCAACCTTTTGGACAGAGGATGCATTACAGTGAGTTTTACAGGGACAAACGGCTCTAACGGCCAGTTCCAAAATGGAAGCCCCAAGAGACCTATTTGAAGGTCAACCAAAATTATGAAGTTCACAAGTAGAATGATTGTAAATTTGGTAATGGTGTCATGTGAAGGAAGTCTGCTAGGTTAGGTTTTTTTATAGATTTTTTTTTAGTCTGCCACAGTTGCTGTAATTCAATCTTGACTGATGGAAATTCCTGGTTATGTACCATTACTCAGCATTGAAAACTTAACAGACAAAACTTTGGTTATTCGTTTTTTAAATATTTCTTATGTAAACTTACTGATTGAAAAATTCAAACATTGTGTGTGTGTATGCCAGGCAGTACAGGCTTCACAATATACTCATGGCACACACAACAATTTTCGTTGTTCCCTGTGCTTTTGCACACAAAGTTCCAATACAACTAAAATCTTTGTCAGAGAAGTGCCCCTTCAAGGACGAAATTCAATGCCTGCCAGTGATTCATTCAAAAAAAATTCCCCTCTGAAAAACTGTCCAAGTTGAGAAAACAGCATTTGAAGACCCCTAAATCATTGTCGCTTATTTCATAGATGAAGACTTTATATGCTTATTTGAAAACAAAATAAGGCTAAGTAAGTAAGGTTTGCAGTGACGCCATGTAAAAGTTTCTTTGGTGAGTAGTGGTAGCTCTGAGAATAGCCGGCTTGTACTGCTCAACGTTTCGGTCTGTGTGCTTTGACTGTCTTCTGGAGAATGCTGGCTTATATGAATAATGTAGTATGTATAATCTGATTAAATGTACACAAAAATCCTGACAGAACTAACTGTATATTTCACCCTTTTCATTGAAACATGATCACATATTCTGATGACTTGTTCATAGGGAAATAGTAAAAGATGGGGAGTTCAAAAACTCTTTTAAAGACCAATGGTGTACTTTCCCTTTATAAGATATTTTCAGTTAGAAGAAAGGCTACATTTTATTGCCTACAGATTTTGTTTAATGGAGGTCAGAAGTCTTTGTTGGGACATAGCAGGACAAGGTGTGTTTCTAAAATTCTATGTGGATGAGTTGTGAGGCTGTCTTTATTGTCCGCTCTGAAGAATGGAATGCGAACGGTCTCCCAACAATAAGATCTGACAAGGTTTTTCTTTTATGTTTAGGTATGTTGATGTTGTTGTCTGTTTCAGCACTATAGAGTGCACGTAGGTGGTTAGTAGTCCTTTCTCCATGTTAACATCTAGTTCTGGGAATGTTTTAATCTCTGTGTTCTTCATTTTTGTGGAAACTTGTAGAACCTTGAGGTTCACTTGTTCTGGACTACAATCAAATGTACTCATTTGTTATGTTCAGGCTTTAAGGTTATACATGGACAGTGACATAACTAGGGGCAGGAGTGGGAGCCCCCCCCCCCCCCCCGGCCCCTTCTTCAGAACCCTTGCAGCCCCCCCCCCCCTCTCCATGAGATAAAAGAAAAATACAAATAAATCGTTCCATACAGTAAAATAGCCCCCCTCCCATTACAAATATCTTTACCTCCCCCCCCCCCCCCAATGAAAATTACGTTCACGCCATTATACTTTATGTATACATGTCAATCAGCAACACTGGGTACTGATCTCATGACTAGAGAAATAGGTATCAGACTAATTGCTGTTCTGTCTGGTTCTGGGTTCATCGATTTGATTACATTGAGTGGAATGTCATATGAAGCTCCGTAGTTCATTGTCGCAGCAATAAAAAAGAGGAGATTTGTAAGGATTTTTTTTCCTAAGCCGGTTAGGCAAATTATTTCAATGATATTTTGTATCATGTTTTTCTTATTATCAAATTATTCAAAATTATGTTAAAATGATTCCAATGATATTTTTACACTGTGTTTTGCTTATTATCAAGTTATTCCAAAATATTATAAAATTATTCCATTGAAATGTTTTACATTGTATTTTGCTTAACATCAGTGTTCTTGTTGAATATGGACAAGACCCATGAGACTGCGGCTTAAAGAGAAACTGCCTCGACAACCTGTGTTGAGACTTAAGATTGTAAAAAAAAAATTAAAAAAACATAGGCAAATTGTAATATTAATAAAGATTTTCTCTTTTTTTCTTCTGTTGCAGTTCTTGAAATTTGATTCAACCATCTTCAGTGCTGACTGAAGTGGACATAAGAAACACTCTACAAGACGTCAGAGGTAAGTTATGTTTATTTTACCATGGTGGGGGGGGGGTCATGCTTGTGATACAGAATGTTCTTTTAGTGATGGAGTAGAAACCTAGAATAATTGAGAATATTCTCACAAGTTAATAGAAGTTTTAATGTCTTTTTGTGTGTGTGGTAAACACTGATTTATTTTGTAAAGTCATAAAAGATCAGCCATAGGATTTGTAATGATGATTGTGTGTATAGGTTTTGTAGTTCAGCCCAGATTGTACCACCACAAAACTTAGCAAAAGGAACCCCAATATTTATGATAAATTATTCTTTTGTTTGCTAAAAGAGCGGAAAGCGGAAAGGGAGACCCAAACTTATTTTTTGATTTTTATTGGCTGCCAGCCACAGAGACTTGAGTTTGCTTTTTATCACCCTGCAATTGAATGGAATTGAATTATAAGTAGTCCATTTTGGAGTTTTGTAAAAAGAAACTTTATTGAGGTGAAGTTCAAGTAGCCTGCAAACTTGATCCTTTGTTCTGATAGATGTAACTTCACAGTATTGTGCCCCCCAAAATGAACTTTTGCGGTCACTGTAAACACTAGAATGGAGAGCCATAAGGATAGTACAGAAACCACCACCACCTCAGCAGGTGACAAAAGAGGAGGTTTATTTATAGAATTCAATTTCAGTATTTGTTTCTTTAAGAAAAATTCTAGCATTGAAGTGGAAAGCCGTCTGAATAGGAAATCTCTCTCGGTCGCTCCCCCACAGTCCGATTTGTGACATTGGAGGTGACATGTTTATCAGAGTGTGAAATTGCTTCTTGGCATAATTACTGCATCACAGTTTAAAGGACTGAGCGGTGTCTTGGTGACATGTGTCCATCTGTGCTGTGTTTTTTGTATGCTTAGGTACCAATACATTTATGCGGTTGCTGGCTGAACTTAAAGTGTGACACTCCCTGCATTGTAAAATGTACACTGATGTACAGCTCAAACAAATTTATAAAGAAATACAATTTAAAAGTGAACAATTTTGCGTATTGTGTAAAAAAACAAACACTATTTTTATTTTATTTTTAAATGATAATCTAAGGTATCGACAGACCCCTTGCATATGACGTCAAACTCCCAGAAAGCGCCCGCACTGAGGGCCAAAAAGCTCTCTCACTGATGCCGAAGGATACAAATCTTTGGAGGATAGCTGTTCTTTGTGCATAAAAACGTGTGCATGACCTCACAGCATGCATTCCCTGTAGCGTTACGCGTAAATGCAAGCAGTCTATTGATTTGTGGTTATGGCTAAACACATGTAACCTCTTCCTGGATGTTAAATTGTACTTCCATTTACTGCACAAATTTATTAGATAATTGTGCCGAGGAAACAATATCACAAGAAATAATAAGTAAGTCAATTCAATTACGGCTGATGGCTAAACTCATATTCCCTGTCGGCTCTATTCCCTGTGCGTGTTCAAAATGTACGTTCATGCACGCACACAAATGAACACAATATATTATGAAGAAATGCGCGATGGATTACTCCACGGAGAGGAAGTGGATTACTACACGGAGAGGAAGGCCTTCCTCTGTAATCACTGTACATGTTGTACATTTTACATGAAATATGGCTTCATAAATTCATGTCTAATGATGAATGCAATCCATTTAATGCACGTGATCAATGTATGTGATCCATTGACATATTTCGCAAGACTGGGGAATGAATATTAGTTTCACAGTGTGGTTCACTATGTGGGGGCAATTTATTTTGCTTTGACTGGGGAACATTTGGCTGTGACTACAAACCTTGGTTTGATTTATCAAAGGATCCTTGATTTAAGGCCTTGAATTTCATCTTTGAGAGGGCAAGGCCAATTTCATTTTGCAAAGGGCACTTCCAATCTCATTGAAAAATCTTCAAGAGATACTTTTGAGGGGGCACTGAGGCCAAGACCAGGGGCAACAGAGACCATGACCTTTGTGGCCTGCGTGGAATTCCACTTCAGGCCTGTGATTTTTCTGATTGGTTTTCTGAATATGTTTTGCTTCCCTGTTTGAGTCTCTATAAAGGGGTGAGACTCGAGATAGAGGTGGGAACCAAATCCAATACTTTTGAACGTGTCCATTTGTACCAACAACTACAGAAAATGTTTTTGTTTTTTTGGTGGGTCCATCTTGATTTTCTCCTATCCAATCAGTGTAATCAAACCGAGGCTGGAAGGAGAAATAGTCTGGTTCCTTTTTGTACAATGAATATTAACCTTCATTATTGGTCTTGGATGCAAGGAGCATGACCAAGATGGTGGCAGTATGATAATAAACGGTCTACTGCTGAGCATGTTTTCCAATAGCTTGAACACTGGATATTCACAGTTTCCTCAGCTTTCAGTGGAAGTTTGATATTCAATAACACAGCAGATCAAAGTCCATTCAGTGAGATGCAATGAATTGTTCGCATCAGAATTTTTTTTTGCATACATAGAGACTCAAAAAGAGGCACTAATTATAATGTAATGCAATCTCAATTTTTCTCTACTGATAAAAAGGAGATTGGATAATGTCTTCCTTCAGACATTCACTCTAGAATATCAAATGTCATGGGTTCGCTTAAATGCCTGTGGATTTTGTTCACATGACTTAGGAAAATACTGAGAGTATATACAGTGCTTGAAAATGACTGTCCTAATAGGGTCTATTGCATCATTTTTCAAATCACCAGAAATTGCATTATTTTAATACTTTATGTTAAAAAGCAGACATGTATGCATTTCAAACAAAACAAAGTTTAGGTATAATACTTGAAGAGGCAACAGAGGTGAGTGCCTCCTTGCCCCCCCCCCCCCCTCATTGCCTTGTGCCCTTGAAATGCTCTAGTAGAAATTTCACAATAGAGACTACCCTTTACCAAGGAGAAAATGCCTTGATGCCCTTGCCTTTTCAAAAATGAAACATACAGGCCTACAAAGTTAGATGAACAGATGAACTAACATAATTTAGAACTTTGATTGATTAACTTGAAAGGCAAAATTGTGAAAATGTCTTGTCATCAGTGCGTAGGCAGTCTTCACTTCCTTGGAGGGCCAAGTTTGGGATCTCACAAGGTGTTACTTTTGTTGTTATGGGATCTTGTGACCCTACTGTCACTTCCATCTGTGAAGTTTGAACGACAAGAAGTTATAAAGACAGGAAAACTGTAATTAGAAACAAATACTCGGAGAGATGTCAGAGTTTTTCTGAAAAAGTTTCTACGATCAACGTTTACAAAAGATGAACATTTGGTTCCAGTTGGTTTGGGTGGAGATGGTCGGCTTTGAGGTAAAATGTGATAAAAAACACTGACAGATTTTGTCTTTTAATAAAAAAATGATAGTGCTGGAGTGATTTTGTTGGCAGCCAAGTTCTTAACCCATCTGTGAAATTAATCAAAAGTTTAGCCTGAACTTTAATAGCATTCTTGATGGTGATTAAAATGTAATCAAGCATTTAGGCAGGTCCATTTATAGACGTCTTGACATAAGACATTTATAGACATAAGAGGTTCAAGCATCATAAATGTGGCCTCCTCTCATCAGAGGGTTAATCCTACCATAATGGGAATCTATATAGAAACCATCAAGGGCATCCAATAGAGAATATCAGCCTCCCCAGCCGATTTATACAAAATGTTTGGGCGCTTAAGAAAAAAGTGCCGTAAGGACAGCACCTGCACTGACGGAACATTTTGATTCATGTCCGACTGACCTAGAATTGAGTGAGAGATATATGACGTGATGTGATTCATCTGGGTCTATGCTCTGCCTCAATGTAAGTTTCATAAATCAGTCTCAATGCAATTTTAATACCACCCCTTTTTAGGTATTCCATTGAACATTTTAATGGTTCACCTCTGCTCGCTGGATGCCGAGTGATACGTGCATTCTGAAAGAATAGAGCGAAAAAACATGGAACAGATACTTAGATTTCATCTTCCACCAGATTCAGCAGACATTAAAATTGAATGAAATGACTCACACAAATCTTTATATGGTTTTGAAAAACATTACTGCTGAGAGTTATCGCTTTTTAAATTTTTTCATTATAGTAGAAAGGCATTGGGTCTGCCCAAAAAGTTTATGAAAAACAATTTTGGCATGATATGATTTGAGGTATTTTTTGGGTGAAGTATCGGGAATACACTTGTGACTTGCCATAACCCCATGGATGCTATCTACTGGATAAGTAGAATTGTTCTTTTATAACTTTTATAAAAACTTGTCCTGCTACATACATGTATTAAATGGTGTATGTAACTTTTGTAGGACAAAAAACACAATGTCCACAGATTTACACTAAACTTACACAGTTTGAAGATAATGATAGTAGAAAGCTTCCATGAAAATATTACGTGCTGAGGTACTGTAGTTTTTGGGAAATGAGTAAAACAATGTCATGAAAATTATTTTTAGCATTTACAAACGTATTTCCATGACATTGTTTTACTCATTTCTCAAAAACTACAGCAACTCAGTATAGTTGAAGGGAAGCTTTCCACTATCATTATCTTCAAACCCTGTAAGTTTAATGTAAATCTATGGACATTTTGGAAAGGTACCCAAATCCTTTAATGCAGTGGAGTAGATTTGGAATCTGTCGATCACCTATATTCCAAATAAGAACTTGTCCCGCTAATTATTTGCTGCCTTGGAAAAGATTAGGAAAAAATCCTGATGATGACAAGAGCAGGTTGAACTATGGAGGTAGAAATAGACTTAAACTAATTGAGACCAATAGTCTAACGCACACTTCTGTACAGCACATAGATTTATCACACAGTGTACTATTATTGGAACGGAATTTGGACAGGAGGTAGAAATTCTTCAGAGTTGCATTATTGTGTACCTGCAGGGACATACACAGAGCAAGGAGCAGACCTTGCACTATAGTTGAATAGCACTGTTTACAGCTAATGTACAGTATACCCATTAGAATTGTAATTTAAGGGTATAAATTTAAAGAGAATGGATTAAAGAAGGGATTTCATGGAGGCAGGACATGAATTTATGAGTAGGTTACGCTTTGTTTATGAAAACATTCCAAGACAGTTGGGATGTGAAAGCAATGTTGGGACAATAACTCATTATGTTTTGAAATGAAAGTAACACAGTAGAAAGGAGCTTTATTTGTTGCCTTTGAGAAAGCTTAGTTCTGTTGATTTGATCTTATCTAGAGGGAGAGCATTCTCTGAATATTCAAGAGCGCTCTTTATTCTCTTGATGCTTTCACAGCATTGTGATGTCTGAATATTCATGAAGCAAAGGTACCATTCTATGAATATTCATGTCATGGTCTACCTTGAACCAATCAGCAGGTATCTTGTTTACCTACAGTAGTTTTCCATGAATGCATTGTTCATGCATCCTTGTGTTATTCTTTCCCAAATCTCAGTCAGTTGTTCTCCCAAGGTCCACTGTACCCCAGATTTTGGTGTCGGTCCAAGCATATTTGCTCATGCCACATACAGATTTCCCACCTCCATGGTCTAACCATGATCTAACACTATGAACTATATACACTGTACATAATAATGCAGAGGCCTCATCAGGGCATGGAGGTAGAAATAGACAAGTACTTTACATGGTACTCCAATGTTGTTATTCATGCCATGTAGGTCTATTTGTACACGATTCACCCCATGTCACCATGGAGGAGGCAAAGTAGAATACAGTACCGTCTCTTTCGTTATGCATGACTTCATTTAGTGTTATAAGTCAACAGCTAGGGGTCTGATGTTGAACACAAACCCAAATGGAGTCCAACACATACCCAGTCTCCCCCTGCAGTGCTTTCCTGCAGTGCATTACCTTTACGCTTAACCCCATTGTCAATCACTGAATCGCTTCTCATTCACTAGCCCCCCCCCCCCCCATCTCACATAATGAGGACGTATTGTGGAACCAAATCTTTTGAAGTGTTTTTCTTTTGGTAAGCTTTCCAAGGCTGTATATACTGGGTATTAGGCTATGTGATGGATGTAGGGGGTGTCTGATGGGACGCTTGCGCATTCTGTATTGGATAAGTTCACGTTCACCTAGCTCTATGGTTTCACACAGTAGCATTGTTGTGTCGCTCTCCGATACAGTGTAATCATCCATCAATGTGTTGGAAGTGGACTGGGCAGTTCTAATACTGCAACACTTAATACAAGGGCATGGATTATACTTGGGTGTAACTTGGCCAACAAGTCACAGAGTCACAGTGAGAGTGTTGTACTCACAAACTACTTGACCATCTGTGTCCTCCAATTCGCATTTGCTTCAACTGTAAGTACTTTTATACTGGTTGTTGATGGATATTCGTTATGTTACTAGAGAACTAGATTTCAGAGCACCTTTAACCTCATTCCTTTATCTCACAAAAAACCCATCAATCAACTTTGATTGAGTGAAGCTGATATGTGAAAGACCTTCATTATAATGACACAAAATGCTCTGAGAACTTGGGAACATTTTAAGTACTTTGATTTGAGCAAGTTGTCAATTACATTGTGGGCAAGTATTCACACCAAGTTATAGTCTCTCCATTTGGTGTCCTTTGGTTATTCAGTTTGCAGTAGGTTAATTATAATTTGGATTCAGGCTGATCATAGCGGGGTAGCATTTAACTTCCATCATCCAGCTATGGAAGCTTGCCAACGAACAAGATTCATTTTGGCACATAACCTTGATTTTACCTAACGAGGCATCCTCAGATGTGTTCTGATTGAGAGAATGGGAACCCTGAGGTAGAGAGCTTGCTCATGAAGATTGCATTGTTTGAGGCTACAGGGTGTGCTGGTCTAGACAGACAAGAGAATTAAATTGTGATCACACAGGGGTGCAAAACAGCAGTGTAGACATTATAAATGAAGGCCATACTTGGATTCCCTCCAGGTGTTTTGGGTTGGTAAGGCCAAATAAGAAAAAATACCGGTTGATCTTCCCCTCCTTCATCCTATTTTAAAAACATTTTTTATATAACATTTTCTTTTTCCAAAAGACACATTTTCTGTGTATTTCTCTTTAAATTTAGTCATCTTTTTAAGAATTTGTAACAACATGAAGAAAGTAGTGAATTTAAGTTGAAGAATTTGTGGCTATTATGAATTAAAATGCTTGTCGCCCACCTTTAAAAGAAATACAAAATTAAAATACCCTCATCCTCCTCTTTTTTGAAAAACCCGGACGATCAACTGGTATTTTTGTTTACTTGGCCTAAACATTGTTTTTAAGGCCTTGGGTTTGAGGGAGAAAGACTGAGGTTGTATTTATTAACACAAAAGCATTTGTGATATTGGGTAATGTGGAATTTGGAAGCTGAAAGAGGAGATATTTTTGTATTGGAATTGGAAAGTTATTGAACTCTCCAGTAAATTAGGAGGGAAGGTCGAGCGAGGCATTGCTGAAATGTTTTTTGATTGTAAATTGATTACAGACTGGTGATGTTGGAATTCAGGTATGAAGGTGTGATTATGTTTTGTTGCTCTGTAAGTTTGGTCGATTACCTACATTGTGAGTAAACTGTTTCAGTGAAGTGATGAAAGTCATCGTGTGTTGTGGCAGAATGTGTTAAGATCATTTTTGTTGTTTCAGAGTCAAGTCAGATGAAGCATATTGAGATGAAGATGTCAATGCGAAGTACCTGCCTTTGAGCTTTAATGGAGATACTGTTTTTCAGGCATTCTTAAACCTTTCCTCAAACTTGTTCATCTCCCCCTGGGGGCATAGACAATCTCAAGCTGCTTATTTTGGCTTGAACATCTATCAAACACATATGAATCTCAACCATTTAAACACAATTTGCACCTGGGTCAAGAGAAGCAATTTATGGGACAATATTTTGGCTAAGGATACAAGGACGGTATGAATAGGATTCGAACCCACATTTGTGACATTTAGGCAACCAGAACTTGAGGCCAGTACACTAAGTCATGTGGCTGCTGGTAAATTACGTTTTTTGGGGTATATTTTCATTATGGTGCAAATATTTGTGTTCCTTATGGAGACTTGTTTACACGCACATCAATCCAGAAGCAATAAATGGAGCTCAGTGAATAAGTTACAACACACTTAACAGGAAGGGGTTGAGTTACTCAACAATTTCCAAAATATTCCCTGGGAAATATCAGTCATTGAAACATTGGGATAGAATATCATTGTCACCACCTGTTCTCTGAGTAAACATAACTGGGACACTACTAGGGATTGAGTTATTACTGGCATGCATCATATTTCTGTAGGGGGGGTTTCTTGATGACAGGAGGTGTGAATAAACATGATCAGGGACATTTGTAAACTTTGTGCAAATTGTGTTAAATGTGCTCTGGGTCAAACAAGATATTCCTGATACATAGGATAATTGTAAATAAAAGGTTGTGTGTAGTATTTCTGTTTGTAAACAGATGATAGATCTGTCATCAAAGTTGGACTGTTGGACCATCCTACAGTAGGGACAGGAAGGACATAAGTATTCTTTGCTTTTAATATGCTCTTAAAAGTTAGACTATTGGCCTATTTTTAAAGGAAGGGTAAAAGCATTCTTTGCTGTCATCAAAATGTTGACTATGGAACAGGTCCTAGAGGATTAAAGGCAACAGTGGTTTCATCAAAATGGACCTATTCTAATGTTCTAATCTAGAGGAGAGTCAATAGTCATTTGAGTTGTAACAACCCCTTCCGTACAATGATTAGCCTAGTTGTACAGTTTTCACTTACACATGGATGTTGACATTCTTCTGAAAAATTGGTCTCGGGGAAGTTGTTATTATCACCACAGACTTGCATGCCTGTACTTGACTTATTAATAACACGATACATTTTTAGAAATGACAGGAAACTTTTAACAATAACCTTCAGGTATTTGAAGGAAATTGGTCATTAGTCGTTGGCTTTGTGTTTAAGTTGGTACTTCCTGAAAGAAGAATGCTCAGTCTGGGCTTGGTTTTGAAAATTAGTCCTTGTGTAAAACGTCCCCAAGGAACCTGAGATATTAATCCTTGTGTAGGGAGGACTTCAATGTCAGTTAAGTGTTGGGTTGACCCTGTAATGAACTGCAGGTCATGCCTCAAAATAATCTGTGGTACCAACAGCAGTTGTCGTGGTGCCCTGTGCTTTTGCTGTACTGCACTTTTCAAAGTTCAAAAAACCAAATTTACTGTATGGAAGTGCCCCTTACCAGAAGGAAATTGCTGTGCCCCTGCAAGAGCCAAGTTGAAGGCCTGGGCCGATTTCACAAAGATCTCAAATTGATCGTAACTTCAAATCAATCGTAGTTGCTAAGTAAAGTGTGATGTCACAATACAAATCTCTATGGTGATACTGAAAATTTGTCTTGCGATGAATTTTATTGCTTTGTGAAATCGGCCCCAGCTGGCCTGACTTGTGTTGAAGGAGCATGTAAACTTGTTGTGTAGATGATGTGCAAACAAATAGTTACTCTGATTTGTTTGTGTGTGTTGGTTTTTTGAGTGAGTGAGAAGTTTTTATGAATGATTTGTGAGACTTACAAACATTTGGATTGATGAACAATTCCACTGACTCTCACAAATACTGTGACCAAAGTTGTCTGAATCTGGTTTTCTTTTGATTTTGGAGATTTGTTTTGTATGTAATAATATTTGTTGTACATGGGCATATTTTTGCAAAGCCAAGTTTTATAGTGAAACGACATGTGACATGTTTTTTAATGTATACCTTAGTCTGGTGAGCTACATGTACTGTGTACAATGTAGCTCATTGGTTCTCTCGCAATTGGTATTATTTGTTTGAAGACTCAGCTGTATTTCCTGAAAAAATACACAATGAAAAGTTATGAACACTTTCTTGAAAGAGTGGTGGTTGGCTTACTACAGAATACTGGAGTAAAACTTACTCAATTCCTATGCAGTGCACATTATCGATGTGATGGGATTGGGTGGTAATTCTTGAAACTGTGTACTCATTATCTGCTCAGGATGACTCCACTCATGGATCACTTGTAAGGTCAACCGAGGGGTTAACTACCCATTTCCTACAAGTTAAATCCAACATTTCATATCATCGATGGTTTTTTTTACCTGTGAGGTAATGCTTCAGTAAGTCCACCACCAATTATTGGAAATTGAGGAGGGAAGACATTTTCCTTGAAAAAATAACAACAAACACAGTCATCATTATGAACAATATAGGACACATTCAGGATGCTTTTCTATTTAGAATTTCATATATTATGTAGGATTACATTCTTTGTAGGATCAGAAATCTTCTTTAAAGTTGTTTAAATTCCAATGTTTAGATTACTAAAATGCCTTATGAATAATTGACTTTCAGAGAGACTTCAAAAAGACCTTTAGAGAAAGGTTATAATACATAGAAAGGTTGTTATACAATGCTGCTGTATGATTTATTCTATGCTGTCTTCATCACAATCGGACGGCACAATAAGCAGATAGCGTAAGGATAGCGTAATTCCATCAAGAATGCAATAATCCCCCTCTCCATTGTCCCTGTTTGTGTGTGGACTCTGATATATCATGGCACACTGGGTCTATTCAGTTGTTCTTATAGGGGAACCGCAGTGAAAATAAGTTCCCACTGTGTAAACAATTTTAAGGGATCAATATTACGAGTGTAATTATGTGTACTTGGTTGATGGTGCATGTCAATGCTATGCTTACAAGGTATTGATTAAAGAGACTAATTGCAGGAACGAGCAACTCAGATTGTCAGTAGTTAAGTTTGGAAAGTTTGTTTACATCGTGGAGTAGGAAAACATACAGGAAATATTTGTTGTTGTTTAAGTCTGCGACTTCTACAGGTAGGTGTGTGTGTGTCTTTATAAACAAAACAAAGTACAGGTACATTGAATGCATTGATTGGACCATTGGACATTATCTTGAAAAGACATCATGTAGCTGTTCAAAGTGATTTGAAGCATTGCGTGGTGGAGTTATGATGTATTTAGTTTGCAAGAACACAATGTGCTTACTTCTTTGCGGATTATAGATTGTTGTTGTTAGTACTTGTCATGCTACTCTACTGCACCGCAGAGTAGATTGAGATAGGTAGACTACCGAGTATAATAAGAACTTGTCGTTATGTTTATCTACTGCTGTGGAGGTTGCAAACTTTATTTCAGAATTACCTGGACATGCACAGTAGTTGCATTGGAAGTACATGTAGTCAAAGGACTCCTGATCTCAATCAGAACAGAGTCTTACATGAATAGCAACACAAACTATACAAAAAGTGCACTGTGTGATGATAGTGCAAGCACATAACCAGCAGCAGCTAATTACTTTTTTCAATTTCTGGATGCACATTGGGTAACTTGTTTCAATCAGTGATGAATTCATTGTCTTATTTGTAGAACATGCATCTTCCCTTTAAGGAATTCAAGGTTGTACTGCCATTACAACTTTAATGGACATATAACTCATTTTGCTGTCTGTCATTTTGAATTTTATGGGGCTGCAACAAACCTTGGCATTGCCACTAAAAATTGCATATTATGGCAGTAAAGTCAAGTTTCCATGGCACAAGTCACCGTATACAGAACCACAGTACGTGTACTATTGAAGCGGTAGGTGAATGACTTTGACCTCTAATGTTAAACACACCTGTGAGGTCTGGCCATCCGAGCGTTGGAGTTTGTGAATTTTTTAGCAAATGGATGTTTACACTGTGGTGCCTATAGTAGGGCTTCTATAGACTAGGAAGCCCTTAGTTTGAATTATCTGATCAGTGGACATGTTTAATTTATATTACCTGGTCTGAAGTTCAATAATATGTCTTTCCTGGGAAAGCAAGGTTATTGACTGCTGTGATTCTGCCATCATGGATAAAGGATGGGTTTTGTATGATGGGTTAAGTTATGATCATCATTACACATGAGATGGATCCTCAGAAATGTCAAGAGAAACCTGTGAATGGAAGAAGGTGAGGAAATCATAAGTTTCTTTGATTTGGGATAAAAATAGCCTAGATAAGATCAACCAGCAAAATTAGGGGAGGAGCTGGAACGAGGAACTTGTTACAATCTGAACTGGGTTGTCAAAGGCAATGGAAGATCTATTTTTGCTAACACGATCTCATTTTCTACAACATGTGTATTGCATGCAGTATGCAGTAATTTGGAGGCGACAGAATTGTCTACGGGATGAGAAATTTCAGAATTTTATCTGATACCAGATACTTTTATGCTTGGATGAAAAAGCTGTTGATTTCTTCAGATTTCAAGAAATCATGCTCTTTGAGCTCATACTCTTCTAGCGCTGAGTAAACTGTTTACAGAAGCTCCTTGAAACCTGTAACTCAAGGGGTAATACAAGAGGCTCCAAGCATTCTTATCCCAGTTTCAGACCTTTTTGTCAACTGTTGCCCCTGTTTGTTGTTCATGAACCAGAGGAGCTGGGAGTGAAAGGTTTAAGAACATCAATCAAGTGAACTTGGGACTTCCATCCAAAGAGGAAGCTTTTAATATGTTCATGCATCAAGATTCCAAGGGAAGCGGGAGGGGTGGGGTGTCTCCTCGTGGGATACCTAATGCCAACAAGTAGGTGAAGAGATTGACATTCTTGGGTCTTGTCTAAACAATACCTCCATTATGAGTTGTGAAGTGGGTCAGTGATGTCATCACCCTGAGGCTGATGGAGTCTGGCCCCATGCTTGGATTCGTCAGTGATGGGACCCTTACCCTTTGCTGTCATAAGATGAATTTTAAAGGGAACTCCAAGTCTAAATCTCCATGTGGTGTGTGCCTTTTTTTGTCTGTGTTGTGTCTTGCAAACTTGAGGGGCAAAATAAACTACATTGTAGGTAAGCCTTTGATCATACAGAACAGTGTGTGTGACCATAGAGCAAGATAAGGACAGCGTCGTTGCAGTACTTGGTCCTTCAGTACCTTAATTATATGTTTTTCCCCCAAAAAATTGTAAAAAGTAGTTTCGTGCAAGATGTTGTTCCTTTAATCACTCCACATGCGACTCCTCCTATCTGCACACTACATTGATTTTCCTTCCTCCATGTTGTATAGGCCTACATGAACCATTGAATGTAGCACCTGCTGTTAAGAAAACCTGACGTATTGATGACCCAGAAGAATGGATTTGTGGGTTCCTAACATTAGAATGTCTTGAACCATGCTCCATGCTTGAACCAATTTCCTTCCTCTATGTTTGAAGGACCAAGACTACGAAGTACCATACGGACCAGGTACATTGCATCCTCTATGGAGGTCTCCATGCAAGTTGCAATCATGGTCTAATGTTGAATGTAATTTTTAGACACCTGGCATTTATTCCAGACAACTTTCTTGAAGGCCGCGCCCTGAAGGCAAGTCTAAAACTGAATCCTCCTGTTGATGAATTGAGACACCTACTTGCCCCACCCACTGCCAGGAGCCCTCGCTGAAGGAGTATTAGGCTTCAGCTGTATAAGCTTTAGCTATTAATGTCTGTGGTTCTCAAAGTTGACCCAGTTGTACAAAGAGGCTCTTTGTTTTGGGATACTTTGGTGGTAAATGAATTATCCTATGGTCTTTATTAGTACTTATTGGTCTTGTGGTTAAGAGGTTTTTTTGGTCATTAAGTATGAGAAATGCATACTTCTGAAGACATGCAGACATGATAGGATGCCAGTCTCTGTTGCAACCCAGGTTGGTTAAGAATAACTATTACATTGATTTGTGCAAAGTGAATTGTATGGTTGTAAATGTGCCTTGACAATTATCCTGAAATCTGTGATTCAATTGACAAGAAAAAAAATTCATATTGTCTACTTCAATATTATTTAACTGCCTTAAGGTAACTCATCACTTGTGTCACACATACGGGTACTATAATTTGTGTACCCATTTAGCATACAAGCAAGAGCTGATTACTTTCTTTTTTTAAATTACCATCTCTCTCACACAATATCACCTTTTGGGCATATGCCAAGCTGCTATTTTTTCAATTGTGTGAAGCGGCTCTCGCACAAAGGGGGGGAGTCCTTCATTGCATATTGGAACAGCATTGCTTTCTCCCCCCTTTCTATTAAACTAAGATTGAAGTAGAGTATTTTGACGCATATCAGGCAGGCCAGGTGCCTTAGATTTCATGCCTCAATGGGCTGTGGCCAGCTAGACCTTTTTCTTTTGCAGGAGAGTTGCGGCACTCGAATTTAAGCTGTGGGGTTTGGTTGTTCTTTATGTGCTGTGAAATGCACAACTGCCAGTGGAAGTATCGTTTGTGTGATCATCTTTGTCCTTGGTCTAGTATGTTGTGATGGTCTATCTGTAGAATTGTTTTGAGTATCTGATTTTATTGATACAATCACAAGCAAACCACATGGAAAACCCCTGAAAACTGCACTCCAGTCAGATGCAAACAATCAACCTCTAGTACAACTTGCAGTCTTTCTAAACTCCATTATTAGACTTTGACTTATTACTCAGTCTACCCACTTGAGCTTGCTGTTAATCTGGTGTCCACTTCCAAGTACTGGTGCACCACCAAGTACTTCCCCCCTTTCCTCAAGTGCTTTGGGTCTAAACAGTTACCATTAATGTTTCCCTTTTTTATCTCTGGAGACGTGACTGACAGATTGTGATTGGAATGGCATTTGCGGTATTAGCGTAACCTTGTCACAAGTTTGCTTTTGGTGGGTTCTGTGTGGTTTGCAGTTTGCACAATCATGGAGACAGGTGTAGTACAATAAAGTGGATTTCCTTTCAATTGAATGCAAGACTTTTTGCAAGTACATGTAGTTTGATAAAATTCATAGTCTTCTAATAACGATTAGTGGAGTGTGCTTCTTCCAAGAAAGGTAACAATATAAATAACTGTCTTTTCCTTCATTTTGTGAAATTCCTCACCAACCTACATGTTGTATATATCATAGGCCTACATGTACAAATCTATGCACTCTCTGGTTTTCAGGGAACTTAAACATTTTCAGGCTCAATAAATGCATTTGTTTGCCTTATGGTCTACATAGATCACACACAGATTTTTCAAACTGCCATTTGGGTGATCACGTCTGCATAAGAAAAGTACAAGAGGTTGATGTTTATCGTATCGTTATCATATCTGGAAGCTGAAGTATGTGATATCCTTGAGCAGACCTTGGCCAAATTTCATGGCTCTGCTAACCGTAAGCAGAGAATCGGCGCTTACAGAAGCAGGGAATTCTGTGCTTACGGCAAGCATATTTCACGAGTTAGCGGCGATTTTTTACTTCTGCGCGTGCGTACGTCACGTCACTCGGCATTCTACGCTTACAAGGCTAGCGCAGAAATTCGGCGCTTGCATGTAAGCGGGGAATCGTGATCGTAAGCGAAGAATTCGGCGGTAAGCAGAGCCATGAAATTGGGCCCTGAAATTTCACGCAGGGCATGGCCTTATTTGCCCTGTCTTGGTGCCCCTTCAAAAGTTTCCCATAGACTTTAAGATTTTCCAATGGAATTGCCCTTTTCTAAATGAAAATGGCCTTGCCCTCTCAGAGATGAAAATCCAGGCTTGCCTGAGATCCCCTTCTTGGAGTTCTGCTCAAACTAACAATGGAACATTTTTTTCAAAGACAAAATGGCTTTGCCTCCTGAATTGTTGTTGAAGCTTGGTGTTCAACGGGGTACTGCACTCTTCTTGTTTATCGTATCAAGATACACACACACACACACAGTGACGCAAGAGTGTCACCAATACCAAGGCACTATGGTGTGCAGAGCATCATCTGGTCCAATACACTCGTTGATTATATTCCACCTTGATAATTTTCATAAGTGACATGAGTGAGAGTCGGATTTCCCAATGGGCGGTAATCCAGTAATAGCCGACTGTACTCATGCTCTCCATCTGCCATGTGGCTAAATGTTCCATCTGCGCAATATGCAAGGCATTGAATGTGCACATTTTTCATTTGATATGTTACGTGCAGTTTTAGATTGGATTAGGGAGATTGCAGGCAGCTGCTTTGTTGGGACTTTGAACAGAAAAACCTGCTATTCAAAATGATCAACCTTTTGTTTGGTGAAATGAACAGATGCAGTCTGAATTCCCCCCTTCTTTTACCTGACTTTGAAAGAGATCAAGGAATTTTAATCATGGTCAAGTTTGGATTGTTAGAATTCAAACAAACTTATTGTACAGGACCGCCATTAATTTCCCTTCAAAGATTGCATTCATGTGCACAAAAATTAAGAAAATGTTTAGTGTGATTGTCCTTCATACAGTACATGTACATGTTCCTCAGCTCTTTAGAAATCTTTGTTACAATACCTTTTTTCAAAAGAAAATAATGAACTTGTGTTTACTCAATAATTTTTCTTATTTGTTCCAAGGACCAAATATCATGCCTGCCCAAGGCCTAGCATAATGAGTGCACATTTTCTCCAAGGAATATTGTTTAAAATTCCCCAGGAATCTCCTGGGGTTTTATTGCCTGGCCCAGGACTAAACTTTTTTAAGTTTGGCCGAATTGATTGAATTGAAACATGGTCTTTGGAAGGTATTTTACTGGGTGTTTATCATGGTTTACATGTAAGAACAGTGACTATTTTCTCACCTTTTTATTTATTTTTTATTAGAAATTTTATGAAACGAAATTAGTATTATGCTTAATTTTGTTTTGCGTATTGCCAATTGAAGCGTATGAGCACGTATGAGCCAGATACGCTAGCTTGTGCATCTGTGGAGAACCCTGCTGGGAATGGGCTCAGTAGTGTGAGAAGGGCTTTTGTGCATGAAACAATCGCCTCAGCTGCTGTGATTAGTGTAGCATAATGTACAATGTGTGTATACTGAGCAGAGATGGTGAGCATTACATCTTGTTCAAATAACATACCCAGTTGCTCTCCATATCTAAACTATTCATAAAATGTAATCAGATCCCAAAAATGCAGATTAAAATCCCCTCCAGAGTCCAACCAGGGGAAAACATTTTTATCTCTAGTCGGAGAAAACAAAGATTTATCACCTCAGAATGTACCTTATCAATAAAGATTTTCTACTCTTTCAACCATGTCTCCCCTGCAGATGCCTGTGAAGTAAAGGTACCTCTGACTAGCAGTTGGTCCCCATTTCAATCACTGTTCAACGAGCTCAACCTGCCACCATGCCCCGGAAGAGAGGGGGAGGGGTGCTATGTGGCTGCTTTGGGGGAGGGGACGATACCCCTCATATCACCTACGGGCTGGACAATGGGATGGTCCTACACCCCATGGAGGCTGCTGACCCCATGCCACCTCTGGAGGAATTAAACGCCATGTTTGTAGAGCTTGTGGTAGGTTTTCTTGAGATTTCATATTAAATTTTAAGGCCTGTTCATACTTCTTGAAAATGCGAATGCGATCCGAATGTTGACGTCACAAATTTGCAACGAATAATTCGCAACAGTTGAAATGTGTTCAACTCTTGCAAATCATTCCCAGCGAAAAAAGGACTGTGACGTCAAAATTCGCTTCGCATTTGCTGGAAGTGAACCGGGCTTTATCCTATTGGGAAATTAGATTTGTTTTTCAAAGTTTCCCATTGACTAGAAGATTTTCCAATAGAAGTGCCCTTTGCAAAATGAAAATGGCTTTGCCCTTTCAAAGATGAAATTCCAGACCTGGGGAGGCGGACCCAAGTTTTCATTTAAGTAACCGTTTTCTATGTTGTTTGTTTCTTGCTTATGTAATTTTTGGTTAATTTATCTATTCTTAAATTGTTACTTCTCATAGGATGAGTTGGATTTACCAGCACTCCACAGGGAGCGAATGTTCAGTCTCTCTCCAGAGAAAAAATGGCAGATATACTGCAGCAAGAAAAAGGTAAGATGCTGTTGATGGTGAAATTTAGTATTTTTTCTGAGATGAAAGCACAGTGTTTAAATGAACTGTTGACCCTTTTATTTTTCATTAACAATTTTTTTTTTTTTATGTAACATGAAAACGTTAAAAGTTTGAGCCATTAATAGAGGTGTTGATTTAATTAAATTTCGAACTTTCCTGGAAGTTGTAGTATTATCTGAATGTCACAATGCTTTATTTGTCTCAAGTGCAAAGCTGCAAATTGTCATTGGAATATTTGAAGTGTTTATTCTCTCCCATCCCCTAGTAACAACAAAAACAACCTCTCAAACCAACCAGCAAAAAAATCATCAAATTAGGTGGTCATGAAAACGGATTATGTATTTTCATGGAATTGTGTGCATCCTTATTCGAATTGCAGCAATCTAAATCATTTCACAGAAATCCATGCAGCAGGTTTTTTTCCAACATAATGATTGGTTTCAGATAAAAATCGGATAAAAATCCCCAATTCGGACGGTGCTTTTTGATAGGGCACTAATTGGTTCCATCTTTCATGGAACCATTTATTTATTTTGTCATACTGTCAAAACACACACATCATGATCAAGTACTAGTTCTTGAGAGGTAGTATTGCAAGCATCTCCCAAGAGAGAACCTCAACTACACGTTGTAAAATAGAAATACTCATGAATATTGGCACTAAATAACACAGATCTTGTATGTACTACATAAAAATCATGCAGTTAATGGCAGCCAGAATGAATGCCTCCTTTGTGCTGATTTGTTATTTTCGTTATTTTGATTGGCAAATGGAGGCCAGTGAAAGATCAAGAGCATGATTTGTCATTAGAGTTGAGCTGGGCAGTTATTTTTTTAGAATGATTGAATTTCCACATGTTCTGGACCGTCAGGATCACTCCCAGTGGATTGATGAACAAAATTTGGTGCCAATTTAGAAATTTGCGCTACATGTAGATTATCACTCAATCATTTGAAATCAAACCATTTAGCTTTTATGTACACGTATTTGTGTGCCAAGAAAGAGGCAGATGACATGCCTTTCTCTATGCACTTCCTAAGTATAGATTTTTGGGAATTCCAAGTGGCTTCTTGAGAAATCCTGGGAGCTTTCTTAAAAATTTAACCAAAACTTTTCGCCATGTGAGGAAATTGATGTAGGGAGTTTTCATGATCTGCCTTGGTTTTGGATGGCCTAGAACATTAATAGTTACCAGTCTTATAGTAGTGCATTTTACAACAATGTATCAATGTTCTTTACATTAGTGCCCTGGTCATTGGGCCAATAACATTCCTAATTTCCGAAGATACTGTGGTTGCACTGAATGTGTCTCTATATTTGGTTGTGTGTAGAATTGTGCATGGTTATAAAAAGAGCATCAGAGTTGATTTGTTTATTTTTTTTTGAGGACCCTCTTGTGGATTTGTCTGAATTTGTCTTCATAAATTACTCTGTACATGATGAAATGATCGCTGTGCTGATTGTTGTAAGGCCCTTCAACAAATTCTGGAGTAGTGTTGAAAGCCCTGACTCTGGTGACTTTGTAGGGAAGGAAGGCAGGATGGCTGCCACCACGATAAATGTTGCTCCAGGGATTGGTGAAGGTTATCTTAATGTCAAATAAAAGGCTGGAATTATTCAGGGAAGGCAAAGGTTTTATATTTTGGGTTTTGTAAGGAAGTGTAGATCACCACATTTTAACCAAACTTGCCTGCTGGGGGGGGGGGGGGGGGGAGCATAGGGCAAGGACATGGTTGGAGTTGGTGCTAATAACAAGAAATACAGAAGTGATGTGTATGGTGCAGGCCTCAAAATTGTCTCACGGCACTACAGCATTTGCTACAGTTCTCTCTGCTGTGGTGCCCTTTGCAAATTTCCAATGTCAATTTAAAATTTCTTAGTAGAAGTGCACGTTACTAGATACAAAAAGAATGCCTTGCCCCTTTAAGAGCAACATGTGTATATATCTGGAGTGAACAAATTCAAAAGTTATCATTTACCCATCGCGGAAGGGGATATGGTGAATCTTTAAGGACTCAGATAAGCACGGTTACACGGTTACATGTATGTTGTTGTTTGTCTGAAACTTTGTTGACAATTTTAGAAAAAGTGCCTGGGGCTTTTAACACCCTAAAAGACACCCTGCGGGAAATCTGGTCATCGAGAAGTATTATTTTGTAATCCAATTACAAAGTATGTCACAGGATCTTAATTCGATATGAGCCGTTTGAAATGTCAAGTTGTCACCTTGCAGATCTACATATCATGATGATAATTGATAATTATGATAATCGCTGCTTGTGTTTACAGCCCTGGAAATGGACACCCCCCCCCCCCCCTCAACATCCCCCAAGGTCAGGGCCACTTGACTCCTGGAGGTTTTAAACAAAACTTTCTTGCGTTGATTTTATTAAAAGCACTTGCTGTCGTGCCAACACATTGACTGAACAGAAAGGTTTGGGCAACCTGGGGAAAGCATATTGCTGCATATGCAATTATAGGTTTAGCAGACCCCAACGGAAGCGGGTTTGCATTTTTAGGGTGAGTTGAGTCGCGATGGGATGTAATTTGTCAGCCATGCTTAAAGGGGAGGTTTGGTGACTGCAGTAGACTCTTGGCTTTAGCTCAGTGGTAGAGCCCAATTTTTATAGAGCCGCTTAAGCACACATGAAAATAACTAAGCACAACAAAAGTTTGCTTACCAGATTAAGGTTTCAAGTCAGTGTATCTTGGATGGTTTGTTGATGTTTGGTTTCTATGTGGGAATGGGATACGGTTATTTGAAACTTTGGTTCACGCTCCAACTGTCATTCCAATAGCTTGATAAACATGTATCAATAATTGGTACATAATGTTGAAGTTCATATACATGTAAGTGTGCTTTGATCTACCTGAACACTGTTGTGTCATGCAGCTGCTTTGGCGCCCCTGTGTTCAGGCTATTGAACTGAACAAGAGAATGTGCAGATCACAAAATGAGCACTAGGCAGAAGTTTGGTACAGCGAACTTGTACTTTTGTTTTGAAGTAAACTTAGCTGTTTATGTACAGCACACAAAACCAAGATACAATGTTTTTGCATGGAGCATACTCATGCAAGATACGATGCTGTTTAAAAAAGAAAGACAAAAATCATGCAAGTCGCAAGACACACAAGGCTGGAAGGCCACTTGAAGGTGTGGGCTACAATTATTTTATTCCAGAGGCCGTTGCCACCTACTCCTAGGGCTGAAACAAGGTTACCCCTTTTACAGTCCACATGGATGTAGGCTTGGGTATCATCAATCCGAAGCCTGGCTGGTAGAGCAGAAAGCACTACCTCCCCAATTTTATGTTGCAAGTGTCACAACCGGGATTCGAACCCACACTCTGCTGATTAAACACCAGAGCTTGAATCTGGTGCTCTTCACCGCTCGGCCATGACACGCCACAAATTGCACGAATTAAGATACAAAACCTTTTCACTGACATGTCGTTTTGACATTTATGTACATCAGAAATCACCCTGCATGGGTACCAGTGGCTTTATTTGTAACAATATTAATTTCAGAAAGACAGAAGCCCATTTATTACGCGACCCCTGTAATCATAATAAGAGTGGTTGACTACCAAGGTGAACAGGTGAACTCCCCTAGCCCTTACTGACTCCCCTAGCCCCCACTGTCTCCCTCTGGCCCCATGCTCATTTATCAACACCTTGGTGCTTGTTATTATTAGGAACAAGGCCTGCTATTATACCACTGGTACTGACAGACTGGGGAACTGGCTTGATAGCTTGTGTTTCAATCTCTGGAGGAATTAGCGATCATTAGCCTGGGTTACCTATGTATTTTTTATTTTGAAGCTTTGGCATTGGGTTTGTGTTTTATTGCCAATATTACACACACATGGGAAGAATGAGTAGAAGGCGATTGAGAAATAATGGAATGGGAACTTGCTCTTGGTTGATCAATTGTTGACTGTGTACAATGTAGGCCCATGTTGCTAAAATACTTTGCTTTTTGAGACCACAGGTTTCCAATACTACATGTATTAAAAGTGTTTGTAACTTTTCTGAAGTTAAAATAGCCTTGAAGTTTTGTAAAGCAGTTCAGTGTTCAATTGGATTTAAAACTTGCATGGTTTGAACACTTGAATCAAACTTAAAACAACTAGGACATATATTGCTACAAAAATGTAGGCATCTAATCCTACCTCAGGGGTACAGTACAGTTTTATTTTTACCTTATGGAAATAAACTCCCATGCCAGGGGTCGTGCTGCTGACCTCGGTGTCAACGGTGTGTGTATCTTAGCTCAGGGATAATTTCATCCTCCACGATGCATTACTTTCAATAAAAAACAAAACAAATTATTTTATGAAGTTCTAATTGAAATGCAAAATTTCTTGGTAACTTGCTGTTGGTACAGTATCACACAAATTAATTAACAATTAGATGTGCTTCTTCAATAATTGTGTAACATATTTCTTGTACTCTGTCTTTTTGCTGTCTCCCCTGGAGGCTGACTTGCGATTTGCTCATGTAGATAAGAAGAGGGTCTCCACAATAATAAGGAATGTTCTGACTTTAGGGGGTATAGATTTACGTTTGCTTTTTAGTATCCAATTTAAGAATAAGGTTTTTAGACGGAGATGTCTGTGCAAGGAGACGTTGACTCCCTTGCCTGGATTAATTTAGATATGGATGTTGCTTCTTTTGGCAACAAACCCCTCTAGATTTGGTTCTTTGTGTATCATTTCACTTGGGTTTTCAGTAGTGATATTAATAAAAACAGCTTTCAAAAGATTATTTTTTTGAGAGTAATATTTGGTTAGAGATGTGTATCGTTATTTAATCAAAATTCTTGATTGTTTATTCTTACTTGATGGTTATTACTGCTCGACGAAACACGTATTGAGTTTGTAAGGAGTGCCTTCTCATCTTTTGTCACCATTTCCCCAAAAGATTTGTTTGACATAATGAATTTTTATTGTGAAAAACTTGCACATATTTATTATTCTACTATTCATAGTTGTTGTTTTTATAAATATTTTATTCTATAGGAGCAAGACGATCCAAACTCAACCAAATGGCCAGACTATTACTTGGATCAGTTGAAGACAATGATGACGGTAAGTTTGTTTTGACATTCCTTCCCGGCAAATCTCAGTACTGCTATGAAAATATTAGCAATTGTGGACTGTTCCTATCACGAACTGAGCGTCAGTGTTTATACTGCTCAGTTGGGAGGGTTTGATTTCATAAAGTGGCAAGGTTCATCTTCAGCCAATAAATCAATCTTAATTGCTAAGTTAGGTGTGTTGTCACTTTAGATGCACGCAGGTCCCACTTGACGTCAGACGGTGTAGAATCCGCTATCTTCACCGGCAATGATTGGGTCGATGAACCATTTGGCTGCAGAGAAAAACTAGACGGCTTGGCACGACCCAAAGCTAAAACTCAAATGGCCTGTTAAGATCATAGATGGCGTCTATAGTATTAGGAACTATCTATGCAAATCACTACATTGATATTAATATAAAGAATAGCCACGTGAGTCGGATAGACAAAACAATGAAGGTAGTGGTAGCAGTTAAAGACCAACTAATAACATCAAAAACTGCATTTAAGCTTTTGTACATGTAGCAACAACAATACTTTTTGCATCTTGTAACTACATGCATCTGATAAAATAGTTGTGGTTATTCAGTTTTGTATGTAATTAGTTAGTGTTGAAGTGCTACCACCACCGTAACCTTCTGTATTTTACAGTGATTTTAGCAACCAATCCTAAAGATACATGTTAAGGCTTTGTGAATTGAGCCCTTGGCCTTGAAATAAAGAGGCCAGTAAATTCACAGTTTCACTGAACTGGTAATGTTGTTATTCAGAAGTTTGTTTTATTGAGCGAGGAATGCTAATATTGTTTTCTTCGCATTATGTCTTGTAGTTGGTGTTTGCTCATGATGAGGATGAGATAGCCGTGAGAACCAATCTAGTGGACAGTCTCAAAACAGCCCTTCGGACACAACCCATGAGGTACATAGACGTCCGACAGCCCCCCCCCCCCCCCCCCCCACCACCCCAAAAAACTAATTAGTGCAGGCATGATATTATGTATTCTTCCTACTGTAGTCTGATTTCTGATTTTTGTTTGCCCTTGGCAAAATTAGGAAAAAGGGATTCAACACCTGGAGAAGTCTATTAAAGCATTATTCAACTTGTACATCAGGGGTCAGTCCTTTTGTTTCAAGTTGTTCCTACTGTTTCCCAAGGACTCAATATCATGCCTGGTAGTGCAAGACATACATGTATAAGGATGACCTTTTTGGACATCTTAGAAGTTTTGTTTGATTAAGGGAGTAGTCAGTAATGAGTCTGCTCAAGTAACAATTTGTCAAAGAAACTGGTGTGTTTTGTATCTGTGTTTTTTGTCTTCTTCTCAATGTTTTTATTTTGTTTAGGTATTTGCACAAAGAGACCACCAATAATACTGTACAGTAATCTTCTTATGACAGGGAAACAGTCCATATAATTTTAGTTATCCGCAATTTTTTAATTAAGAAATTAAAACAAAATTTGATTAAATTTGTCATTGATTCAATGCCTTTGTTTTATTCCATTAAAACTAAATAAATTGAGAGAAGATGATCTATTCCACTTTAAGATTGAACACTTATATTGTTTTAAAAATAGTTAGCAAGATTTTGTCTTCTTCGTTTGGCTTGATTCAGGTTTGTGATGCGGTTCATTGAGCTGGATGGGCTCTCCACACTGCTGGAATTCCTGCAGACTATGGACTTTTACATGACAGAAAGTCCAATTCACACGTCAGTCATTGGCTGCATCAAGGCCCTTATGAATAATTCAGTAAGTATATCATGCTCTGTGATTGGATAGTTTGAAGTAGGGTCATGAATATTAATATTTTTAAGGAGAAAGGAGGATAGTGAATACTAACTCATAGAAAGAGTCACATTGACATTCATATTTTTACTCGCAATGCAAAAGTCTTATGAAAAATTCAGTAAGTATGTCATGAAGTGTGATGGGATAGTTTGAGGTAAAGTCATGAATATTACTATTTTTAGGAGGAAGGAGGATAGTGAAACATAAAGTGAACATATAGAAAGAGTCACATTGATATTCCTTACTTGGTATGCAAAAGCCTTAGGAATAATTCAGTAAGTCTATCTGGCCCCGTGTTGGGATATTTTGATATAGCCTCATAAATATTAATGTTATTTTTGTGCGAAGGCAGGTAAAGACAAAAAATGTCAACCAACAGAAACAGTCACATTTATATTAAGAGCACTGGGTATGCAAAGGACGTCTGACTAATTCATTAAATACCATTCTCTTCAACCAAGCACGTTGGAAATGAACCCATAAGTCAATTCATAACTACTGAATAAAGCCATAGAAATACTACTTGCTTTTACACCTTTGTCATTAAAGTCCCGATTAATTCATTGACTACTGTTCACTGTAATGAAGCCAACTAGGATGAATTAATAAATGCACCCAGCGATAGCTCCAAATTGTATTTTTGGTCTCAAACAGTCCTTAACACTCATTGGCTGTATCATAAAAAAAACTCATGAATTATTCAGTGAGTTGCAAGTGTTGTAATTAAGCTATCCACTTCTGACGGGTCCAGTGACTACTGTTCACTGTAATCAAGCAAACTGGGATGAACTAATAAATGCACACAGCAAAAGCTTAAACTGTTTTGGGTCTCAAACAATCCTAATCGCCTATCAGTCATTGGCTATGTCAAAAAAACTCATGAATTATTCAGTGAGTTGCTTAATTAAGCTTTCCGAGACGGCTCCATGACTGTCTATTAACAGTCAATGGGATAAAATGAGTCACAGTTTACGTGAATGTTTTCCGAAGAACAATAGACTCGTCCAAATGTTTTGGCTCGACAAATTTGATAAGTCCTCCAATAAGCCAAATAAATGGATCATTAATTGTGATGATTAATTTGAATGGGGACATATATCTTATGGTTTTGTATGTTTGGCCTGTAGTCATGTGAATGATTCAAGTTGGAATTGGTCACTGTCTGGGAGAGGGTAAACAGTGGCGTGTTTTCATAGTGTGAAATGGTCGACGCTTAGGCATTTCTGGGCTAATATTAGATTCGTAATATTTTTGGCTACTGTTGTGGCTCAATCAATCTTATGAGTAAGCTGCAAAATATTCAAGGGTTGTTTCTTCATCGCACTTTTGCTTAAAGGTGATATTTTGTTGCCTTATCCAGAATTTAAATTAAACCAATTAAAGTCACTGGGTTTTCTTCAATAAATTTTGTTTTAAAATAAATTAAAACATTCAGCAAAGATGCATGTATTTACAGTCATAATTTTTCCCCAGAAATGCTCTTTCCTTTGTCTACATATTCATCAACACTTCAGTGCACAAGTGCTAAGCTTAGAAGTACTCTGCTTAGCAAAAAACAGGATACCATCCAAATGATATGTAGTGTAGTTGCTTCTGACTAGATTTGGCAGATTTTTCCCTGATAGATTTTTCTCAGCAGTTTTTTCCAGCAACATTTTCTTCTTTGGTGAAAAGAGGAGAATGTGTTGACAATGGTTCTTTCCGTACTTTCTGTAATTTTTGTATTCAGTCCTGGTTTTTTCCCTCTTGACTTTCCAAAAGCGTTTTGAGACTTCACCGCAATTTTGCGCTTTATAAAAACTGTTTGTTATTGTTATTAATGGGAAGAATTAGCTTGGATCACAAACTTTAACAGAAAAATTTATCTCTTCCCCTATAGCATGGCAGAGCCAATGTGTTGGCCCACCCCACGGCCATCAACGTCATCACACAGAGTATGAGCTGTGAAAACATCAAGACCAAGATCTCGGTCCTGGAGATCCTTGGTGGGGTATGTCTGGTACCCGGTGGTCACAGGAAGGTTCTGGATGCCATGTGCCATTATCAGCAGTACGCATCGGAGAGAATGAGGTTTCAGGTAAAGCAAAGTTCTAACTACAGGGATGTAATTTTTCTGTTTTTAACTGGAAACCCATTTGTTAATATTGTTTTAATATTTTGTATAATTTTTATAATTATGGTCAATTCATTAAAACCTAAGATTAAGTGCACAGCCTATCACACCTGTAAACTGACATGAAGGCTGTGTCTGATGGGCATAATGACGGCTTTGACTACAGAAAAACAACAACAAAAACAAGAAAGAGACATAAATTCATTCCACTCTTCATGTTTTCTATTCTTATGGTTATAACAAAACACTTGTTTGTATTGTTGATATATAAATTAGTAACTGACTAACCAAACCCTTGTTTGTGTCATTGACAGAGGTTAGTAAATGACCTGGATCGTAGCACAGGTCACTACAGAGAAGAGGTCAACCTAAAGACAGCCATCTTGTCCTTTATCAATGCTGTCATCAAGTATGGAGCAGGAGAGGTAAGCACAACTAAGAACTTTACTAAGCTTAAAAATATTGTGCTTAGTGAAAACAGGATACAATTCAAGTAATATGTTATTAATAATGGGTTGGACTGGCTGGCTCCTGCTTGATCTTGCTTAGCGGTGGTGTTTGTTTTCTGTCAAAGCACACCTTAACTTTGAGAACTCCTGCTCAGAAACGTTTGCCCCTCTCCCTTTCAGACTGTCTTATCCTTCCTTACATGTTACAACCCACCATCAGCTCTGTATTGTATAAATGTATTATTTGGTACATCAACTTGTATACAGTTAGTTAGTAGCATACAAAGTCCTTGTATCCTTGCCCCTCCCCCTCCAAAAAAAGAAGAGTTTATTCATGCCACTGTTCCCTAGTTTAATCCACCAGTTGACCAGAAAAAATAAATAATAATATATAGATTTGGTGGATTCTTGCACTTGATCAATTCCTTATTTGTCTACTAGCAGATACTTGTTCTCAATTTAAAACACATCTGAATTTGGAATTCATATTTTTGGTTTTGTGTATAGCAGAGTTCTTGGTTTTTTGCGCCAGGAGTGTCATCATTGAAAGACATGGTGCACTTGAAATGTTCAATATTATTAATATTATTATTATTATTTTATTAAAACTTTTTTTCTTTTCAAAGGACAACTTGGAGTTCAGAATTCATCTTCGGTATGAGTTCTTAATGCTTGGTATTCAACCAGTGATAGACAAACTGCGAAGTCTGGAAAACGCTACTGTAGATAGGTAAGCGACGTCAGTTCATATTAAAAAGCCACAAACCACTGATTCTATGAACTTGTAACATTGTTTTTCTTTGAGGCCAATTACCTCAATTTACAGTTTTAAAGATAAACACCTGTATGAGTTTAATGGTACTTTTATCCATATTGAGATGGCAAAGAAATCTTTAAAAAAAGTTTAGCTAATTTGCCTGTTTGTGCAAATAAGAAAAACTGATGACATGTAATAAAAGTTTTGTATTTGTTCTTTTTATAATCTTATCTTTCTTCTGACTTTTAAAATGATAAAACAGATAACAAAATAAGTAGGTCAATTATCAATGTAGTTTTAATAATTTACTAACAAATAGTTATGTTTGTATGTATGATCCTCGCCCCTATCTTGAACATTTCTCACCTTCTCACCTTTGTCATTCTTTGTTGATTATTCAGTCAATGAATTCATACCACCTGTTTACAGATATGTTGCAATTCTTTGTTTCTCAACAGGCATTTAGATTTCTTTGAATTAGTAAGGAACGAAGATGAACGAGAGTTAGCTAAGAGGTTTGACATGGTAAGAATTTTATTTATTTATTTATTGTTTATTATAAAGAATAATCACTAAGCGGAATACACAATCTGAGAAACATTACTGACAGTAATGCTTTCTAAGATTCAAATTTGGGGCACAAAAATTCTTTTTACAAAACCACATTACTTGAGATATTTTTAAAATGCTGAAAGCTGCCTAAGGTTTTAACCAAAAGTTTTGACTACTTTACAATATAAGAGTGATAACCAAACGTATACCTTTCCTTTAAGTGTAAATTCTTTTCTCAGTAAAGATAACATTTTTGTCTCGCCAGTCTTCAATCATCTAAATTTCATCTGCATACCCTTATCCTCGAGAGATCTTAACGACCAACTAAGACATTCTATTTAAATTCTCTCTCTCTGCTCAGGTTCATGTGGATGTCAGAAGTGCAAATAGTATGTTTGACGTCATCAAAAAGAAGATTGCTCACACTCAGGCCTATCCCCACTTCCTGTCTCTTCTACAACATTTTCTACTCTTACCAAGTACGTAAACTAAACTTAAAGGGTTTGGGTACTTTTTGTAGGACACAATTTGACAAAACACAGTGTCCACAGATTTACATTAAACTTTGAGGGTTTGAAGATAATGATGGTAGAAAGCTTCCCTTAAAATATTACTTGCTGAGGTGCTGTAGTTTTTGAGAAATGAGCAAAACAATTCACATCAATAATTTTTGTCTCAGTGAGACGAAAAATGTTTTAGCACGTAAAACAGATTTACCAGTTATGGTATTTATACAATAACTGGTATGGGACGTAAAGCCGTTGGTCCCATGTGTTGTGTAACGCATGTAAAAGAACCCAGTGCACTTTTCGAAAAGAGAAGGGGTTCGCCCCGGTGTTCCTGGCTGTGGCTGCTGTATGCGCCATAGCGCCTTGTAGAAAACCCTTATAAGTTGCTTAATAATTAGGTCTCAAAATTCATCACTGCAATTACTTATCTTTCTGAAAGTTTGTCAATACTCAGCGCCTCGAACCTTGTTTGGTAGATACGTGCGCTATATATGTAAGACTTCGATATTATTATTATTATTATTATTATTATTATTATTATTATTATTATTATTATTATTATTATTATTTATACCATAACTTGTAAATATATTTTACATGCTAAAACTGAGACAAAAATTATTTTAGTGACATTGTTTTACACATTTCTCAAAAACTAAAGCACCTCAGCAAGTAATATTTTAAGGGAAGCTTTCTACTCGTGACAAGGGTTTCTGCTGCTCTGTCTGGGTGGGAAGTGACTCAGATGGTTACATGGTTTCCGACCTTTAAAAAACGACATGTGTAGGAATATCAAGATCACACAAACCTGTTAGTTTTTCTTACTCTACTAAACCCTTCAGGCACAATTATTTAGTAACGCCTGGGGCCAATATCCTAAAGCCTGTAAGCATAAAAGCTTGCTAAGCGCACAAAAATCTTGCTTAACAGAGACTGGTTACCAACCAAAGTTTCATTAAATTTTAAATTGGTGCAACTGGTGCCTCACTCGTTCAAGCAGTATTCTCTGCTTAACAGCTTTATGAAATGGGGCCTTGGAGTAATTGGTATGCAGATTAAAGAGATTGAGTTTGGAAATTGTTCTTTCCAAGTCAAACCTCCACCCTCCTTCCCTTCAGTCTGTTTATAGCCCACCGGTTTAGATCACATATGACCATTAACAAGAATTTCCCTACACCCTGTTGGTAACCTTGCTCAAATTTCTTCTATTATGAATTTGGTTTTCAAATCCCTCCTGAGTTCTAATTCTCAGCATCAAAATTGTATTTTCCGGGGTATTTTTCTTGAAAGGTCATCAGAGGGTTGAAGTTTTTTATTATTGCCAAACGGAAGCACAAATTGACTTGAAGTAGTCGATATAAGAACCACAATTTCACCTTATGTGACCCACCGTCCATGTAGAAGAAAAAAGACTGATTACAAACATATATAGTTTCAAATTTGTTAAAAAGAAGAAACGATTGTTATATCTGGTTAAAGAAAATATAAACAGGCAGTCACACATAATTTTTTGATGTTTTTGTATGGTTAACAAGTTAAGTTAAAAGTGTAGCAAACAAACCGCACTTTTTGAGGCATCTGAAAGCACACACGTGTGCAACAAGGGTGTTTGTTTATTCATTATCTCTTGCAACTTAGATGACCAATTGAGTCAAAATTTTCACCTATTTGTTATTTTGTTATGTCCAGTGCCTTTAACAGATTTTTCCCCCATTTTTACCAAACAGATAAAGGATGTAGCATACACCACTGGTCGCTGGTAGACCGGCTAGTCCAACAAATTGTCCTTCAGTATGAAGATGGCAACGATCCAGACATAGCGCCTTTTGATATCAACTTCAAGGATGTGATCGAGAAGGTCATCAACCAAGATGTCATCAGGCAACAGAAGGCCGAAGAGATGGAGAAATGTGAGTATTATAAATCAAAGCAGGGGCAAAGAAAATCAGGCCTGGAATTTCACAGAGTCATTGGAGACCATGGCCTTGTTGCCCTGATCTTGACCTTGGCCTTGGTGGCCCTTCATAAACTTTAAGATTTTCATTTCCATTCTACATGTAACTCTAAAACTCTAAATTCTCTACATGTATTTGTTATTATTGTTTAACAGCACATAGGTAACATGAGTCCGCTTACTGGTTCTAGTAATCGTATGACAAGTCTCTCCTCACACAGATTTAAGCAACTTAAGGATCAAGTCTAATTTCACTGACCTTAGTACAATGATATGCCCCTGTTAAATTGTTGAGATTGTTTTCCTCTTGTTTGTCTCCACAGTATGTGAGGAAATAAAAGCCCAGTTAGAGAGGAAAGAGAGGGAACTGGATGCCAAAAACCAAGAAAAGGTAACAGAAACAGTGTTGTCAGGAGGTAAACTCATATCAGGTGTTTCATGATTTTTAAAGTCGGAACTTTATTATTGTTGTTAACAAATGATATTCATCAGTTGTGAGAAGCCACCTTTTTTCAACCAATTCTCTCAATTGAAAGACTGATCATTAAAGTCAGTATCCTTATTTTCAATCCATCAGAAAAATCTTTAGAATTGTATTTGAATAGCCCGTAAAGTCTTTTAAAGCCTGCACCATATGTACATGTGGGTCAGCCCTTGTACTCCTGCCTTTGTTGCTACTGTTTTGTCCAAGGACCATGCCTGCACTTGGGATGGCTAAAGTTATGGTTCTTTTTTAAAACCTTTGCTTTGACTTGACAGAGCCATGGTTTGCAAAAGGGCATATGGCTTCATACAAGGTTGTTGACCACCTTTTGAAGATGGCAGCCATTGCACTCGATTCAGACACATCCAACAGCTGTGACTGAATTGACAACTTTGCCATTTTGACTAGGCTAGATCTATCCATACATGTACCTCACCATTGCCCCCTGAAGCCAATGGCTGTAGCCAGTACATGAAGCTGTAGCTAAAGACACGTGTTTGAACCCAGCCGAAGCTAGCCATATTCATCACTGTAGAAGGCATAGTTTAGATCAAGTCATCATCACAGTAGGTGCAATTAAGTTGTGGCACTGAGGGTGTGGTCCCATTTTGACAGAAAGGGTTGGGTGTTGGGATGGGGCATTGTTTCATGCGCATATATTTTGTTTGCCAAGCGTTAAGTTTTGTTTTGTTTTATTGCACCGCCTTTGTTTGTTTTCATCAACACATGATTTTTTATTTCTGTATGTGTTCAAGTGCACAATTTATGTTCTTTTTCTTTGCGTTTTTATTTATTTATTTATTTATTTTTCCTACAGTTCTTTACAAAAAGCAGGATCTTATGCAGGAATGGCTTGAAATGGATTTGATTTTAAAGTACCATAAAAAGGGGCGGGAGTTCTCTTTTGCATGACTTTTTTTTGCCAGTCAGTGTTTTCACAATCCTTCGCAGTAATTCCTAGATAATAAAACTATTTTTGGCGGTGTTAGTAAATGTAAACAAAAAAATAACTTAATAGACAGGTAAATCAACAGTTAATGAATACAGGTATGCTTAGTATAATAATTTGGTTTGGTTTTCAGTTCTGTTCATTTTAGAATTTGTTTTATCATTTTAGGTTGTTCTGGTTTTGTATCTGCTTTTTTTCCCAGTCTTTGTAAGACTTGAAAGACACCACTTTGTTTACCTTACTCCTTACTGTAGAAAACCCCTCCTATAGACCAATCCGACGAAACAAAATTGGTAGCGCCCTCTATTAAAAAAACCAACTGCAGTGTTTTTTTGTGCACAATCTAGGCATTGAAGACACCGCAGCAAATGGCGCGCCGTGCTCAACACTTGCGCGCGCGGTGCTCAACTCTATGGCACCCGGTGCGTGTCGGATTGGTCTATACATTTTACAGATTACCAGACATTAGTTCAACATAAGTACATATGAAATTCTTAATTGGTGATACCCTTTCAAATCAGGCTGTCTCAATTTTGACCAGATGCTATTCAGTCATGGCAAATGTTTTAACCACAGGTCTGGTCTGTTCTTATTTGGTTTATTTAACTCCCAATTAGGACATTCTTATTTAACAAACCAGTCAATTAATACATTCTATGTCTTTATTACCATGATATTACTTTCATTTCTCCCCAAATATGTTTTTAAAATGTCTTTAATCCCAGCAGATTTTTTATGTTCCTTTGTTTTTGTATCGAATTCCAACCTTTGTACCCATGGGTGTACAAATGCTTGTTTACATCAAGTGTGTGCTCTGTGCATGACATTACAGATCTTCATCTTTGCCATTTAAAAGGGATTGGGTTGGGTGGGGTCAGAGGTTAAAATCAACAGAAAATTGTGAACTCCACGATCTGCTGAAATCCGAATAAAACAACCTGTAAGCTGTTAGCATTTTTTTCTGCTAAAGATTTCCTCCTTCATCTCCTAAATGCAGTAGAATCAGCATGACAAACGACAACTCATTTTGTGCAAAATAAGTTGGCAAATAGTTTGCTTCTCGAAGGAATAGCCTTTCTCATAGCTAGAATTATAGATACATCATCTTCTCATTCACCTTTATGTAGTATGCATGTTTGCCTATCTAGGTTTGTGGTAACACTGAGGACATTTACAAGAAATAAGTTGTTTTCTTTTTCTTTGCATTTTCATCTAATCTGACCAAAACATTAACTAAACTGAAACATGTCTCAGAACTCTACTTGAAGTGGTTGGAACGCATATCTTTTCTTCCGGTTTCATTTTCCATCTTGCATATATCTTAGACTCTATGTTTATTGGTCACTAAAGCAAGGCTCATACTTACTGTGTGAAGAAATGCAAAGTGCGCAACAACAAAAAAACTGGCGCAAATCATTTGCAAAAGTTGGATGCAACTCACTTTAACCATTCACTGCTTAATGTATAATTTTTGTGATATCAAAGACTAAGTCCAAATTCGGAGTCTTTGACTCAAATTTAAGCCTCTTGCTTTGACCTTTGGCTTTGACCTTTAGCCTTTTACTAAAACAGCAATGCTGAAGCGCTCATCTAGCCCCTGTGCAACAATTCAGCCAACGGTTAGATATGCTTTGCATTTGAGTTTGCTTGAAGTACACCAATGTACGAATCCTCAGCCTAAGACTTTACTGTAGATCAATTTCTCTTTAAAATAAAAGTTGCCTCTCAGATTTGATTTTCTTGCAATGATATGGTTAATAGACGATGTGACCTATGTTTACATTCAAACCGCCCGCTGTTGACAAAACACTGTATACGTCATATTTCCGCTGGGCAAAAAGACGCGTAGTCATGGTAAGATTGCATACACTTTCTAGCTGGCTGCCCAAAACACAAAGGTTTTGCCTGGCGGTATGCGCGCGCATCATGTTATGGTTTTTGAGTGACGTCAGAGGTCACATCGTCTATAGATTCATTGATTACCTTAAAAAGAAATGCTAATTTCCTTGGATAAGGGGGTTGGGTGGGGGTTAGGTGATCTGCACAGAGCACTCAACACCTTCAAACGTTGGAATTTGACTGGTTGTTGTAGACTGTTGTTGCATCATTCATTCCTCTTATCTCTATCCCCTCCTCTGTATTCAACCGGGAACAAAATATAAACAGAGATCAGGACGTTGTATCTCCCCACTACCTGTCGTCACCACAATGGTGGGTACAACTACCTCATTCAACTTGCAGCTGGTGTTCAGTTTTTTATTATATATATTATATGCAGCCCGGCTTAAAACCCCTCAAAAAAAATATTTAAAAACCAAAGAAAACATATCCCTGTTTGACACCCGCCAGGAAAACCTTTATTGAAAATAATACGTTGTTTTTCTCATCTTGTGTCTTTTTTGTCAGTCTGTACCACTGCTGTGTGTGTTTCACTGCTGTGTGTAACTCTGTATGTGAATGTTTATTTTGGCTGCATCAATTGTTAGATGCTTGTTTCATTATACGCATTGCTAACTTAATTTTGTTTGATTGGGTTTTTCAGTTTTGGGGTGTTAATTTTGTGAACTTTAGCTTTTGGCAGAATTTGGGCATACTTACTTATGTTACAGTTTGTGTGGAAAAAAAAACCCATCCCAAGGATTATGTGTGGCTGAAGTGGGTGCTTGCTGGTGAGAAGAGTGTTCAATAGACCCATTGCATAACGCAAAACGCTACACTGACGCGCAGGTTTTCACGCAAAAAGAATAACTATTGTCCAATCATTTGCCTCCTTTGATCCCCACACGTGACGTCACATGCAAGGGGTCTATACCAGAACTAACAAACTGACATTTTGTCTAATACTATCACAAATTAGCAATTTTTTGTTTTAAACCAAGAAATGCAGTGACTGTTTTTTTTTTTTTGGGGGGGAGGGGGGGATTCCGCATGATTATAGACCTTGTAGCTTAAAATGTTTACTGTACCAGATTTGAAATGAGGAAAAAAAAATACAGTTTAGCACTTCAACTGTTTAAGTTGGAAGAGCACAACGAGAAGATTCATCTCATATGTAGTATGTGTAAGGATCTTAGTGAATAACTCTAGTTTAGATAAGTAAATTAAGTGTAGTGCTAAATTTTAAAAATGATAAAACTGTACTGATTGCGTTTTTAGAATTCAGCTGGTAGTGAGAAGAAATTGAGGTTTTGAATACCGGTAGTACTAGTTAAGCATTTTCAATTCATCTTTTCAAATGTTAATGATGTTCTATTTTTTCCCTGGTTATGGGTGGTAGGATCTGTATGCAGGGGTGGTAGGATCTGTATGCAGGGGTGGTGGGCTAGAGAGTGGGGTGTGTCTACAAAACTGCCTGTAGTATTATTATAAAGCTTGCTATAGGTTCATCTGCTATTTCAATATACATTAATGCAGAGCATGTAGCTGACCACTCAATGCATGAAATTATGCAAATAAAATCATTTATGCACCAGAATACATCCATTATATAATCAGGATGCTGTATATTTATATTATACTTGTTTTTTGTTTCTCTTGGAAAATTCATCTGTTATTTTAATCATCTTTTGATTTTTTACTGATTTACTTCTTTTATAACCGCTCTTAAAGTTGGTGACACTGACTATCCCATCAATCTTTAGGTCAATATTTCGTCTGCTTCTGATAAATAAGATTTTCAAGAAATTTCCCTGAAAATAAACCAATCTTTAAATTGAAAAATCGCCCAGATTATGGAAAATTCCGTTATTATGTTGAATGCAATTCTAAATATAGCCCTGATTGTTGCTCATAAGTTTTCCAGGTTGCCAAATGTTGGTAGCTCTGCTTTTTCAACAGCATTGACGATACTGTAAGCACAACTGCTTTTACAATTGCGCGATTCTCTAAAGACAATAATGACCTCCAAAAGTAATTTCACATGAAAAACAAAATAGTTGTTCCATTATAATTTTAGCACTAAAACAAAGGGCTCAGATATTTGCATGTGCAATATATTTGAAAACTTTTCTGGTTTTTGAAATTGAACAGAAAATTTAATTGAAATTTGTAAAAAAAAAATTAAAAGCAATTTTACTTTGCCCATTCTTTCTTGGTAAAGGATTTTGGATCTATAAAATTGAATCTGAAATAAATTCATGGGCGCATTGGCCTTCTGTCCTTGCATTCGCGTGGGTGTTTTCATCGCAGCTTCTGAAGTCTTGATACATTTTGGAATTCCATCCTGCCTTTCTCAATCTGGGTATCAATTCAACGATTTCACTTTCGTTCTTTTGTTTTATCCCAGGGCTCCCTCATCCTTGGAATGGCGGGTGCCTCCATTTTGCTCTTTTATTTGTTCTTCATACTATGCATTTTTGTTTTTTTTATTATCGCCATGGTGATTCTGAGCAATTCTGTACATCACAGGCCTTGTATGTTTTTGCTTGTATTTGGATGCAAAATAAACAAATTGCTTCACAATTAATTTTTAAATCGTTGACCCACAATGGCAAGGCTGCTCTAACCATGTAATGTATACCATTGCACCTGACCATAATCAGCACAAATTAAAGAATAGTGTAAGAATTTTTACCTCAACTGAGCTTTGTCCAATTAATCAGCTGATTGTTGTTTGAATTGCTAATTATAAGCAAGTAAGCTTTGTGGCATTTTCTAATAGAGAAGAGGTAATTGAGTGTAGAGCAGAATTCGTTGGTATCACACCATTAGTCACTTACACTGTGTAGTTTGTTACTGCAATGCATACGCTCACCTCTGTGTACATACATGTAGTTAATATTTTAATGTACTTCTGAAAATCAGTTTTGAGCATGCGAAGTAATTTCTCCAAACAAATTACTTTGAGTCAAAACGGACTTCACAACAGCAGTTCTCACTGTACCTCTTACTCACATTTCTGTTTTTAGTCACAAAGCTCACTCAAAATTTGAGCTGTCTAAATAGACTCAAATCCAAATTTGCAGAAGAAGAAGAATTTTGTGTGTGATGTCACTGTTATAAAATTATTGCCATTATTCATCAAATGGACTCAAATCCAAAAATGAAGAAAAAAAACCACACAAATTGTTTAGTGTGACGTCACTGACTTATTTCCTTTATTCCTTCCTTGTCTTATTAGGAGGAAGCAATGGGAGCGCTGAATGCGATCCAAGAGAAATACGACCATCAAGCAGCTGAGCTGGCTATATCCAGCAGCCAGGGCCTGGAACTACAGGCACAGATGGCTGAACTCAAAGCAATGGTAAGTCAAGCCTCTTAATTATTGTTGTTGTTTTCCCCCTTTTTTCTTCTTCTACTGTGTTGTATGGGAGACAATTTTTCTATTATTGTCCTCTTGATTCATCCTTCTCATCCATTTTCTTCATGTAGATTGCAAGCGGCAAACTCGGAGCCACCATAAGTCTCTCAGATGATGACAAGTTGAAAACGGAAGCCCTGAAATCCCCAGTTTCCTGCTCGGTTGGTTCTGCACCTCCTCCTCCCCCAATGGCACCATTTGCTCCTCCACCACCCCCTGGTATGGGACCACCCCCTCCTCCTCTACCCCCAGGCCAAGGAGGCCCACCACCCCCTCCAGGTATGCATAGACACAGTTCTTTAGTTAACATTATTCTATAGTTATTCTGTGGAAAGTTATGTGGAATATTAATTTGGATTTTTTACCCTTACACAGATGTGTCTTAGCTCTGTATACTCGGAACTTTCAGAGTTTTGAGGGGGAAAACAAATCACAGGCATATTACTTGGGTGGGATTAGAACCCACGACCTTTGCAATTCTGGAGCAGTGTCATACCAGCTAGAATATTGAGATTGCCCGATAGCTAGAGGCAGTTCAAGTCCTATATTTTAGCAGCAGGTACCTCAACGCTTTAATAGGTGTTAAATATTTACAAAGAGACTGGATTTTTTTTAAACCTTGATCTTTCAGGCATGATGGGCATGGCCAAGAAGAAGAACATCCCCAAGCCGTCCAATCCTCTCAAATCCTTCAACTGGTCTAAACTCCCTGACATGCAGCTTCAAGGAACTATATGGACAGAGCTGGATGACATGAAGGTAATGAAATACTTTTGGTAACCCATTGAGAGTTACATAAGCCTTTGAGTTAATCGCTCCTCGTGTTATCAATGTATAGCCTTTGAGAAAGACTATGCTTGGGCTGAAACGTCAGGCCATTATTTTTGTTGCGTTAATTTATATTCTTACGGGCATGGTTAATATTTGTGTGCTCATTTATATTCATTATTATGATGTAAGGCAAGCTAGATATCATTGATTGGAAGTTCTAGTCGAGAAACTATTTATGGAGGTCACTCTTTGGTTTATATTTGGTTAAACTGATTTAATTTTGAGAAAATTCCATTGTAAAAACGAAACACAAATTTATGTATTGATACTTTGTAAAAGGAATAACCATGAAGAGGGGTAGACTAAACACATATTCTTCAATTACATTTCAATTCTCTCAGGTTTTAAAGATTATGGACCTGGCAGACTTTGACAAGACATTTTCGGCCTACCAGAAAGTACGAGGAGAGGACGTCGACGGCGACACAGGCTTCAGCTTCAAGTCCAGTAAACCCAAGGAGTTGTCAGTGATTGACGGCCGGCGGGCACAGAACTGTACCATCTTACTGTCTAAGCTGAAGCTGACTAGTGCAGAGATCACCAAGGCACTGTTGAGCATGGACCAGGGTGAAGACATCCCCAAGGATATGTTGGAACAGGTAATCATTATGAGAAATTGTTTCAGGCAAATTAGTTGCAGCATTTTGTAAATCTGGCAGAGTCCATTTATTATGACTTTCTTTACTCTTTCAGTGTCTGCTTTTTGTGTGTTATGATTCTAACATACCCAACTTTGCAAGATTTGTTGGTGAAATTTTGCAGAAAAGAAACCGCTCTGTGAGATGTTGAATTCTGGTGACTTAAAAAATAGTCGCAATTTCATTGAATTTATCGATATATTCTTGACGATGTATCGTGTGAAAAAAAAAGAAGTATTGCCCAAGCTTACCGTTAGTACTTATCTCTACTGGTGTTTGTTTCAGCTTTTGAAGTTCGTACCGACACAAGAGGAGGCTCTCTTACTGAAAGAGCATGAGCGAGAGATTGACAAAATGGCCCGAGCTGATCGATTCCTCTACGACCTCAGCAAGTAAGTAATGTCAAATCCTTTAAAAAGTGAAAAGTACAAACTAATAAAATCCGCAGTTAAGATATTAGTGTTTGAATTTATAATTTTGGAAGGACTTATAAGAAGTTTTCTTCAAATAGAGAACTTATACTTTCAGAATGATACATCTGTAGAATGGTCTGCTAGATGGGCAGAAAGCCATTGGTACAAACTAAGTATCCTTTTTTCTTTATGTGAACAACTTCGGTACAATTGAAGGAAAATCAAGACTCCTAAAAGTACGAAAATGCTGACATCATTTTAAGCAAAAGTGTTGCAAACATTTGTGGAATTTGTGTTGGTTAATGACCATTCTAACTGGTGTATGATGATGGCCCATAGGGGTCTAATAAAAGCGCCCAGTATTATTATTGACATTTTTCTTTCTTGTTTTATCTAGAATCGTGCACTTTGAGCAGAGGATGAAGTGTCTTTACTTCAAGAAGAAGTTCCAGGAGAGAATGGGAGAATGCAAACCAAAAGTAGATGGTGAGTAAGAATCAGTTCCAAACCTTGCCCATCCTATAGCAATCCTTCTGCCGAGGTAGCAGTTCAAGAGCAGGACAGTTCTTTTCAGGAGTTCTGAGAAGTCTCCCAGTTCCAAAAAATCTACTCCGCGGTAGTAGAATATAAAGCAAAACAGTTCTTAAAGAAAAGTAGAGACACAGATGGTGTTACCGCGAACCCCATATATTATTTTAATCTTGTTTGTTTCTCTACATTTCCAGCCATTCTAAGAGCCTCCAAGGAGCTGAGTACGAGTAAGAGATTAAAGAAGATCCTGGAGATTGTCTTAGCGTTTGGTAACTACATGAACCGAGGGGCAAGAGGGAATGCCTCTGGCTTCAGAATCTTAAGTCTCAACAAAATCCTTGACACCAAGTCGAGTATCCCTAAATATTCCACGCTTCTTCACTATTTGTCTGCAGTATTGGAGAAGAAGGTAAGACTGAAACCAACAGACATCATAATATTATGATAATAATAATAATAATAATAATAATAATAATAATAATAATAATAATAATAATAATAATAATAATAATAATAATAATAATAATAATAATAATAATAATAATAATAATAATAATAATAATAATAATAATAATAATAATAATAAGACTTGTAACGTATCCACCTTGCTGGGTGTTCAAGGCGCAGTAAAAACCAAAAACAACAAAACTAGTCCTTGAAAACCTGTGACACAAGTTTTGAGAAGAGATTTGAATGTTGTGGTACAAAGACAAGATCTTGTATTAAGTGGTAGAGAGATCCTGATGCCTGGCGCAGCTGAAGAAAAAGACCTGTCACCCCATGAGTGTCGAGACTTGGGTTCAATGAGACATTGTGTTGAATGAACTCTTGGTTTTTAGAAAGGAAAATTTATTCCAATCTTTGACTGTGATATCGCAAGTTTCAATTCAATTCAATTCAATTCAATTCAATTCAATTCAATTGTTTATTGTCACACATATAAATACATATACAGTGAAATTCACTTCGGCTTGCGAGTCTAAAAATATTAACAATTACAAAAGTTACAAAAATACAGAAAACCCTAAAACCACATAGGCATACAATAACCAACAAATAAACAGTATGCGCACAATATGCAGAGAGACAATAACAGAACAAAATTGCAAACCCCCAAAACAAATTAAAACGAATTAATCATTAAGTAACCTTATTGCACTGGGATAAAAACTATTGGGAGTACGGTTGGAGTCAGCTCTGATCACTCTATATCGCTTACCTGATCTCATTAATTCAAACAAACTATTCGCAGGGTGAAATTCATCTGAAATAATAGATCTAGATTTCTTCTGAACCTGTGCAGTATAAAGTTTATCCAAAGCAGGAAGCTCACGACCAATGATAAAGCTAGCAGTACCGACTACACGATTGAGGCGTTTTCGGTCATCTGCCGTGGTGTTGCCATACCAGACAGTGATCGAGAGCGTCAAAATACTCTCAACAACTGCCCGATAAAACTTTACCAGCAAATCTTGGCTGACACGAAAACTCCTCAATCTTCTAAGAAAGAACAACCGTTGCTGGGCCTTCCTAACAATGGAATCAACATGAGTCACCCACTTAAGATCGTTTGATATGTGCACTCCTAGAAATTTAAAAGAGTCGACAATTTCCACTTCGGAACCATTAGTATTTAGCGGCTCAACTTTGTCTGGATTTTTTCTGAAGTCTACAATAATTTCCTTTGTCTTTTGAACATTTAATTCTAAGTTATTGTCGTGACACCATTGAATTAAATGATTAACTTCATCACGATACATGGAATCGTCCTTAAAAATAAGTCCACCTAATGTAGTGTCGTCAGCATATTTTACCATAAAATTATTAACAGAGTTTACTTCACAATCATGCGTAAACAATGAGTACAGCATTGGAGATAAAATACATCCTTGTGGCGCTCCTGTACTTAGGACAAGTGACTTTGAAAAACATTGACCAATAATTGTAACCTTCTGTGAGCGATCCAATAAAAAATCTAAAATCCAACGACACAAAGAATGGTTAAAATTCAAAGTTATAAGTTTATCATACAATTTAAAAGGAGATATGGTGTTAAACGCCGAACTATAATCCACAAATAAAATCCTGCAATAGTTTGGGGCGTTCTTATCGAGGAACTGAGATGCTCTGAATAAAGACCATGATACTGCATCGTCAACTGACCTGTTAGCCTTGTACGCAAACTGGAAAGGGTCTAATTTAGGCGGCAGCTGAGATTGGATGAAGTTGCTAATTAAAGTTTCAAGGCATTTCATAACAATTGAAGTTAGAGCTACAGGGCAGTAGTCATTAAGGCAAGTAACTGGTGAACGTTTTGGCACAGGAATGATGGTCGATTTTTTAAAAACATTTGGAACATGGCAAGTTTTCAAAGACCAATTGAATAATTTACATAAAAAATTGCATCAAAAGTCATTACAAGATCTGAGAAGTCGTGGGGTGATGCCGTCTGGTCCAGGTGCCTTGTTGAGTTTTAGCTGACGTAGGACACGACGAGTGTCTGTGAGTGTTATTTCAAATGGGGGAGGTAGCGTTTCACTCATATCCGGTAAACGATCTTTTGGACGATCAAAGCGTGTAAAAAAGTCATTCAGTTGATCCGGAAGTGTTGTATCGTCCTGGGGTGCTTGTTTTGGCTTTGGTTTGTAGCCTGTAATTTTATGGAAACCTTTCCACAGTTCCCTTGAATTAGTCGCAGAGATGTCATCTTCGAGTTTATTGCGAAACCTTAGTTTTGCATTCCGGATTGCCTTTTGAACGGCGTACTTGGCTTTTTTGATGGCTGGAGCATCGCCGGATCTAAATGCTTGCTCCTTAGCAAAAAGTTCGGTACGAACGGACCGGTCAAACCAGGGTTTGTCATTAGGGAACCTCTTCACAATTTTCTTGGGGATGCATAACTCTTCGCAAAATTTGATGTACTCCATCGTTACGTCAGTGCTATCATCAAGATCAGCTGAACTTTCAATAAACATATCCCAGTCCGTGCATGCAAAACACCCTTGAAGTCGCTCTGTGGCCGCATCCGTCCATTGCGAGACAGTGTTTACTGTGGGCTTCTCGCGTTTCAGTTGCTGACGGTATGTGGGAATTAAATGCACCATATTGTGATCAGAGTTGCCCAGTGGAGCACGCTTTAGAGATCGATAAGCACCCTTTATTGTAGTATAACAGTGGTCAATAGTATTGACAAGGCGAGTGGCACAACTAACATGTTGGTAGAACTTGGGCAGGCCCTTCTTTAGATTGGTGTGGTTAAAGTCACCGAGGACAATGCTGATCGATCCAGGGTTCTTGTTTTCATGATGCGTAATAATACGAGAAAGTTGATCAATAGCGGATTTAGCATTAGCATCCGGAGGCACATATGTAGCACATAGTAGAATAGAACCAAACTCACGGGGTAAATAAAAAGGTCTGCATTTGATGAACAGGGTTTCAAGCTCCGGTGTGCATGAATGGTACACCATTCGTCGTTCAATAGAAAGCACAATCCACCACCTGTTGACTTGTCCACCTCAGTGAATTCACGATCCGAACGGAACAAATTGAATCCGGGTGGTACCACGGCTGAGTCCGGAACAGAAGAATTTAGCCAAGTTTCCGTGAAACAAAATAAAGAACAATCTCGATAGTCCTTCCGAGTATGGATGAGGCAGCAGAGTTCATCTATCTTATGGCGCAGGGAGCGTACATTGCCAAGGAATATACTGGGTAGAGGTGGTTTATGGTTCCGTTTGCGTAGTCTTAACAGTGCACCACCACACTTACCACGTCTGCGCCCCCGACGTCTCTGATAGCGTGTCGAGCTAGGTCCTTCATCATTAGTTGAATTTACAGGTAAAGACAGAAAATTCTTTATCGAATTCAGGCTTAATAACAGCTCTTTGCTCACCTCACTTCCACTGGGTTGAAGCACGAGCAATTCCTCTCTGGTATACGATAAAACTCCCAACGACTCCGTAATTAAAAAGCACTTAAACAGTAAAAATGTAAGAGCTCGCAAAACCGTGTCGCCATGGATCGGCGCCATCTTGAAGTTTATTTTTGATTGAAGTTGTTATCTATTATTGAGGTATTATTTTGTATTGTTGTTGCAGTTCCCCGATGCCTTTAAACTTGAGGAAGAGACTGCATCTATCCGAGAAGCATCCAAAGTCAAGTATGTTTGCTTTCATTGTTTGTCTTGTTGGATTTGTTTGTTGACTGTCATCTGAAACTCAACCATTTAACCAATTTTGTCCACTGTTACAAATGAAATAAATTTACCTATAATTCAATTTGAAAATGCTCTGCAGAAATGTTAGGAAGTTTTTGAATTAAATAATCAAAACAGCTGTTGTGAACTTGCTTACCAACCGAAGTGACCAATTGTTTTTAATGGCCCAAGTTTTTACCATAGCAGAGTCTTTCTCAAAACATGGGACCATGAACAAAGTTTTGAAATTTTTGCCAGTAGAGTTAACTATTATTGTTATTTTCAGCATGGCTGAATTAGCTAAGGACATCGCTCTGATTGGTGCAGGTCTAAAGGAAGTTGAAAAGGTATGCATTATGAAGCGTCTTATCTACTCGAAGCAGATTTCAAATTGCTTAGAGTCGGAAGAGTCCAAAGGGCTGGGTTCAACGGGCCTGAAACTTTATTCTTTCAAATTATGAAAGTTTTGCCATTGCAAAGGGAATATCTCTATGAGGGAACTTTTACTGGAACATTTCAAGGGCACCAAGGCGATGGCAAAGTCCGAAGAAGGAGGCCGATTTTCTCCGGGAGCGCGTTTTGCCGATTTCCAGCCGTCTGTCACGGCGTGAATTATAGGGCATTAGTGGCTTGCTTCTGTTACCTCTGTGAAGTACCAGGCATGTTTAATTGGATATTCTTCTATTTTCGATCACTGATATTACAGCTGAGTTGTCTCCAGATCTCCCTGTCCCTCATGCATGTAGATATTTCTCAAGCTGTCACAACCCAGTGTTTTTAGTAAATCAATGTATGGTTGAGCATAGAGACACTGCAATTCAACACAAATTTTGTTCTCTGTATAGGAACTTGACTTCCAGAAGAATAGGCCAAACACAGACAGAGGCGACAAATTTGTGTCTGTCATGAGTGATTTCAAGACAGTAGCCACGATCAGCTTCTCCAAGCTCAGCGATGTACACAGTCAAGCAAAGGAAAAGGTCGGTTGACACAATTCATTATTCAACTTCAAATAAAATTAATGCTGCAAAAAAGTGAAATATCAACTCTTCACTTTGTTTGTGCAGGGAAAGTATCCCCAGCTCCAAATGTGTGGTGATCAGTTTACAACTTTTAACTCTGCTCTTACATTGCTGTAAATAACTGTTGCTGTAATATTCCTCGTTTGCTTTTGTTCTTGTATCTGGGTTAGACGATATTTGCAGAGAATACACTCTTCTTGCCTAATCACAGTGCTAGTCTTGCATGTATTCAAACATTTTTGGGACAACGTTGTTCCCAGTTACATTGCCTTAATGTGTGAAAGAAAAAAGCTTTCGCACTGTTACGGATCCCAATGTTTAAATACGCTCAGGACGTGCAGAGTATTCATTTTTCATTGCCTTGCCACATAAACATATTTTATCAAAGACGGGCCTGACTGTGGTTTACAACAATGACCATCTTGATTGCTCCTTGTTTGTATTTTTCTAGTCTGAAGATGTCTCTAATATGTTTTGCTGTATCCACTTGGCTCGTGTGTTTGTTGTTATTTTTGTAATTGTAATTTTTAATATTTGTATGCAATTTTTTAGCTTTAAAGGGAAGGTACACACTTAATAATTACTCAAAACAAATATTAACGTAAAAACCGACTTGGTAACGAGCATTGGAGAGCAGTTGATAGTATAAAATATTGAGGAAAACGACTCCCTCTGAAGTAAAGTAGTTTTTGAGAAAGGTATTTTCTCACTAAAATAATAAAAGACTTCTAGCTAGAAGTCTTTTATACCTATCTGAAAGCACACAAATTCGTCTATCAAGGGTGTTTTTTGTTTCATCATTATCTTGCAACTTCGATAACCAGTTGAGCCCAAATTTTCACAGGCTTGTTATTTTATGCTTATGTTGGGATACACCAAGTGAGAAGACTGGTCTTTGACAATTACCAAACGTGTATTTTCCCTTTAAACTTTGTACAATGAGGAGATTTTGGCCTTTGGGCCGCCTGTTTCAATTTAAATGTGTTGATAACAACAAATTATAACAGAAATATATTTAGTTTGCCTTGTTTTCCTTAAGTTACCACTAGTAATAAGAGTATAAAAAATATTGTTCTTCTATCACAACAACACTCAATTTTGACTATTGACAATTAAAATCATTGGAGGAAAAAGAAAACGTGTTTTATAATTTGTTTGCTTACACTATATAAAACCAAAAAAAACCTCTTGGTATAACTGATAAACTGTTTGGCTATTTCAGACGACCAAGATCATTAAGCAATTTGGGGAGGACCCAACCAAGATGATGCCAGAGGAGTTTTACAGTACATTTGACGTCTTCATTCAATCCTTCATTGAAGCTAAGATCGATAATGAGAACATGAGGAAGAGGCAAGAAGAGGAAGAGAAGAGGGCTCGTATTGAGGCTGAGGTAAGCCAGGGAGTCTTAACCCTCCTACTGTTTGCCTGACTGTCCAATAACCACTCTGGTTTTGAATTATACATGTATGACAACCTCGTATTGACCCCTTGCAAATGACATCACACTCTCAAAAAGCACCCTTACTGAGACCAAAGGAAGCAAATCATTGGCTGTTCTTTGTGCATCGGTGACATCGGTGTCATCGGTTTCACTGTTGCGTTTCATTTTGCAAGGGTCTGAATAATGACATGTGAAAATTGCATCTGTGCAGTACATACATGTACTGTACAAATGTAGATTTGTACACAGCTGTACTCGTGCAGTTGAATGGTTTTGAATGTTTGACAATTTGCCAGGATATGTTAACAAGAATAGGAGTGTTGATTAATCATAAATTATTGTCTTTGGCTTGAGATACCACCATCTATGGGAACCCAAAACCCAAATGGCGGTACTCTGACAAGATTAGTATACCTATTAAAACCATTGATAAGCATTTGCTGTTGAAACTGCAGTACCATAGCCTACAAAGTCAAGGAGAAGAAATATTGAGCTGTTCACATTTTCTATTATCTCTGAGTTTGTAATTACAAAAGTAAATCTTGATTATTTTGCAGAGAGCTGATCGGGATCGCAAGAGGAAAGCCAGTAAGAAGGATGGCCAAAATGGCCTGACCAGGCAAGGAGAAGGAGAGTTTGATGACCTCATCTCGGCGCTGAGGACAGGAGACATGTTCGGCGAGGACATGGCCAAGATGAAGAGAAATCGTAAACGACAGACCCAGTCCACCCAGAACTCTTCCAATGGAAACAGTCGGCCAAAGATGAGCGAAGTGAGCAGGGAACGCGTTGGCAAGCCCAAACCAGTAGCGCCTTCGTCAAAAATGACAGCTATATAAAAAAGACTCCATGCTATCGGACAGATTGCTAACTCAGAACCACAATGCTTCATGATTGGAGGAAACTAAAAAGGCAAATATGTCTGCCGTTCAGAACAAGAGTGATTGCCTTAATGCAATGTTCATTGTCCTATTCCAGTTGAGGCCAACGTCTGCAGTATCAGCTGTAATAAAGTACCAGTCTAACTTCAGTTCTTTTAACTCTGCACTTCTTAGCAACAAATATCTGCAAAAACAGCAAGTGTATTTCCAACAAGCAACAGAATCAAACTTCAGTGGAAGGGTTTCAGATATGTGTGTCAGCTGCAGTCAATGTGATGTTTGCCAGGTGTTTGCAGTGATGCTGTCCCTATTAAACAAATATTCACATCATCGTTGTAGGACTCCCCATTTTTTCAACAAAATCAAATGTCCTTGACCTTGAAAAGTATCCAATGGGTTTATCTATTGCTTGACCTGAATCATACAGCTTATCCATCAGAAGAGGCTGCCTTCCCCCATGTAAAAATTTGTCAGATTTGGGTAATGCTCTCCCTGATTGACCTCGGTATAAACCTCTTCACTGACCTCACATTTCTATAGCAGTGTGGGAAATCTTCAATAATGGACTAGTATGCACAAGTACGGTATGCCATCCATCAAAGCATTTCCTATGTGCAGTTTTAGTTACGTGCGTGCGCATTATGCGCGTGTATGTAAGTACTCTAACATGGCAAATGATAACACAGTGACACATCTGAGAAGAATGTTCAATTGAGTAGTACCACGGATGTACATGTATACTCCCAGACAGATTGCCACGATTATAAACGACCCTCTAAAAAGTTCTCAACATTAAATCGGCTGAAATCAAGTCTTGCAGTACAACTCTCTTTTTAAACACTTGGATGTTCACTCATAATGAGTTGATGTAAACACATAATTGCCCTTGAAGGCAAAGCTAATTTTATGGTTAAACTGAGGCATTCCAGTTTTTGACTTTTCATTGTAAAATCTTAGCGTATTAAAATGAAAATAAAATCGTTTTGAAGATGTTTTTTTAGATGTTAAATTTACCAAATCTAGAAAAGCCCCAAAGTATGAAGTATATATGTATTCAAGTAGAAGCGAATTGGGGTAACATTGACTAGTTTCAGACCCTGGACCTCATTCATATCAACTTGTAAAATTATTTCCACTGCCGTTCAAGGTATATTCCCTGACCAAACCAGCTTCCATAATGGAAACTATGACTGTTATTTTGCACCCTACTGCTAGTTTTATAACTCCCAATGTAATTATAGTAAAGTAATTTCATGCGCCAGTATTTTATTTCAATTTGTACAAATTTGATTTCACAGCCTTTTCCTGAACTCCTTTTTTTTTAACCAACTCAATTCATGTTAGATACAAAAGTGGCAAACTGCTGAAGAATTTAATTTGTACAAAATGTAAATACCACTTCAGTTTGTTAATAAGCCCTGTTTTAAAATCCTTTTTCAATCTTAAAAAACCTAAGAAGACATTCAGTTAAATGAGTTTCATTGCCACTGTATTTAAAGCATATTTTTGGTTCTGCAGTTTTTCGTTGGTAGGTTTGCTTTGGTTGGTTAGCGTAAGTTCATAAAACAGGGTTCCACTAAACAATTTAAAGACGTGTATCGTCTTAGCTTCTGGATGTGAAATATGCTTTGTTCACCAAGTAGCACACGATTGTGACTCAAGGAACCAATTATGTTCACTGTTGATTACTTCAAAGACTGATTCTGTTTTAATAACAAATGTACTTGTCTGGGTCATTACATCTTAGTATTTCAGCTTTTGGATGGAAAATGTTCACTTTTATTTTTCTTTGCTTTGATCATTTACTGAAGGTTTCTGTGAAATCTTATCTACAAAGGTTACTTTAGTTGACTCTTGTCTTTATACGGACTGATGGATATGAACGATTGACCTCAATGTCATGTATATTTGACCTCAAAGTCATGTACAGTTGACCTAGAAGTTACATAATGTAACCTTGAGGTCACAATTTGACTTTTTTGTTACTACGACCTTTCGAAGTGTGAAGCCCAGTTCATGAGAAGCAGAACAAGTTGTAAATTGTTTTAATATAAAATATAAAAAAATAAGAAAGCCATAAAAATGCAAGCTTCTCTTTTATGCAAAATATCTTTTGTGTAAAACGATTTCATGCTATAATTGTACATAAGTTATTTTTGGTGGAGACTTTTTTTGTTAAGAATTAACAGAAACTCTGCAAGAGTGGATTTCATAACTAATTTTGAAATCTGAGAAAAAAAGTCCAAGAGTTTGCACGTTTAAGGAAGACATGCCTGCAATGCTGTATAGAATATTGAAAAGAGAACTTATTGAATATGTGGTATTGATTATGACAAATTGATCATCCCGATCATGCATTGATCATGCATTGATCGGTGTGATCAGCTTATGATGATGTATTAACAGTGTTTATCTAACAGCGTACAGTAAAGATTATAGCTGCAATGTGGTCAATAGTGTATGTACATGATGTTGTAGCAAGTGAAGTATTTGTGCATGTGTTGTCTTTTCTTTTTTCCCTTTTGTGTTTCTAATTTATTATACTTTGTTTTAAAGGTAAAAGTATGGGTAAATTCATACAACAGAGTTGTAAGCATTTTTGTTAAAGTCACCTCGTTTGTCTATTGACAGTGTAAACAAATTGTCAACATTTTCATAGCATGACGCAAAGATTCTTGCAAATCAGTCTTGGTTCCAGTTATGGGGGTCCAGTTGCTTTTTACGTCCCTATAGATTTGATGTTTACACTTGTGCTGACTAAATGGAAACTTCTCCAGATATTTATCGTAAACATGACTGATTGTTATTTTATTTTTGTCTTCATATCATTCCAAAACGTAAAATGTAAAACAACCTAAAAAAAAAAGTAACACATTTTTTAAACAAGCAAAGATTGAATTTACAATATACTTATGATGCTTTTGTAATTTCTTTGTAACAATCGAGATTATTCCAGTCTTGCCTTCAAAACAAAGTATAGTAAATAATTGGAACTATGAATGTCTTCTTTCTTTCTTTTCCCCCTAATGAGGGTTGAGATTGTTTTGACTATTAAGAATTGCTTTGACTATTAAGAGATGTATAAATTTAATTTGTATGCCAACATTAATATTAATTTCATCAACAGTTTTGTGACAGTCATCTGTCACTTTTAAGGGTTGTTTGGTGTAAAACAAGAATGCTCAGAAATCACACACAGGTACAAATATATTTATGGTATTTTTGTTATGTTGTATAGTATAAGAATCAGAATATTTGCTCTGAGATAAAAAAAAAATCCCCTGAAAAAACGAAGGGAAGATACATTTTTCTTTTTCAGCTGATTCATCCATTGAATTCCTTGGTGTTTTTTTTTTCATCTTATCAGTGCCATTGAAAATGTTAAAACACAGAAGGCCTGCATAGTCTTGTTGTGACTCTGCACTTTCCTTGTTTTGATTGACAAACTGCAGTTGCATGCCTGAAGGAAAAATGAAGAAAAAGCAACTTCTAAAGGAAGTCAATTGTTGTATTTAAGGAAAACAAAGAACCTTTTAAAGGATTAACAAAATGTTTCAGTTTCTGCGTTGGGTACATACTGCCATCAAATTTGCATCAAAAATAATTGAAGCAACCCCAGATGTCTGTATTCTTAAGTTTGGGTGTATTTAAATGTACAAAATTGTTTTATGCTTTCTATGTAAAGAACAAACATATTGTTACAAAACAAAGTTTCTGATTTATTTGATATATTTTTGTCTTTTTCATTTTTTGTTGACAATTTTGTTGAATATAATTGCTATATTATAGTAAGATACTATTAAATATTGAGTGTGTATACTTTCTTCTCTCTGTTCATTTTGCAAAGGAAATAGTTTCCTGATTCTTGTTAAAAACAGAACTAGTTAAAAAAATAACTTCTCAATTCTCAACTACATATTTCGCTGATTCAGGTTTATTTTTCCTTCGTCTAAATATAAAGTTTAATTCTGGCGCTCCATAGACAGCTCCTCTGTTCATTTTCCCATCTTTTTGTTGATGTATGCGTGTCTTTTGTACAAACATTAATTAAGTTATTTGACAACTGCTTATGTATGTCATGTTTGTATCAAAAATGTTTAACTAATAAAGTATTAACCAGTCAATGGTATTCCTACAGAATTTTGAAATGAGTTTACTAGTTATTTTTTCTGTCTGTGTTGGAACCTTAGTGTTCGATTAATGATACAATGTAAGTTGTGGATTTGAAATACACATATAGTGTTTTATTTTAACATTTCCAATCACTACAATAATGAGATTCATCAATACAATGTTTATAGTTTTCCTTAATTGGAAATTTGTCTTTACGAACCTGTTGTATCAGACTTTATTGCTGAGCCTATACACATCATCGCCTACACACAATGAAACTTTACATGGTTTTTATTCCACTATAATGAAAACTATGAACAAATCACAATCTTGTAATAATAATATAAATATTAATGAACAGTTTTTACATAGTGCAAAATTACAATTAAGTCTCAAAGCGCTTTTGAAAAGTGAAAGAGTGAAACCAGGAATATTGAATACAAAAATTACAGAAATACAGAAAGAACTAACTACGTATGTTGATTTAGTCTAAAGGTTCATCTTGCTAGGGCCATGGTTTCATAGCTACAAAGGTTTTGCATTGCATCAAAAGGTAAACAACCCACACACTCAATTTGACCTTAAAACAAGGTCTAGTCAAAATGTTGCCTTTCAAAATCTACATCCTTGTGAAACTAGTCAAAATTTGGCCTTTCAAAATCTAACTTAAAATCTACAAGGCTTGTAGCCTCGTGAAACTAGTCAAAATTTTGCCTTTCAAAATCTAGCCTAAAATCTACAAGGCTATAATAGCCTTGTGAAACTAGTCAAAATATTGCCTAAAATCTAGCCTTATGAAACTAGTCAAAATCTATAGCCTTATGAAACTAGTCAAAATCTGGCCTAAAATCTAGCCTTATGAAACAAGTCAAAGGCTACAAGGCTTGTGAACTTGTCACATTTCGTTCAAAAGAAATCATATGGCCTTGTAAACTTTTCGCTTGTAAAAAATCATAAGGCCTTGTGAACCGTTTCGCTCGAAAAAAAAAACCCACAAGGCCTTGTGAACTTTTCGCTCGAAAAAAATCACACGGCTATATTTGATAAAAATGCTGGACTTTACCCCTGATATTTTTCCAAGTTTCGCCCCAATTCTTTCAAGTAAAAAACAAAATTGCTTGAAATATTATTATTGGCTTCTGTTCAATAAAAAAGGCTTCAGAAAAGCCTACTGCATCATGAAGAACACAACATCTCCCCTTCACAAAAAATAGGCAAAAGTTGATAAAAGTGCTGGCCTCACCCCTATGATTCTTTCAAATTTCGGCCAATAAAAGGATGTCGTTCGTACTACGGTCACGCGCATGCACATCAAGCAAGGCATGCTGGGGAAAAATGGCGCGGCGAGATCGATCACCCCTTGGAACGATGTTGGTGCACCCCTTTACTCCCCGCGGCCATTTTGTTTCTGAGCGCGGGCATCGTGTGTTCAAAGGCGACTGCTCCACGTGTGTGTGGTTGAAAAGCAGATTTTCTGCAACATTTTACATCGAAAACCGACATCAAAATTTAACAACTTCCACGATGATAACTCACGGATGTTTATAGAATCTTCTTAATCAGGTAAGTGATTCATGTGTTGATGCAAAAGAGGAAATTTGAGGGGGTTTCTCATACAAGATTGGGTCCCAAGATTGTCTTGGCAATACAGTCAAACTATTGTCAGCTAATGATATAACCTCAACACAAATCGAAGAAACATAGATTGTGTTAAAATTGATTAAACCACTTAATTCTCGCTCAATACAAGTGAGGAAAAATATTGTTATGGACGGATATTGTTGAAACATTGACCAACATCGATTTTGATGATGAATTCTAACACTTTGCACTACACGTTTTTTGTGACTCACATTCCTTTAATGCAAGTGTTTAAAGTAAATTCACAGGGCGCACATATTTTTCTATGAATTGTTTTGTTGTGTGTTGGGAGTTAGATTTTACGACATGAAGTATTGTACATGTCATGTATATGTGGAGACAATTTAAAGGCCCCCTGAACATGCTGTCCTGATAAAGTAAAATTTCCCAATGCCTTATACTTTCTATATCCCCCCATTATGTATGAACACTAATTTACATCCATACTTTAAATATAATTTTGTTCTTTTTCAGAGTTCGTGGAATCTGAATGTTTCATCAGAAGTGTATGCTGCCTCTCCCTGCATCTCGGCAGTCTTTCCAGTCACAACAGCAGTCACTGAGGTATAAGCCTCAACCGTTCTGTAAGGCAACCAAAATGTTTATTTCTATTACTAGCTGTAGGGCCATAATAATTTATACCAACACATTTGCCCAAATTTCTCTCATACTTTTTTTCTTCTCCTTATAAGACCCACATTTTTATGACTTCTTCTTTTTTGTTGGGCCTTCGAAGAATCCGTTAAATTTCTATTAAAAACTTTCATTTAGGTGAGCCCTTCTTCTCGATGAAATGTTCATACTTTCCCTCAAGAACCAAACATCATGCCTAAGCATCGTTAATTCGATACTTAACTACCCTTGAGGTCATTACCTAATATTGTGAATGAGCATATTTGGAGTTTTGCAACTGATTCTAGTTCATCAAAAGGAACGATTACACTGTATTTCTGTACTTGCAAACATGGAATACTGTTCATGAATAATATGTAACTCTACCCCCCCCCCCAAGGATGTTGAAAAAAAATTAGCTTTATAATTTTGAACACATCCTATTAAATAGGTGTACTTGGTAGTTACTCATGCTGATGTTAAACAATGTTGTTGGAAAAACACCCTTTAAAGTAAAATGAAGTTTTAGGGCAATTGGTAAATTTTGTTTCACCCCAAAAAAATTTTATCTGAAAAAGGCTTCAGGCATGAAGCCTTTCTCATGCATCTGAAAGCACACAATTTTGTGCGTGGAATGTAGATTTCATTTCATATTTTGTTTTCAACTTTGATGACCGTTTGAACCAAAACTTTCACTGGTTTGTTATTTATGCATTTATTGAGGCACACCAAGTGACTGGTGTTTGTTAACCAAAATTATCCCCAATCTTTATTATTTTTTAAAAGTTACTTTTAATTAGTTCATCAACACCTTGAAGGGGAATAGGAGATCATCAAAGCCGTTCATAGACCCAATAATTGTCAAAATATTAGGATTCATCAGAAAATAATAAGCAAACCAGACTAGATTGTTTATTTGAATTGTCAAGACTTTATTTGAACAAACTCATGTTTTCCAAAGAAAGAAAACAATAACATCAGTTAGTGCATCCACACTGTTCGACATTATCCCCCACCCACCCCTACCTCAAGAACTTGATAATGACTAAGTTATATGTTATGTTTCCTGAATGTTTTAATTAAAATAATTTTTGTTTTTGGGGTGCTTTGGCACTCCTATTGCTTCCTTACTATTCATTTTGATAGTTGCTTAAATTGATGGTTAGAAATGTGCCAGTTGATGTGAAATTACTTAAACCTCATTGAAATTATTTCATTTTTTTATTTATGCACTTGTCAAGTGCCACAATTCAAAAATTGTATTTATAAAATCAAATACAGCTGTCAATTCATACTTGTATTTATGAAAAGTATTGAAAATGTGTATAGTTTCAAAATTCAACTTAAACCCCCAAACCAGTTAAGAATTTATCAGAGAAGAAACATCATCTGGCAAATGACAACCATAGCTAAGAAATATAAATGATCAACCAAGGAAGAAATGTAACCTGTTTTTTCCAAAAGGAGTCCACATGGCTAACAAAAAAACTAGTCTCATGAAAACATAAATTAACTATTTGGTTTCCACAAACTTGTAAAATAATTGTTTGTGCTTTTTCAGAATCAAAGCGTTTTTTGTTTGTTTATTTTCAAACAAATCTAATTAAATTTGACTCCTTTATGGTTTACAGGTTGCATTTCTTACTTCTTATAAAGAAGGTACAACATTGGTATTCATATACTGCATATAGAGTGCACAAATTTGGACACAAAAAACATTATCTAAAACTTGCAGCGTTTCAAAACAAATTTCTTTATTAATTGTTTATCTCAAAACAGTTTTTACATCAAGTGGACATTAGATGAATGTTTACTTGCATGCTTACCAAAATTTACAATAGCGTAACTACCAATGTTGTATCTTCTGTAAAGGCCGCATCTTATAGCTTGTTCTGTGACTTTATAATCTCAATCTTGGAAAAATGACTAAGTACAAACATTGACTATGAGTTTCTGCTCAAAAAATTACTAAGTACAAACAATGGCTAGTTTTTTGGTCAAAAAATGACTAAGTCCAAAAAAAGACTAAGTACAAACATTGACTATGAGTTTCTGCTCAAAAAATTACTAAGTACAAACAATGGCTAGTGTTTTTGGTCAAAAAATGACTAAGTCCACAAAAGGACACAGAAAGTCAATAATTACTAAGTGTTTTTGTCAAAAAATGACTAAGTCCAACAAAGACTAAGTACAAACATTGACTATGAGTTTCTGCTCAAAAAATGACTAAGTACAAACAATGGCTAGTGTTTTGGTCAAAAAATGACTAAGTCCACAATGGAACTCCATTTTATTGTTATTTAAAGTCACAACAAGCTATAAGACGATACCTTTAATAAGGGGCTGCATTCCATTTTGATGTACCTAGCAATATAATCTTATGGTAATTTGAATTTGACGCCTTGTATAAGTGTCATATGCAAATTTCTAGTTGATTACATGTTGGTGTACATTAACTATGGGATACAGTCTCTTCTGCACCCCTATAGGGGGTGCACTTGGTTGATCATGATTTTAATAATAGGGGGGGTAGGGCCAAACTTTTTACGCAGTTAATTTCGAACCGTACAACGGCACGAGAAATATTTTTGGCTGACTTAGTCTATATAAAAAAGGCAATTTTTAAGGGATTTTTTTGATTTTTTTAAGCACCACTGAACTGTAGAAGCAGCAGAGTTGCGCAAACATGTGTGCCAGTTGGTGTGGCCAACTACTATCTAGAAAGTGACGCGACTTAATGATCTAAGTATTAATGGAAGGAAAGCATTTTATTAAGTTAAATCAAGTTAATGTTTCATTGATAGTCTGTTTTACCAAAGTCCTGCCTTACATGATTGACAAACTAAAAATATTGGATTTTTTTAAAGTCCGAAGCCAAAAACAAACTAAAGATTTTTTTCAAAGTCCAAAACACAAGTCGAAAGGATTCTGTTGCCCGTTAAAATGTTTGATGAATCTGTATCAAGTGTACCATCGGACGTCTCCCCCTGTTCGGGAAAACACGTCGCTAAGTTCTTGGAGTCAAGTTTCAAGTTTGAATTTTGGTTGAAGTGTAAAAGGACGTTTCCACTCCGTCACCGATTGAGTCCTGTACCATCAGAATAACGAAGACTTCAACCCAGATGATGATGCGCTGATCAGAGAAACAAGATTCCAACATGGCGGCTGAACTTGAACAATTTTGTTAATTTTTGTGATGAGCACAAAAAAAACAGAACTAAAATACGCATGTTCTTTTCAATATTAACAGCATACTCAGGAATGTATTGGTTTCACTTGCATTAGAAGTACTACACTTCTTAATAAATTTTGTTTCAAATCAATCATAAATTTTGGATTTGTTAAAACATCGCAACATTTTAACAGTGTGAGTGATTACATGTTCAAATAAAGTCAAATTTCAAAGTCAAAAGTGAGGTTGTACAAAAACATCAGATTTGCATCTTCATTGCATTGAGTATCATAACAGGAGATATTGTAGATGACATTGGGTTTATGGAGGATAACTAGACTGAGAAAAAAAAAAACTTTAAAAAACCCCGTACCTATCTCTAAACAAATTCTAAACTCCTAAGTACTACAAAGTTTCAAATCCTACGGAACTACAAATTGCTGATGAAGTCCCCATTAAGTATTGAAAATCTAGGATCAACAACTACTCCTACTGATGTACATCTGCAAACCAGCCACTGCATGGTAATGATTTCGTACCAATTATAAATTACAATTTTTTGCATAAAAATGAGTCTGACGTCGATGTCGGAAAATTAAGGTTTTATCAGTGACGATAAAATCACTGATAATTTGGTGTATTTTCCATCTAGAAAGACACCTGTGATTCTGCAAACAGTGTATGACTAAAGTAACAAAGCGACCTCTTATTAAGAATACCTATTCCTGCCGTTTCCTTTTTGGCATAATATTCATAACAAAATCAATCTAACAAGCGAATTGAGAAATAACTAATAGTTGTGAAGTTATTTATTTAATAATTCTACACTAATAATGGACTACTGTGTATGCTCCCTTTTCCTTAAACTTCCTAGCCATGTGACAAATTGCTATGTTTGTTCTGAGGTTATTTAACTGAATAAGTCTACACTAATACTGCTAATAAACACCTATTTTGATCCATTGTACATTTTGCTGTTGTACATGTTGAGACATTCTCATGTTTACCATAAGAGAATTAAAGTAGTTGATGGACATCGCACAAAATTTGTTTTGTTTCAAAGAGGTCTTAACAAACACAAAATAAAATTGTTATACTGACAAAAACTAATAGCTTGCATTTGTTCCCAACAATTCTACGGGTTCAATATCATAAACTTGCCTACTCTTTTTCGAACCTGTCAAAATAATTAATGACCAAGTGTCTTTGTCACTTTAACAGCCTGAATAACTAAGACTTCTACCGAGATGATGATGTGCTGATTAGAGAAACAAGAGTCCAACATTGCGGCTGAACTTTACAAATTTTTTGAGTTTTTGTAAAAAAACGCCTGAGTGTCATGTTCAGCTGGAAAAGGGTTAACTAGTTGTAAAAATTATTCACAATTATCAATAATTAATACCCTAAAGGATTGAAAACACCTACTGCAGCTAAATAACTACGTTTATGAAAAATGTATTAAAAAAGCAATGTCTATTGGTCAACTGATCGTCGTTAACATACCTACTGTAGAATCTGTCATAGAGCTGACCACTCAAAACCTACAATGAACAACCTAGTTAATTGGTCACTGAAATAGACCAATAGTTAACGTCATAGACTGAATAACTAACATCAACCAATTCAACAAGGGTTTTAACCAACTCGGAAATCTTAACACTATTCTAACTTACAAAGGAGTGTAAGTAAAACCTACTGTGGCTGAGAACTAAACCAGTCACAATAACATAATGCACAACAGCATCTTTCTAAGCGACGATGTTTCTTCTACAATAAAGCACCCTGTTTACTTCCTACACAATCCCAATGTCATCTTTGATATCTCCTTTTGATACAGTCAAAACTTCTTAACACAAGTGAAACCAATGTAAAAGCCTGAGTACCTGATTGAAATGTGAATAGCCATGTTCAGAATCTCGTTTCTCCGACCCTCGCACCAACATCTGGGTAGAAGTCTCCGTCATCCGTCAGGTCCAGAGTCTCCCTCAGATCAGAAGAGGATGTCCGGTTGTAAAAAAGGTTGATAAAAAAGTAGACTTGTTTACACAGGAACAGTACAGAGAGACGGGTACCAACTTAGGATAACAAAATGATCAGGTAAAAAATGTGAAAAAGTGCTATGGTCCTCAGTCCTTGACACTTTCGATACAGGCCCCCAAAGACTTCAACAGGCAACCAAATCCTTTCTTTCTTAGGTTTCGTTTTTTTGTTGGGTATCGAGAAAGTTGAAATAGTTTGTCAATCATGTAAGGTAGGACACCGGTAAGACAGACTACCAGCGCCACATTAACAAGATTTCACTTAATAAAATGCTTACCCAACCATTAACTCTTGGATCATTAGGTCGCCACACATTCCAGATAGTAGTTGACCACACCAACCGGCACACACGTTTGCACAACTCTGCTGCTTCTACAGTTCAGTGGTGCTTTCTACAGCATTTAATGAATGGTAACCAATAATTTAAGACATAATTTTTCAAATTATAAAAACAGCCAAGTACACCATTCACCATCCCTGAGTTGAAATAAAAGTTATCTCTGAAATTAGATTTGTTTTTTCATCCGCTGATGGCCAAATAAACTCAATGAAATTTAGAACTGTTAATTATTACTGTCACAGCAATGCAAAGAAGAAAAAAACATTTTCAAATGAAGTTTGTGACTGTTTCGTAAAAGATATTGTACTTTTAATCAATTTCATTTTGAGTTTGGACAGGTGTGCATCACACTTATCCAAACATGTCGTGCCTAAAATGAATAAATTTTGTTAAATTGATGACGTACTTGTATGTCATGAAGATTGGTCCCAAGAAGAATACAATTTTAGGATGTGTTTTGGTTGCATTAATTGTCTTGGGTGAGTGCAAGTTGTACTTGGCTTCACAATCATCAAAGTATCAATATATAGAACCAGAAGCACTCCCACAATTTGAGTCACAAGCAAATTTTACAGGATTTTTTGTTTTCCTAAACCGATTTAAGATATTCCAACTCTGGGAAAATCTAGAAAAGAAGAGTTTTTAAAGCAAGCAAAGTTTTAAAAAACATTTGCCAAGAGAGTTTTGAAAAAAAAAAAAAATAAAAATAAAATTCTGTATTTTGGAAAGTAAAGTCAAACATTCTATATGAAAAATGTATGCATTTTGTACGAAGTATTGTGAACTCGTTTCGTGGGAATGTTTCGATAAAATGTATCAAAGACACTGGACACTATTGGTACTTGTCAAAGACTAGTCTTCACAGTTGATGTATCTCAACATATGCATAAAATAACAAACCTGTGAAAGCTTGAGCTCAATCGATTGTCGAAATTGTGAGATATTAATAAAAGAAAAAAAAAACGCCCTTGTCGCACCGTGGTCACACGAAGTTGTGTGCTTTCAGATGCTTCATTTCGAGACCTCAAATTCTAAATCTGAGGTCTCAAAATCAAATTCGTGGAAAATTACTTCTTTCTCGAAAACTAAGCCACTTCAGATAGAGCCATTTCTCAAAATGTTTTATACTATCAACCTCTCCCGATAACTTGTTATTACCAAGAAAGGTTTCATGATAATAATTAATTTTGAGTTACTACCAATAGTGTCCACTGCCTTTAAGACAATTTATGTATAATACACAAATATTTTGCCTCGTTCGTTCTTTCAATCGATCAACCCACCCCAGGGGTAAGGGGAGGATCGATCAATAACAACAATTCATGAAGGTAAACAATTAAATTTTAGATACTCGTTTTTTGAAACTAGCTATACAGCATGAGTTATTATACAAATAATGAATGTTTATGAGTGCAATGGTGCAAGTATGTTCATGAGTTGAAAGATGGAATGTTCTATTCAACGAAGCGGAGTCAGGTTGAATGGAACATTCCATCTTTCAACAAATGAACATATTTGCACCCTTGCACAAATGAAAAACATTCATTATTTGTTTTATATATTGTCCAAGTAGATCTTTGTCATTTTGATCGGAAGATATAACTTTCATAAACAAAGTGTAGGCCTACAATTTCTAATTGTAAAATTACAACCATGACACGCAGAAGCCGAATGCTAGTAATGTGCCTTGCAGTAACACTGCTGCGTTACCAAAGACACGCGCATGCGGTGATGTTTTTTGCTCTTCAGCGTGCAATAGTACTTTTCGTATGGAATGGAAAATGCACGCCGAGTGACGTTAGCGTGCAATAGTACTTTAATTTGCCAACACTTGACGGACACTCCTCCAATCAAATGGCAAGGATCTGCTTGGGTGTAATATAACACAAACCAATGTAAGCAAACACTGATAGTTTAAAAACACCTTTACCACAGTTCGGCCATTTCGTCTGGTTCCTGTGTACCAATCAAAACTCGCTCGAAACTCTCAAAGTTAAATTTGGATGTCAAGCCTCATTTTGTTTCTTGAGACAAACCTGATGGCACTGTCATTGATAAAGGATCCTGATCTTATTTAAGTACCCAGACTGGGATGGATGCTCAGCCTCCTCATCAGTAAGATATCTCTCTGGCATCAGGTGGTCATCGTCATTGTCATCGTCAGTGGTGATTTCATCTCCTTGTTCCAGTGAGCTCTTGCCTCGAGTTCCTCTCAGTGTAGACCGATCCGAAGATGTTGATTCTCTTCAGGAGTACTCAATCTCTTGATGCCTGTAAATCAAAAAAATAAATACAAATTTACTTTTACATTAAAAATGAACCTTTGACCCTAACCATCCCGGGGTCGATTTCACAAAGAGTTAGAAAGATAAAATAAAACAGTGAAAGTTTCAGCAAAATAGGTCTACTGGTTCTACTTGCTGAGAAAACAGAAAGAAGCAAACCCTGTCACAGTAGCGATGAATCCATCCAAGGTAAAGATTTTGATACATCAACAAATTAGGTTTGTTTTTTTCCAAACATTAAAAAAAACTTGGCCAGGGGTTTCCTTACGGGTGGCGAACCCTTTGTCACTGATTTTTGCTCCTCTGTTTTCACAGGTAAAATATAAAACCTCTGAAATGAAACAAACCTATTTGTACATCAAAATATTTTGGGAGCGTACGTTATTTTTCAAAATTTACCAATTGTAAACTTTTAATTTGAAGTGGCGCAATTTTCAATCAAACACAGTAAAAAAAAAATTGTCCAGGGGTTTCCTTACGGGTGGCGAACCCTTTGTCACTGAATTTTTGCTCTTCTGTTTTCAGAGTTAAATATATAAAACAAAATATTTGGGGACTTATTCAAAACTTACCAAATTTTAAATCACCTAATATGAAGTGGCGCATTTTTCATCTCCTTGTTCCAGTGAGCTCTTGCCTCACTTCCTCTCAGTGTAGACCGATCCGAAGATGTTGATTCTCTTCAGGAGTACTCAATCTCTTGATGCCTGTAAATCAAAAAAATAAATACAAATTTACTTTTACATTAAAATGAACCTTTGACCCTAACCATCCCAGGGTCGATTTCACAAAGAGTTAGAAAGATAAAATAAAACAGTGAAAGTTTCAGCAAAATAGGTCTACTGGTTCTACTTGCTGAGAAAACAGAAAGAAGCAAACCCTGTCACAGTAGCGATGAATCCATCCAAGGTAAAGATTTTGATACATCAACAAATTAGGTTTGTTTTTTTCCAAACATTAAAAAAAACTTGGCCAGGGGTTTCCTTACGGGTGGCGAACCCTTTGTCACTGATTTTTGCTCCTCTGTTTTCACAGGTAAAATATAAAACCTCTGAAATGAAACAAACCTATTTGTACATCAAAATATTTTGGGAGCGTACGTTATTTTTCAAAATTTAACAATTGTAAACTTTTAATTTGAAGTGGCGCAATTTTCAATCAAACACAGTAAAAAAATTGTCCAGGGGTTTCCTTACGGGTGGCGAACCCTTTGTCACTGAATTTTTGCTCTTCTGTTTTCAGAGTTAAATATATAAAACAAAATATTTGGGGACTTATTCAAAACTTACCAAATTTTAAATCACCTAATATGAAGTGGCGCATTTTTCATCTCCTTGTTCCAGTGAGCTCTTGCCTCACTTCCTCTCAGTGTAGACCGATCCGAAGATGTTGATTCTCTTCAGGAGTACTCAATCTCTTGATGCCTGTAAGTCAAAAAAATAAATACAAATTTACTTTTACATTAAAAATGAACCTTTGACCCTAACCATCCCGGGGTCGATTTCACAAAGAGTTAGAAAGATAAAATAAAACAGTGAAAGTTTCAGCAAAATAGGTCTACTGGTTCTACTTGCTGAGAAAACAGAAAGAAGCAAACCCTGTCACAGTAGCGATGAATCCATCCAAGGTAAAGATTTTGATACATCAACAAATTAGGTTTGTTTTTTTCCAAACATTAAAAAAAACTTGGCCAGGGGTTTCCTTACGGGTGGCGAACCCTTTGTCACTGATTTTTGCTCCTCTGTTTTCACAGGTAAAATATAAAACCTCTGAAATGAAACAAACCTATTTGTACATCAAAATATTTTGGGAGCGTACGTTATTTTTCAAAATTTAACAATTGTAAACTTTTAATTCGAAGTGGCGCAATTTTCAATCAAACACAGTAAAAAAATTGTCCAGGGGTTTCCTTACGGGTGGCGAACCCTTTGTCACTGAATTTTTGCTCTTCTGTTTTCAGAGTTAAATATATAAAACAAAATATTTGGGGACTTATTCAAAACTTACCAAATTTTAAATCACCTAATATGAAGTGGCGCATTTTTCATCTCCTTGTTCCAGTGAGCTCTTGCCTCACTTCCTCTCAGTGTAGACCGATCCGAAGATGTTGATTCTCTTCAGGAGTACTCAATCTCTTGATGCCTGTAAATCAAAAAAATAAATACAAATTTACTTTTACATTAAAATGAACCTTTGACCCTAACCATCCCGGGGTCGATTTCACAAAGAGTTAGAAAGATAAAATAAAACAGTGAAAGTTTCAGCAAAATAGGTCTACTGGTTCTACTTGCTGAGAAAACAGAAAGAAGCAAACCCTGTCACAGTAGCGATGAATCCATCCAAGGTAAAGATTTTGATACATCAACAAATTAGGTTTGTTTTTTTTCCAAACATTAAAAAAAACTTGGCCAGGGGTTTCCTTACGGGTGGCGAACCCTTTGTCACTGATTTTTGCTCCTCTGTTTTCACAGGTAAAATATAAAACCTCTGAAATGAAAGAAACCTATTTGTACATCAAAATATTTTGGGAGCGTACGTTATTTTTCAAAATTTACCAAATGTAAACTTTTAATTTGAAGTGGCGCAATTTTCAATCAAACACAGTAAAAAAATTGTCCAGGGGTTTCCTTACGGGTGGCGAACCCTTTGTCACTGAATTTTTGCTCTTCTGTTTTCAGAGTTAAATATATAAAACAAAATATTTGGGGACTTGTTCAAAACTTACCAAATGATAAATCACCTAATATGAAGTGGCGCATTTTTCAATTAATAAACACAGTTTAAACATCGGCCTCCTCATCAGTAAGACATCTCTCTGGCATCAGGTGGTCGTCTTTGTTGTCGTCGTCGTTGATTTCATCTCCTTGTTCCAGTGAGCTATTGCCTTGAGTTCCTCTCAGTGTAGACCGATCCAAAGATGTTGATTCTCTTCAGGAGTACTCAATCACTTGATGCCTGTAAATAAATAATAAATAAATAAATAAGTACTTTTACATAAAAAATTAACCTTTGACCCTAACCATCCTGGGGTCAATTTCACAAAGAGTTAGGACTGGTCCTAACTTAGGACTAGTCGCAGGAGATATTAAAAACTTAAGGCTAGTCCTAAGTTAGACGAATAACTTGTCCTAACTCAAGATAAGGCTAGTCTAAGTTAACTCTTTGTGAGTCCACCGCAGATCCTTTAAGATCCAATTGCATGTTTTGTTTGTTTCTGTTTTGCTGAATGCTACACTTGTAACCATATTGTGCTTTACACACATGTCATGTAAACAGTGAATTTCTGCTTGTACTAATCCTCATGTAGCACTGAAATCCGTAATTCAGTGACGCTTGTGGCTCTTCAACAGTGTTACCCCTGATCACTAGGCCATTTATTTCATTCATCAAACCAACTCAGCTCCCTTGGGAATAAACTGCCTGTGCAGCCAAATATGTAGTGACCAAGCTGAATAAATCACAAGAACCATCTCTGCCCTCACAGGTACCTACTAACCCCTGTGCAATCTATGGAAACTGTATGTTAAACCTAAAAGGGTCTACAAGCCTAAAGCCCGGTTCATACTTCCTGCAAATGCGAAGCAAATTTTGTTGGCACAAACTCGCATTGAATAACTCGCAACGAATAACTCGCAACAGTTGAACTGTGTTCAACCACTTCGAAACATTGGCTTAGAAAACAGGGCTGTGTCGCCAAAATTCACTTTGCATTTGCAGGAAAAAGGAACCAGGCTTAAGTAGTGATTAACTTACTTGCATGATGGGCAGAAATAGAAGACGGTTTGTCCTTCATCAGCTGATCGTGTTTGTCTGGTGTGGAAATGAAGTCCATCGTGACCGCACTTGGCACATGCCCCGCCAATCTTAAACCAGACCAGATACAAAAATTAAATTAAGAAGTGATGAAAAATAACCAAGCATTGAATAAACAAATTTGTGATAAAGCGCCTAAGATGAAATGAAACTGTGAAAGTTTCAGCACAATAGGTCTACTGGGTTCTACTTGCTGAGAAAACAGAAAGAAGCAAAACCCTGTCACAGTAGCGATTAATCCATCCGAGGTAAAGATTTCGATACATCAACAAATAAGGTTTGCTTTTTCCCCAAACATTTCAAAAAAATTGACCAGGGGTTTCCATACGGGTGGCGAACCCTTTCTCACTGATTTTTTTTCACAGGTAAAATATAAAACCTCTGAAAGGAAACGAACCAATTTGTATATCAAATTATTTGGGGGGCTTACGTTGTTTTTCAAAATTTACCAAATGTCAACTTTTAATTTGAAGTGGCGAAATTTTTAATCAAATACAGTTAAAAAATTGGCCAGGGGTTTCCCTACGGGTGGCGAACCCATATCACTGAAGTTTGCTCTTTTTAAGAGTTAAATATAAAACCTCTGAAATGAAACTATTTCTAACCAAATATTTGGGGGGGGGGGGGTAACCCAAAATTTACCAATTTATAAAAAAACGCATTTTAAAATGGAAAGTGGTACATTTTTTTCAATTTAACAGTTAAAAAATTTGCCATAGGTTTCCCTACGGGTGGCAAACCCATATCACGGAATTTTGTTCTTTTTAAGAGATAAATATAAAATCTCTTAAATGAAACTATTTCTAACCAAATATTTGGGGGGGGGGGTAACCCAAAATTTACCAAATTATAAAAAAACGCATTTTAAAATGGAAAGTGGTACATTTTTTTCAATTTAACAGTTAAAAAATTGGCCATAGGTTTCCCTACGGGTGGCGAACCCATATCACTGAATTTTGCTCTTTTTAAGAGTTAAATATAAAACCTCTGAAATGAAACTATTTCTAACCAAATATTTGGGGGGGGGGGTAACTTTCAAAATATTTAACAAATTATAAAAAAACGCATTTTAAAATGGTAAGTGGTACATTTTTTTTCAATTTAAGTTATAGTTAACAGTTAAATTTAACATTTAATTGGCCATAGGTTTCCCTACGGGTGGCGAACCCATATCACTGAATTTTGCTCTTCTTATTTGGGGGGAGGGGGGAGGGTAATTTTCAAAACATACCAAATTTAAAATATAAAAAAAGCCTTTTAAAATAAAGTGCTGGTACATTTTTCAACTAAACACAGTTAAAACATTGGCGAACCGTTATCACTGATTTTTGCTGTTTTCAGAGGGATAACAACTCTGAAATAAAATAAGCAAGTACAAACAAAGAAATTTGGGGGTTGCTTTTTTCAAAATTTACCAAATGATAAACCACCTTTTATTCAAACCAAAATTGTGCATTTATCTTTCAAACAATTTCATAATTGACCAGAGGTTCCCCTACAGGTGGCAAACCCTTTACACTGATTTGTTTTTGTTTCTTTCCTGAAATAAAATAAAACGGTAAACCTAAATATTTTGGGGTTATATTCTTCAAAAGAAACCATATGAAATAAATCACCTAATAAATTTCATCTATTGTGCATCTATTGTGAACCCTTTTCACAGATTTTAATTGTACATCTTTTATTATTAATTCAGAGTTAAATATAAATAATAAAACCTCTGAAAGAAAAAAATACTAACAAAATGTTTTGGTGGTTATAGTATAGACAAATAAACAACAATAAAGTACGAACATTTTTGTATGTAAACATCAAGATATAAACGTAAACAATTTCGACATTTCCTAAGACAAGGCCGAGTAAAAAAAGAAACATGTTTAGCATCTGGGTTTCTCCATCTGGGTTTATTCAAGATGGCCACATTCTTTTTAAAATGTCAAATATCCATTGTTTTTTCTACTGCTCAAACAAACAATACATAAATGAAACGTTTTGGTCAAGACATTCAGATTGTTTTAGCTGAAAACGTTTAAAAATAATGTGCGTCAATTTTATTTAAAAATGTGCATAAAAAAATAAATAAAAAAATAAAATAAAAAAAGGAGGCGGCCTGTAGAAAGGAAGCTGGCGGAGACGCTAAAAACATGTTTCTTTTTTTACTTGGCCTAAAACTCCAGTGTTTCACTCACCAGTGGTCCTAGGTCTTTCTGGCTGACGACCTGGTGAAGACCTTCACCATGCTTGCGAGAGTTGAGACTCAGGTATGAATGGTAGACCACACCATGTAATGCAGCTGTAATGAGAAGGAAGAAAAAAAGTTACTTTTCATTCATTCAAAAATATGCTGTCTGTGCTAATGATAGTGATACATGCGGTCACCACTGAGTGATACAAAGAACAAAAAATTCACTGATAATATGAATAAATAATAAACATAACTTTACACAAGTGTTACATTTTGTTGAAAATCTGTGAATGAAAGAAATGTAATTTGGACTTGTGTTGGTCGATTTTGAAATCATGACTGCACAGCACAGACCCTGCCTCATCATAAGATTTGAAAATCTGAAACATTCATTTCCAAAAGACAAGTCAGACAGTCAATGGGGATAACTTTCTGTATGGCGCCATCACTTTTTCACTCATTTTTACAAACCAAGGGATATCTCATTGAGGTAAATTAGATACTATAATATTTCATATCAAATGAAAAAGTGACTGTACCAAGGGTATTTCTTTCAAAAAAGATGATTTTATTTATATAAAATAACATATATATTTTTTTACAAATTATAACATGACCAAACAACAGCGGACGAGCCACCAGGATGCAATCATTACAAAGGATGATATAAAACTTAAAAGGCAATCATTAATATTTATAATGTAAGTTAAAAAATTAATATTGAAAACTTAGTCTACTTACTATTTTATTTATAAATATTATTATTATTTTTTACTAAAAAAAAAATCATTTTTTTGTTGTAAACTACAAATTATCAGTCACATGTCATTTACATCATCAGAGTCAAAGTCATTGGGCTGAATTTGCATTATTATGTATTTAATATAATATTCAAAGTATGTTGTGATCATGCATCAGCCTCCTCCCCCACCGCCTCTTTGGCCACGTCCCGACCCCGCCTACCCATAAATAACGCACAAGTCCAGGGGGCCATCACACACAACTTTACATGCTCCGGTTTCCACAAGAAATACATATATTCCAAACTTACTTTTTGCATTTACTTTGTGAGGACATGTCTTGCATTTCATAACTACCGTTTCTTTTTCAGGAAACGGTAAAATGGAGCCAAATTGCGGGCAAAATTCTCTCGAAGAAGCAAATACCTCCTCTACGTCCATGTTTTGAGAAACTCTGATCCAGCATGCGTTTCTGAATGGGAGGCACGTGATTTATCATGCTGGACTTCATCCGTACATTCAGCGTTGAATTTGGTTTAGGGTATCTGACTAGGTATTAAAATGGGAATCGCGCCATCTGTTGGTGGATTGTAGATTCTCCCGCGCAAAGTTAATGAGTTGTACTAATTGATGCACCAGCCTGCTGTATGATTTTGATTAATTCTGGTTAAAAAGAACCACACCACATCACTATCTAAGAGAGAAATCCCTTCCCACTACTAAATAAAAATCGCTTTAAATTTGTTTTAAATAATCCCCGATCATGCATTGATTGTGCAATGTGGTAAATAGTGTATGTACATGATGTTGTAGCAAGTGAAGTATTATTGTGCATGTGTTGTCTTTTCTTTTTTCCCCTTTTGTGTTTCTAATATTATTATACTTTGTTTTAAAGGTAAAAGTATGGGTAAAGTCATACAACAGAGTTGTAAGCTTTTATGTTTAAGTCACCCCGTTTGTCTATTGACAGTGTAAACAAATTGTCAACATTTATATTATTTGGGGGTCCAGTTGCTTTTTACGTCCCTATAGATTTTATGTTTACACTTGTGCTGACTAAATGGAAACTTCTCTAGATATTTATCGTAAACATGATTGATTGTTATTTTATTTTTGTCTTCATATCACTCCAAAACGTAAAAATGTAAAACAACCTATATGATGATTTTGTAATTTCTTTGTCAAAATCGAGATTATTCCAGTCTCGCCTTCAAACAAAGTATAGTAAATAATTCGAACTATGAATGTCTTCTTTTTCTTTCCCCCTAATGAGGGTTGAGATTTCTTTGACTATTAAGAGATGTATAAATTTAATTTGTATGCCAACATTAATATTAATTTCATCAACAGTTTTGTGACAGTCATTTGTCACTTTTAAAGGGTTGCTTGGTGTAAAACAAGAATGCTCAGAAATCACACACTGGTACAAATATATTTATGGTATTTTTGTTACGTTGTATAGTTTATAAGAATCAGAATATTTGCTCTGAGATAAAAAAAAATCCCCTGAAAAAATGAAGGGAAGATACATTATTTTTTCTTTTTCAGCTGATCCGGCCACCCATTGAATTCCTTGGTTTATTTTGTATCTTATCAGTGCCATTGAAAATGTTAATGCACAGGAGGCCTACAAAGTATCATTGTGACTCTTGCACTTTCCTTGTTTTTATTGACAAACTGCAGTTGCGTGCCTGAAGGAAAAATGAAGAAAAAGCAACGCCTAAAAGAAGTCAATATTGTTGTGTTCAAGAAAAACAAAGAACCTTTTAATTAAAAGATTACGAATGTTTCAAGGTGCTTTTAAAATGTTTTAAGTCTCAAAGCGCTTTTGAAAAGTGAAAGAGTGAAACCAGGAATATTGAATACAAAAATTACAGAAATTACAGTAAAAAGAGCTAATTACATTTGTTGATTTAGTCTAAAGGTTCCTCTTGCTAGGGTCAGGTTTTCCTAACTACAAAGCTTTTGCATTGCATCAAAAGGTGAACAACCCACACACTCAATTTGACCTTAATCAAGGTCTAGTCTACGGCTTTGTTTTTTTTGGGGGGGAGGGAACTTCATCAAGATTTGTTTTATGTGAATCCACAAAAAAAAATTGTAATTGTTTTGCTTGTAGCCCTATAACTACGTCATGTTGATTGTGGACTTCCCCGAGCTTGTCAAAATCACTTGAAACTTGTTTTACTAGTCTGTCCTTTATAGCATGGTGTACAACACGTTTAACTAAAAATGTCACGAACTGCATGCTAGTTTATGTTTTGACCCCGAGTTAAAAATACAACATTGACCTTCTCGTGTCATGTCAACATCACACGACACGGTTGTTTGCGTCGTCGGCTGGTCGTGGAAGCGAAAGCAGAAATTATCATCGCTCTGCTCTGCAAGTGAAGTAAAAACAACAAAGAATTTTGCTGAGCACGGTATCAAAAAAGCTGTAAGTACTCTCCAAATAATTCCTATGGAGGAATTCTGACTATAAAGACTGTATTAAATATTTGCCAACTCGCTAAATAATGTGTTTATACACCAGACTCGACTGCGCTTTCATTTCCAATTATTATGCAACTCACTACCTCCATGATCACTGTGGCTGGTGGGTTCATTCCTCTATGGTGTGTTGTAGTCGAGTTCCGTCGTTTTATGACATTTTGGTGGGTATCAATGAAAAGCTTGTTTTAAGAGAAGTTTACTGGTGTGTAAATCAGCTTTATAGCTTGAAATAAAATGGAGTTATGTCATTTTAAAGGGTGACCTGTTTGTGTCATTTTAATTTAAAAGGCAGTGGACACTAGTACTAGTACTGGTAATTACTCAAAATAATTATTATAATAAAACCTTACTTGGTAAGGAGTAAAAGGGGGAGAGGTTGATAGTATTAAATTAGTATAAAACATTGTGAGAAACTGCTCCCTCTGAAGTTACGTAGTTTTTGAGAAAGAAGTAATTTTCCACAAATTTGATTTCGAGACCTCAGATTTATAATTTGAGGTCTCGAAATTAAGCATATCAAACCACACAACTTCGTGTGACAAGGTGTTTTTTTTTCTTTCCCAGATCGTTTCACATTCCGAGTAGATACGCTAAACTAAAACAAAGGATGAAAGTCTTGCTGCTTGGGCTGATATCCTTGGTGTACAGTGTCAGTGCTGTCCCTGTGGATGGTAATGAACCTGTTCACTGGGCTCTTCTGGTGGCTGGATCCTCAGGCTGGTACAACTACAGACATCAGGTAAACCAAAAATTAAACTTTTTGTAGTATTCATATTTTTTCTAAGATGATAAGATGATTTACTTGCTGTACATTTGGTTTGTATTAATTGTGTATGAAATAAGGAAGGATGTTGGACAATTAGTTTCTGAAACAATTGACTAAACTACTTAATATTTTGCATTCTTAATAATTTACCTAAACTCAGAGTCCTAGACATGTTATGCTAAATGTATTCACACAGGAAAGTTGCTTTTTGTCCGTAGTTTATAGTTTTTGTTAATTATTAATTACCATTTCGTACTTACAATTGTTTGACGAAGATTAAACTTGAGAAAATACATGTAGCTGTTGCAAACTGCTTGAAATAAAAATCGGTCATGGCTTGACATTTCGACCCTAGCAGAGTCTCTCCTGTAACCTTTGAGAAATACTCTGCTAGGGTCGAAATGTCAGGCCATTAATCATTTTGGCGTAAATAAAATGTAGTAGCTGACGCTTTCTGGGACTGTGTAGTAATCTTTCCTAAACTATTTTGCAACAAGGAAGTTGATAGACTGCTGTGAGATATTAAATTATGATATTTTTTTTTAATGAAAAAGTGTAGTGTGTTTCATCATAGAGTGATGGTTTCATCATGATTGCTTTTTTAATTAACTTGTTCCTGGTCACACACAAAAGTTTTTGATAGACCTTTCCATTGTTGATTTATAAACAAATCCTACTGGAAGGGATGGCATGGCCATCTGAATATTAGCAAATAAAAAAAAAATTGCAACTGTCAATTAAATAAAACACCTCCCATAATTGGTTGCTTTCTTCCAACAAATTTAATTTTATGTACCATTGTAACTGTAGCAATCTGTTTTTAGTTTGCACTTTCCGTAGTTTTCCAGCCTCGGTTGCAAAAAACTCAGGCTCTGTGAAAAGAAAGGTCTATTTGGCTCCTATTTTTGCAAAACACTATGTTCTATAAACCCTGACCCTGCATGGTTGTTAAAAATCATTGTCACAGGCACCGTCCCACTCACAGTCCCAGTCGGTACCAGACTCTATTGAAGCCTCACAGTCATGTGATGCAAGGGTTGACTTGAAGGCTAGCTGTGGACTTTACAATTGAAACTAGCCCTGACAATTGAGTTCATGGTTGAAAAATCTTTGCTTGTGTTACGGGTCAGTGTTACGGGTCAGTGGAAACCAGTATGTTTGTTTATTTGTTAGTTAGTTAGTTAGTTTGAATTAAAACAAATGGCCTGATGTTTCGACCCCAGAGTCTTTCTAGAAGGCTAAAATAAAATATAAAAAAAGGCTGAATAAAAAGATAACTTTTTAGGGTGTTTGCTCAGAACAAACTTGTTTTAAAAGCTTATCTATATTAACCATTTGTTGGAAGCCTTAAGTTTGTGATTGGTTCTGAAATCTGTGCTTATATTTGCTTAGCAAAATGTACCGCGTTTCATTTACGGAGGGGGTATGAATTATTTTCAATTTGAGCTGGGTTTATTTTATGAGAAATTCTGATTTTGCTAAACTTTGTAAATAAGTGAAAGAATGGTTTAGGAATGTGATATACTCTAAAGGAAAGTGCTGATTTTCTGCTATTATTATTGCAGACTTTTTGCTCACATTTTAAAGAATATTTTATGTTCTTTTCCAGGCTGATGTTTGTCACTCCTACCAGGTTCTGCACAATCATGGCATTCCTGATAGCCACATAGTGGTAATGATGTATGATGACATTGCCAACAATAAAGAGTATGTATTCCTTACATCAGGGTCATTTGCACTCACATTCTTGCCTTCTCATAATAATAATGAGTCATTCAGAAAAGCAGCACCACAACATAGATTGAAGAAATGTTGAAAAATTAATTATGACTTTTTTTTGTAGGTGTGATGTAAAGTTTTGTTATAGACTTTACAGTGGATGTTTTTTCAGTTCAAATTGCTGTACACTTTGTAGACATTTTAAGAGTCAGTTCAGGTAAATATTTGATTCATGTGCTCAAAATCAAAACAGTAATTTTGTTTATACATTGTGGGTGGAAAGGCCTTGGGGTGCAAGTAAACATGTTCAGATCAAAATATAGCCTAGTGCCATGGTTACAGCCCATTTCGTTTTTTTGGCCATGTGAGGCCAATTTGGGGGTCTGAAAAACTGGTTTTAACTCATATTTACAGTTCCACGCCACCAAAATGCAATTTTATTTTTGAAAAACCTTTTATATCACTACAACCTATCACCCTTGGCCTTCCTTGAGAAAAAAAAGTATTGCTTTAAATTTCACTCTTGTGCTATTTTAGCATCAGCATTAGAGTATGTTTTTAGAACTTGCAAAATCAACATTTTTACCTTACTTTTGGACCCAAAATATCAGTGCCAGGTGTCTCAGAAAAATATCCTTTCAGTTGTGATTAGGGCCAACATTGAAATGAAAAGACCAATGTTGGCTCTAATCACAACTGAAAGGAACATTTTCTGAGACCCCTGGCAAGTTGATATTTTGGGGTCCAAAAATAGGGTAAGCAATTTTGATTTTGCAAGTTCTAAGAGCATACTTTAATGCGGGTTCTAAAATAGCACAAGGGTGAAATTTAAAGCAATAATTATTTTTCTCAAGGGAAGGCCGATGATGATGCTTTGTAGTGATATAAAAGTTTTTTTAAACAATTTTGCATTTTGGTGGAACTGTAAATATGAGCTAAAAACCAGTTTTTCAGACCCTAAAATTTGCCTCAAAATGGCCAAAAAGCAAAATGGGCAAAGGGCTTTATTTTGAAATGATTATGCAATTTTGTTTACCTGCACCACAAGGCCCTTCCACCCACAAAGTATTAAAAAATTCATTTTTAGACAATGAGCACATTAGTCAAGTATTTACCTGAACTGACTCTTAAACACTGCTTTAGTTTGCTGAAATGAGGGATTTTAAAAGGCAAAGAAACTGTTTGAAATCTTGAGTTCCTTTGAAGGGTTGGTCTAGATTAGTACTCTAGATAGTTATAAAGCAATCCAGAAAGGATATCAGACTAGATCCAACTTATTGAGACTTGTTATTATTATGACTTTCTAAAAGTTTATCCTTTGGCTAGGCCTTCAAAATGTTTGAAAGATGTGCAAGTACATCCACACCAACAATTTTTTTTTCCCCTTAAGGTAATGTCACCAACACTTCCTGTAATCTATGATTTGGAAATTGTTTGAAAGCTGAAACAATTTGAAACCTTAAAAATTTTTTTTTTTATTAATCTGCTTTGTCTCCAGAAATAAAATGCCTGGTATTATTATCAACCATCCTAATGGGTCTGATGTATACGCTGGTGTGCCCAAGGATTACACTGGGGAGGTAATTTATGCAAATATTAACAGAAGGAATAAGAAATTAGAAGTGTTCAGTTTTAGATGTGGTTGTTTTCTTTTATAAATAACAATATATTAATTTTAATTGAGATTAACCGCAAAGATGAGAATTAAATATAGGGGTGTAAGAATATTTGGGGAGTTTGGGGCAGCTGAGCTCAAAATAAGGGCATTGCTATCATTGTGTCAACTTCTCTTTATTGCAATATTGGTTTCACACCGCAAACGGACCTGGGATCGATTTCAAAAAGAGTCCTAACTTAGGACTAGTCCAATAAGGTAATATAAAATTAAGGCTAGTCCTAAGTTAGGATGAGTATCTCGTCCTGAGTCGAGATAAGAAATTGACTCTTTGTGAAATTGACCCCAGGTGAATTCTAACAAAGGCTCCACATTAAATAACTTATTTGTTTATGACTGTCTTCTCAACTATCCCCTCTATTAAATGCAGCAATGTTTGTGGAAAAGTTCATTTAAAAAAAAAGTGTTTTATTTTCTTAGGATGTGACACCAGACAACTTTCTTAAGGTCCTACAGGGAGATAAGAGTGGGATGACAGGCATAGGCAGTGGCAAGGTCATAGAGAGGTAAGAGAACAAATGTGTTGCAATTAAAGACACTGGACACTGTTGGTAATTTTCAAAGACCAGTCTTCTCACTAGGTATATCTCAACATTCATCAAATAACAATCCCGTGAAAATTTTAGCTCAAGTGGTCGTCGAAGTTGCAAGATAATAATGAAAGAAAAAACACCATTGTCACAAGAAGTTGTGTGCTTTCAGATGCTTGATTTCAAGACCTCAAATTATAAATCTGAGGTCTCAAAATCAAAATCGTGGAAAATTACTTCTTTCTCGAAAACTACGTTACTTCAGAGGGAGCCATTTCTCACAATGTGTTAAACTATCAACAGCTCCCCCACGTTACCAAGTAAGGTTTTATGCTAATAATTATTTTGAGTAGTTACCAATAGTGTCCACTGTAAGTCATTTGTCAGAAATATCAGTATGAAAAAAACAAGCCAAAACAGGAGTGAAAAAAAAAAAAAAAATTATTTTACTTTATATTGGCAGCTTCCTTCTTGATAGATAGCATCAAAAAGGGGATAAACATAGCATTGAAACATAATATGCCGATGTATTTTCAATAAACGACTCTTATTTCACTTTTTCCCATACTATTTTATATAGTTTTTTCTCAGTTTTAATTCTCTTGTAATTCCTGGTGTTTTAACTTTCACAAGTTTTGAACCAAAGATTGTGCCAATGTGTGTTTTAACAGTATTAAAGCCAATGGACACTTTCGGAACAGAAAAAAAAAATTCACAGATTTACAAATAACCTACAGGGTTTACAGAAGGTAATGGTGAAAGACTTCTCTTGAAATATAATTCCATGAAATTCTTTACTTTTTGAGAAAACATTAAAACAATTATCAATTCTCAAGATCGAGAATTACGGATTTAATTTAAACATATGTCATGACATGGCGAAACGTGCGGAAACAAGGGTTAGTTTTCCCGTTACTTTCTCCCGACTCCGATGACCGTTTGAGCCTAAATGTTCACAGGTCTGTTGTTTTATACATAAGTTGTGATTTACAAAGTGTGGGCCTTTGGACCATTCTGTTTACTGAAAGTGTCCAATGGCTTTAAAGTATAGATTATGCTCTTTGCAAATGTATTTTTTTTTAAATGGAAAACGACAATGGTCGAGAACGCCTCATTTTGCTTCATCGCATCACAAATTAAGTGTTCTATTTGGACAGTCACATTTAGTCACATTTATTTTAGAAAGAAAAATGTACTTATAATTCTTTTTTTCTTCAACTGCAGTGGACCCAATGACAATGTTTTTGTCTACTTCTCTGATCATGGAGCCACAGACCTCATTGGTTTCCCATCAGCAGAGGTAACTATAACTCTAACCCTGTCAAGACTGAGCTTAAGTCTTTTCTTAATGAACAAGCTTATGGCTAATTTGTTTTATGTATATGTACATTGTTATTTTGTATTCTTTGCTGTTCTGGACACCAACGAGAAGACTGAATAGTAATTTTTGTTTTTTTTACCCATACACCGATGTGTGTTAGCACTGTATACTCAGTACTTTCCCGAGTCCTGTGAAAAAATATCACAGGCATATTACTCGGGTGGGATTCGAACCCACGGCCCTTGCGATTCTAGAGCAGTGTCTTACCAACCTACTGAGTTTGCCCGCTAGCTAGAGGCAGTTCGAATCCTATGAGAAGACTTTGGTAGTATTGCCGAATGTAATACAAATTGTTGACCATGTTGTTTTGTAACCAATGAACGGTGTCTTACTCTTTGTTTATATAGCTCATGGAGACAGACCTTAAACAGGCACTGGAGAACATGTCAAAGCAGGATAAATTCAAGAAGGTATAACTTGTTAATTGTTTTTAAAACTTTTATTTGTATGTTTGGTTCAGTGGGTTGTTTTTTGCGGGTGTGGGGTGTTTTTGTTTTATTTCTTGAGGAAATTGGTTGCTGTTACATTTCATGTTTTTTGCATTATCTTCTTTAATTTCTTCAAACTTGTTTTTCCATGTTCTCTTGAAAACATATTGCCAACCACCTCGTAAGCCTACACAACACATGTAAATTTAATTTACATACCTTTATCAGATTTTAAGATAAGATCTATCTTAATTGTGTATCAATCTTAATTTCTTAGCAAAATGTGTCGCCACAACACACAGTCACTATAGCATAACTGACAACTCATCTCGTAATCAATCTTAGTGCTTTGTGAAATCATGGCCAAGTTGTAGCATTCTTAATTTTAGATTGTAAAATGTATTTAATTGTGTTTTGACAAATTTAGCAGACTTTTTTGACAAAGAAACCCGCTTCGAAATTTTACAATTCTCGAGCCCGTAATAGTGATTCTAGCATAAGAATTGTTTTCAAATTTTCTTTTAAAAGAACACCCAATTTGTTGTAGCCCTTAGTTCTTACATCACCTGGTTTTTTTTCTTCCATCTTAAATTGTATACCAACTGTACGAAGACATTCCTAAGCTTCATTATCATAATGTCCCTTTCCATATTTTCCCGTAGTTTGTGTTTTATTTAGAGGCTTGTGAATCTGGTTCCATGTTTGACAACTTCAAAATCAAGGATCTCTATGTGACAACGGCATCAGCACCAGATGAATCCTCATATGCTTGCTACTTTGATGATAAACTGGGTACTTTTCTTGGGGATGTGTACAGTGTGAGATGGATGGAGGACTCAGATAAGGTATTCTTAATTGTCCTGAATTTTTTTTTTTCTTTCTTCTTTTTAAGGGGGAGGGGGGAGCTTTGTATGTCTTAAAAAAAGGGTCATCATTTGGTAATGACTCTGAAAATAACCTGTTGTTTCTATCCAATAGCTTTGTAATTAACTGTTTCAACTGAAATGCCTTTGTTAGAAGAAGAAAACAAAATTCAAAGTTCAATCAGAGAAACAAGTTCGGTAATAGGAATACACAATCTGAGCCAATTTGTTTGAATTCCTTCCTCTAAAACCACTTTCCTTGGAAGGGAATCATTTCTCAAAATGTTATACACTATCAACAGCTGCAGTGCGTCTTACCAAGTAGGTTTTTATGGTCAGTTAGTTTTTTAATAGTCCCTTTAAACAAATAATACACGACTTAGTTATCAGACATCAAGTTATATTGGAAATTGAGATTGGAATATTGGCCTATTTTATGTTACAGGCAAACTTCAATACGGAAACCCTCCTGAAGCAATTCAAAGCCATCCGAAGAGAAACCAACACGAGTCATGTTGAAAAATACGGAGACCTGTCTATTGATAAAGATACCCTCGGAGAGTACCAAGGATCGGGGTCAAAGTTCAACAATGTTCAGGTTGTTGACCTTGCCGATAAACCAGTAAGTTTAAATAAACAGTAAGCTTATCAGATGTAAGAGAAATCAGAGAAAAGAAAACCCAAACAAAAAATTAGCATTTATTCAAAGAATTTTTTAAAATTGCCTTTGTGTGGTTTCAGTTATAATTACAATCGGGGGGGGGGGGGAGAAGGTATGGAAAATTTTCCGTATGGCCCTACCACTTTTTCGTTCGATATGAAATAATATAGTATCTAATTTACCTCATTTATGAGACATCCCTTTTTGTAAAAATGTGTGATAAGGTGGTGGTGCCATATGGATTAAAGTTATCCGAAGGTATTTTTTTGAATATTTATTGCTTTTGCAGTTAGGAGCAGTCCCAAGTCCGGAGGTTCCCATGGCAATCTTACATCACCGGTTAATGGCCGCCAAAGATCCAAGTCAACGCAATGAAATTCTCCAGAAAATAGTTCAACTCGGACAGGTAAGAAGAGAAAATACACTACACTGTTGTCAAAGAATGGAGACTTGGTCAGGGCACAAACTTAGGGGGAAAAACCACAAAATCACAGGGCTTGTAGCTCAGAGTATTTACCGGACCAGGGGTTTATTTGCAAGTCAGGAATCAAAATGAGAAGAGACTAGAATCTAAACTGTTTTATTCGAACAAACACTAAGAAAAGATTGATCTCTTATGTTGGTTGTATGATACCGGGCAGGATCAAAAGATATTAATGTGGGATTCAAACTCCACATTTGAAATTGAACTTCATTCTTTTGAGACAAAGATGTTGATTTGCAAATAAAAAAAACAATGGACTTGTCCTGTCTTGAGTAGCCTTGCTCAAGGCAGTCGAATTATTCACTCCGAAAAAAGACCGCCGCTGTATAAAAACCCACCCGTATTCCCTGTGCATAGCATCGCACGACACGATGCCCCCGTACACTATCCGCTTGCACGGCCGACAGCCTTGTAGGGTCTGTGTTGAAGCCACTGACCTCATTACTATAATAAGCGAAGAGTTCCCACGGTCAGCTCATTACCATAATGCCTGCGAAAGACGAGACATGTTTTCATCACACACCACTACCACGGCCGAACGCTCAGCCAGCATGATAGGGTCCTAAGGTTGTGATGATGGAAGTGCGTGATTGGACGTAAAAATGAATAATTCATTTGCTTCCAATCCTGTGTCGTCTGCAATTGGTCAGACGAAAGATTGTTAATATTCATGAGCTGCATACAAGCATATCCTAGAGCCCCCCCCCCAATTTTTTCCACTAGTGGAAATGTTTCAATACAACACATTAAACCCGGAAGTTACAGACCCGACAGGGCTGTCGGCCTGACGGCCTCCGCATGCGGTTAGTGGTACGAGTGCGGATGGCTTGTGTGCACAGTAGTCGTACGATGTGACAGTGTGTATCGCTCGCACCATGCACAGGGTATACGGGTGGGTTTACACCGGCGTCTTTTCGGAGCGAATAATGCGACTGCCTTGAGCAAGGCTAGTCTTGAGTTTACTGACCCTACACTGATGGGCCGGTGGTTAATTGTAAAGTTCGAGCCCTGCTTAATAATTTTAAGGGCCTTTTCAGGCAAGGCACTTTTGAAAGGGATGTGTTTCAGCAACTGGTAGATGGCGTAAAATTAATTTTAACTGAAACAACTTCCGAGAGCTCCATGAGCAGGTCGGTAACCACAAAACACTTGTAATTATTCAATTCCATAGGCACAACAAAAGATGATGTCAGTTCTACAGTCTACTGTCTCAACACTTCTTGATGGAGATCTTGTAGATAAGGCGATGTCCAGACAAGGTGTTCAGGTGACAAACTGGGACTGCTACAAGACGTCTGTTCGTTACTTCTCAGACAGATGTTTCCCATTCAAGGAGGTCAGTGTGTTGCTCTTTATCTATATCTTTTTTCTTGTATATAAATAGTTTGTTTTGTTAAAGGGAAGGTACACGTTTGGTAATTACTCAAAACAAATATTAACTTAAAAACTGACTTGGTAACGAGCATTGGAGAGCTGTTGGTAGTATAAAACATTGTGAGAAACGGCTCACTCTGAAGTAGCATAGATTTTGAAATAGAGGTAATTTCTCACTAAAATAATAAAAGAACTCTAGCTAGAAGTCTTTTATTCCTATCTGAAAGCACACAAATTCGTCCAACAAGGGTGTTTTTTCTTTAATCATTTTCTCCTAACTCCGATGACCAATTGAGCTCAGGTTTGTTATTTTATGCATATGTTGAGATACACCAAATGAGAGGGCTGGTCTTTGACAATTACCAAAAGTGTACCTTCCCTTTAACAACTTCTTGGTGTAATTCTTTGTCCCTTTTATTAAATAATTTGTTTTTACTGTGGTAATTTGTTGTGGCTGGAACCTTATAATTTTACCTTCTCTATTTAGTTATTGTTTTCATTGTGTTCTATTTTGCATACCGCTTGTCCTGTTTTTAAACATTTTAATGTATTTTATACCATTGTAACGTTCTAGCAATTAACAAAACTTATGACGGGGCTAATAGCGGAACTAAAATGAAACAGTAAACATTGAATTGATGTAAAAAAAATAATTGTGCAGTTTTACTAGAGGTTGTGCTTCATTGTGCTATTACACCATATGTTTTTAAAATCACTGTCTCTGCATACTCCTGGTATGGTATTGTCATAGAGCTATATTTATTGACTAGAGCGCTAACTTGCTCTGCGTTTTGAAGCCACCCTGGGCGCAGACATGTTTGATGTGTTGCGTGACAACGGAATGATTTTAACTTTGAAGAACACACATTGCCGCGATTTTTTTACATTCGGCGTGTGCGCTTACGTACGCGACTGCCCATTCGCGTACGTCCGTGCTACGAAAACCGTAAGTTCGACTTGATTGACGTACTAACAAAAGTGTACGCGCCTTTAAAACATGACGCACATGACGCTCGCAGTTTGTACGCTCATCAGCCGATTGTGCGTTCACATTGATGCATTTTTTGGTTAGATGACACATAGAAAAGAACAAACGCACTTACATGCAAATAGACGTACAATTGCCGTACAAAATTTCAAGCTTTTGTATTGGTTTGTACATAAACATGGATGCGCCCACACGGCTTCAAAACCTTAGTGCATGTACAACGGGGTGTTAGCGCTCTAGTCAATATATATAGCTCTATGGGTATTGTAGATCATTGTTTGTATCTTGGTTTCTAGAGTATTTTTTCATCCTTTTTTTAAATCGTAAAGCTCATCAAGGGATGCTATATAAATACTGTTTTATATTAAATGAGTATAGGCTAGATGGCCTTAGCTTTCAATCCAAACCGGACCTTCTTCAGAGGCATGAACAAGTACAAACAAATACATCCATTTATACGGAAAAAAAGAGGGGAATGGGAAGAATCCAGAAAAAAAGCGGGAAAATTATAGCCAATCAAAGTTTCTATTTTAGAAACAATTGGTGGCTATGAGCAATTTGTAGGGAGAGGAAGAAAAGTCGTCAGGAAAATGTTCTTAAAAGAACAAACAGGTAGGGAGTGGGTAAAAATAAAATGGATATGGTTAAAATAATTAAAAACAAGATACAATCAATACTGTTTTATATTAATAGTACTATTTATTTTCATTTGTGTTATTAGAATGACTTTGCCCTCTCACTGATGTACATCGTAGCTAATCTGTGTGAGCGACAAGAGGTGTCTACAGATATGTAAGTTTCTATACCTTATCTTTAACTTCACTTCCCATCGTTAAAGGCAGTGGACACTATTGGTAATTACTCAAAATGATTGTTACATGTAGCATAAAAAACTAAGTTGTTAACAAGCAATGGGGAGCTGTTGATAGTATAAACCATTGTGAGAAACGGCTCCCTCTGAAGTAACGTAGTTTTCAAGAAATAGAAGTAATTTTGATTGAACTTGATTTTGAGACCTCGTAATAAGATTTTGAGGTCCCGAAATAAAGCATCTGAAAGCACACAACTTCGTGTGACAAGGGTGTTTTTTCTTCCATTATTATCTCGCAACTTCGACGACCAATTGAGTTCAAATTTTTACAAGTTTGTTATTTTGTGCATGTTAAGATACACCAAGTGAGAAGATTGGTCTTTGACAATATGCAAAATCGCCAGTGTCTTTAAAGGCAGTGGACACTATTGGTAATTGTCAAAGACTAGCCTTCACAGTTGGTGTATCTCAACATATGCATAAAATAACAAACCTGTGAAAATTTGAGCTCAATCGGTCATCGAACTTGCAAGATAATAATGAAAGAAAAAAACACCCTTGTCACACGAAGTTGTGTGCGTTTAGATGGTTGATTTCGAGACCTCAAGTTCTTAATCTGAGGTCTTGAAATGAAATTTGTGGAAAATTACTTCTTTCTCGAAAACTATGGCACTTCAGAGGGAGCCGTTTATTCCAATGTTTTATACCGTCATCCTCTCCCCATTACTTGTTACAAAGTAAGGTTTTATGCTAATAATTATTTTGAGCAATTACCAATATTGTCCACTTCCTTTAAGATTTTGTTATGTTTAGAATGACTCCCCCACTGGAATGTATTATTGATCATACTGTCAGTCGTTGTCAGATAATCTTCCTCCTGATTTCAAAAATTTGCTCACAATTTGTCTCATCCAAACTTTTTTTGTGTCTATTAGTAGGGTGTGTGTTTGTTTGTTTGTTCTTTCTTTTTGTGTACTATATATGACTTCCTTTCTTGTAAAGCGTTTTTTATACATTTTGTGAAAGAATGCAAATTAAAAGTGCTTTGATTATTATTTAGTGTTTAAAATGTAAATCTTAACTTTTATACATCATTACCACCCAACTAATAAAATTTAATTTTTCCCAATCAGGATACTGTCATCTTTTGATAAGCACTGCAAGTAAAATCCTAGACATCAATGATCTACTTCTGGCTGCAACAAAGTGAGTAAGCTGTGGACACCTGAAACACTTTGGATTTTAAAGATCATAATTAGTTTTCTTTAAGTACTTTTGTAACAACTCAACCTAATTCATTTCAACTAAACTCTTTATTCAAACTACTTGTAATTGTGCTGTAAAGCAAAGGAGTCTGCCTCTCACATCTATTTGTCATTTTGTGGCTATTCATATTTTGCTATTGAACATACAATATTGAAATAGAGAATGTTTAAGCTTATAACTACACTTTCTACAGGTCATTGAACTGGCCTCTTGTGGTTGAACTTAACATCATTAAAGGGAGGTACACGTTTTGTAATTACTCAAAACAAATATTAACTTAAAAACTGACTTGGTAACGGGCATTGGAGAGCTGGTGGTAGTATAAAACATTGTGCGAAACGACTCCCTCTGAAGTAACGTAGTTTTTGAGAAAAAAGGTTATTTCTCACCAAAATAATAAAAGACTTCTAGCTAGAAGTCTTTTATTCCTGAAAGCAAACAAATTCGTCTAGCAAGGCGTTTTTTCTTTCATCATTTTCTCCCAGCTTCGATGACCAAATGAGCCCAAATTTTCACAGGCTTGTTATTTTATGGTTATGATGGGATACACTAAGTGAGAAGAATGGTCTTTGGCAATTACCAAATGTGTACTTTCCCTAAGGGCCATGGTGAAGGTGCGCTGCATTGTTATTGTTTAAATTTAAAAGATTACATACATTCCTGTGTTTAAGAAACATACAAAACTAGTCCTGAATTCATGATATTTAAGTTTATAGCTTTACATTTTTTTTTAATGTCCTGATTATTTTTTTTCATACTTTTACAAGGGCTGCATTTATCATCTTTTATAATTGGACTTGATCGTTTATGGTATTTTTTCCAAAGAAGTAGCGAGCATCAAACAAGACAATTTTCTATTTTTATATTAGTTGTTTTGGCAATTGTTTGATCAAGTAAAGCAATCTGTTACGTAGTTGCAATCTGAAATTTTCCAATCAACTTAATACCATCCTTTCTGTATATTTTTATTGAAATTCTTATAGGGTGCATAAAAGTATGATTTAATCATGAATGATCAGGTAGCAAAGGTTGAGTTTTTTTATCTGAAATAAAATGAAATAACTACTGAAGCTGTTTAGTTCTTTCGTGTTGGTTGTAGGTAAAGTTCTATAGTCTATTATTATTTGTTTGATGGAAGAGAAGAGGTTTTAATTAATTACACAAATATTGATAACAATACAAATCTGTAATTCTCAAGGTAAGGTTTAAAAGCCATATGAGAACTATCCTGTCTGAATCACAATGTTTCTATGTTTCTTGAAACTATTTAATTTTACCCTGAAGGTTTTTCTACCGATGAGTGAAAGCACTGTATACTCAGTGATTTCTCGAGTTCCATGAAAATCACAGGCATACAACTCAGGTGGGATTCGAACCCTTGACCTTTTCCAATCTAGAGCAGATGTCTTACCCACGAGACCATCGAGCTCAGTAGCTAGAGGCAGTTCAAAACCCATGTATTACAAGCAAATTTAACACCTATTAATTTTGAAGTTAAGTATTTAATGTAATCTGTGGAAATTCACATACATGTACTTGTCTTTATCTCTTACATTTAGTTTTGATTTGTTAAATTATAATTGCTGTAGTCAGTACTCGGTTATCAGTAGTTTTTTTGCATGTTCACCAAGTGACTGTAATTTGTACTTTTTTTTTTAGATAATTAAAGACAGTGGACACTATTGGTAATTGTCAAAGACTAGTCTTCACAGTTGGTGTGTCTCAACATATGCATACAATAACAGACCTGTAAACATTTTAGCTCAATCGGTCGTTGAGTTTGCGAGGTAATAATGAAAGAAAAAACACCCTTGTCATACGTAGTTGTGTGCTTTTTGATGCTTGATTTCGAGACCTCAAATTCTAAACTTGAGGTCTTGAAATCAAATTTGTGGAAAATTACTTCTTTCTTGAAAACTACGTCACTTCGGAGGGAGCTGTTTCTCACAATGTTTTATACCATCAACCTGTCCCTGTTACTCGTAATCAAGAAAGGTTTTATGATGATAATTATTTTGAGTAATTACCAATAGTGTCCACTGCCTTTAAGAGTAAAAAAATAGTTTGAAAATTTGCTTTATCAAATTGAGCAATTAATAAGAGTAGAGTGGAACCAGTCACTGAAATTTGCATAATATGAATAATTTGCTGCTATCCTGCTTAATTTGCGTAATGTTTGTTTTCAGTTTCCCCAGTTTGGTTTGTTTACGTTTACTTCAATGCTGCTATAACCAACAAAATGTTATAATTAAAATCAAATTTACACAAGGCAATTCATTTGGCAACTCATTTTTATCTGAAATTGTGAAAAGGTATATGCGCTATCATGTATTTACAAATATTTTAAATAAAATTAAAATAAAATTGAAGTTTGTAAAAAAAAATTAATTGTCTGCCTTTTTCTTCCACTTTAAACAACCACACCATTGATCTGTTTTAAAATATTATGTGGTGTGGTTTTGAAAATACTGGGGTTAATGAAATAGCATGTAAAATACTTTGGAATCAAACAAGAAATGCAGTCACTGATTGTGTGCATCATCAACAAAGTATACCATTTATAGGGCCTGGCTGAGCTTTGAGCTGTTTGGTGTTTCTTTTACTTTTTTTTTTCTCTTTCCTTAACAATTTTGTTATGTTGAATCCCTCAATTTTTATATTGAGTACCCCGGGCCTCCCCCACTAAAACAAATAATAATATGTACATCCAGACACAGTAAATCAGTACTTTTTTATGACCTGGCTGAAAATTGTCAATAGGTGGCGCCGGTCACCGCGATTGATTGGGTTGTGTACAAAAACACTGTACTGTCGACTACATCACACGTCAGTGAGAACTGCTCTCCATTTTACTTCTTTTTCTTGGGGAAAATAGCAAAAACGTGAAACTGTAAGTACTGTTTGCCACTGTTTGCAACCAATTTATATGTGTTTCTTTACGTTATACCTAGTTTACGGTAGTTATAATTAACAATACATTTCCATCCATGTTTTCCCCTTCAGACAGAATCACTCCCAATCACTGAATCAGAGTTCAGTCAAGTTCAAGGGGCCCTAGCCCCACTTGTGCGTGGCCAAGGTTAGCCTTGGCCACACAAGTGGGGCTAAATTGGCCCTTGACACTTTCTTTTTTGTCATATTAATTAATAATATTCTTACATTGTCATTGCCATTTTGGGGATTCGCCTTTGTTTTGCTTTTTGAGTAATGAGTGCAGCCTTCTCCTTTTTCCATGAGAGTTCCACCATTTGCTGGTGAATTACATACTTCTTGTACCTCATGCATACAATACATGTACTGAGCTGACTGAGGCGAGGGTGTGGATATAAACAGTGCGTGTGGCCATGGGTGAACAGTGAACTTAGACTGCAGGCTGTGTAGCCCCATAAATCGGTCCAATCCACTCCGTATCCTTGGCCCCAGCACCACTAATAGCAAAACCTTTCGCTTCCTTGAAAAACCATCTGCATTGTTCTGCATCATGAAACTTACCGATCTAATGCTTCAGAAGTTGCAGATAGCACTACACTTTGAATCGTTCAAATAGGTATCACAGATTTTGAGTAAAAATCAAGTGAATTTCGCGTGTGAATTTTACCAACGCTCTTTTACCGCTAATGCTGCCGATATGCCGATTGTCCCCCGACCGTGAGCAGTTTTTTTTCCCAGGACAAACGTGTAGAACCATCTGCACACGTTCTTCGTAGGAAGAAAAGATACCCAATCCGCGCTTCATGTACAAATATACGGACATGCGTCTGGGAACTATTCTTCGTAGTTCCCAGACGCGTGTCCATATGTTTGTACACAAAGCACGGATTGGGGAACCATTCTTTGTAGTTCCCTAACGCAAGTCCATATGTTCGTACATGAAGTGCGGATTGGGTATCTTTTCTTTCCAGGACGAACGTGTGCAGATAATTCTACACGTTTGTCCTAGGAAAAAAATCTGTGCACAGTCGGGGACAATCGGCATATCGCGGCATTAGCGGTAAAAGAGCGGTAGTTGAGAAAATTCACACTCAAAATTCACTTGATTTTACTCAAAATCTGTGATACCTATTTGAACGATTCAAAGTGTAGTGCTATCTGCAACTTCTGAAGCATTAGATCGGTAAGTTTCATGATGCAGAACAATGCAGATGGTTTTTCAAGGAAGCGAAAGGTTTTGCTATTAGTGGTGCTGGGGCCAAGGATACGGAGTGGATTGGACCGATTTATGGGGCTACAGGCTGTGCAGCTTAAAAAACAGCTCAGGCTGCTGTAGTGTTCGCCAAGTTAGCGGAGCTGGACTGACTGTTCACCCTGCTTCCCTTAAAGGCTTTATAAAGGGTCTATAATCCTCCTCTTACCAGGTTTCACGGTATTATGCCTTTTTCTTTGAATTGGGAAAAAAATAATGATGCTATATATCAACCGATGCCCTAATTATCTTCATTTGTTAATATGAAGTATGCAAACATGACATTGAAATGTTCACACCACACACCGATCTTCGATGACTTCAACTGGCCCCATTTGTTTTGAGTTTTTCCTGTTTTCACAGCAAACGAGAAAGTATGGTTTCCCGGTGAAGCCATACATGGAAGAAACATCTGCAGTGACTACAAGTGTTCTTTGAGACTCTGTGTATGACTCTATAGCCAGCAGTTGTCTTCATTTTATTCAACATATTTTTTTTATTAATTTTTAAAAATAACCATGGTAACAATTGCAAAAGAAAAAAAAAAAAGTGTGAATAATTACTGGCTTTCAAATCTGATTTTTATTTATTATTTTTTTAATTTTTGTTCTTAATATTTATAATAAAGCATATAAATTAACAGTGATAATTGAATCAACAAGCTGATGTTTAAATTTTAATATCAATAATAATATTGATATGAGGGTTAAAAAATAAAAATCTCCAAAAATAATATAAGGCACATGGCTTCTTTAAGCCTCTGTATTTTTTTTCCCAGAATGCTCAGCAAAAAATCCAGTCACATGATTTGATCATCATGAATTGTGAATAGTGTTTGATGAAACTTTTTCAGTGGGCAAATATTTTTATATGGCCTCAACATTATGACATATTTTTGTACCTTATAGAAATGCCTAAAATACCAAACTTTTTGTATTTACAAGTGCAAATAACCAGTGGAGCCTTACGTGTTTCTAAGTTTTGGTCAAGGGAGAGGAGACTCTTTGCTTGGCAAATAAAACCACACAATTTTTATCTATGGACTGTTTACATCGCGCACAGAGAGGTCAAAGATTTGCCACGATTTTAGGGACACCTCGAAAACAGGACCTCCTACGATATAAGTAACTTTTGTAGCACAAAAAACACAATGTCCACAGATTTACACTAAACTTACACAGTTTGAAGATAATGATAGTAGAAAGCTTCCCTGAAAATATTACGTGCTGAGGTGCTGTAGTTTTTGGGAAATGAGTAAAACAATGCCATGAAAATAATTTTTGCTCATGAGACGAAAATTATTTTAATCATTTACAAACGTATTTTCATGATTTTTTTAAAACTTATTTCTCAAAAACTACAGCACCTCAGTAAGTAATATTTGAAGGGAAGCTTTCCACTATCATTATCTTCAAACCCTGTAAGTTTAATGTAAATCTATAGACATTTAAAGTACCCAAATCCTTTAAAACTAGCAAGAGATTAGCCCACCTTGTAATTTGTTAGTATGAATACTTGTTATGGCTCTCATGTATTTTTAACAACAACATCAGTCTTCTTTCTTGTCATAGTTGCCAATACAGTAAGTAAGTACAGTAAGTCTTGCGCACGTATTTTTAATCTACCAACAAGGGAAGGTACTCAACAAGGCGCTTATGATAAGGTGGATGATACCAAATTTCTCATATGACTCAATAACTTAAAAGTTACAAGTTGTGTGCAGAAGAAAGACACACTAATAAGGAAATTTTTTGGGTTAATTTAGAGAATTGTTAATGTATTTTTGGGAAAATACCAAGGTGTTGGTATGAAAATGGTTTTAAGGTATTTTGGGGAATGCATTAGTTATGTTATTTTGGGGGGTATTGTGTAAACATTTGCAATCGGTTTTGGGAAAAGAGAAGAAAATCATTAGTATTGTTTACAGACAAAATTTGTTGTCAGTTGAGTTGGCATACAGGAAGATTTGCCTTGCAGGTAATTTTTGTTTGTAAGTGGCATTACCTAATCAGGACTGTATGCACACCCAGAACCATGCACTATAGGGCCCACTGAAATGTAAAATAATTGAAAACAGTCAAACATAATCCTCTGACATGAATACTGAAATCATTTGTTCACTTTTCTTAAAACCTCTGCTTTGTTTTGATTCTTCTTGTCACAGACTGTACGATGTCCCTATTCAGTGGTATGAAGCTTGCCTCTAGTGGCTCAAACAAACCCAATCAGCAAACCGACTCAATATCAACAGAAACTGTAAGCAGTGCCGACTCTTTAATAGTAGGAGCAGAAAACAAGAATGACTCTTCAAAAGCTAGTGATCCTAGTGGATTTTCCTTCATACTAGGAACAGATAGTAGACAGAGTAATACTGTTGATGCGATCTGTAGTTCTAGTGCCATAGAACTAGATGAAAGTAAATCAGACGGCGACACACTTCAACAATTGTGCAAAACACCTCAACTAGCCCGATCATCCGAGCCCTTGGCTGACTTTTGTCTTGATGATGATTCGAACCTTGAGCTCGACCCCATAAAGATCGACGGACATTTAAAATCCAAGTCGTCCACTGCTTCGACAGTCTTTGATTTGCAAGATGTGGACTTCAGCTTGTCAGCTGTCCTTGATTCAGAATCGTCAAAGCAAAAAGACCAGGACTCAGTAGGTGATAAGTCAGAAAGCAGTTTCAGTTTTATAACGACAGGGCCATTAGAACACTCAAAAGATAGTATCGCTCCAACAGATCACCAGTCTTTAACCCAAAAGCTTTGTACACTGCAGAGTCCTGGTACAACGGAAAGACCTGAACCTGTTGAAAGCCAGTCACTGGACAGAGAGGAAGTTACCAGCACACCAAAAGCTACACGGTTAAGGATTGACAGAGAGCTACAGAAACCACATGAAGCACGGTTACATCAAATCAAGTATGTCAAACAAGACAAAGAAAAAACTGTCAACATATAATTTGCGTTTGTTTTGTTTAATTTTGTTGAATGGTCTTGGTATTTTATTATTTCTTAAATCAATTTTTAAAAAGGGTATTTTGTACCATGGATAGCTGTAAAAAAAATAATTGCATGCAAATACAAAGGTTTATCAGAGATGAGAAATGTCAAACTTTTTTAGTCAGCCTGGTGAAGAAAATTAGCCAGCATTTTGTCCACCTACAGTATAAAGAAATCCTGCTTTTGTTTATTTATTTCTCTAGTGTCGATGACACTGTTCCCAAAAAGCTTGTGAAACCTAAAACCCAGGGGTTACCAAAATGTTGTCATTGCAACATAGGCCTACCGCCTTCAAACTTTTTTGTCAGCAATGACTCTCACCCCTGAAGTGTATTTTTTACAAGTTCTTTTCCTGGTGAATAATATTTAAAACGGTTAAAATACAGTTGACAGTTTGGAAGTGTATCAGTTTTTACAACATCAAGTTATTTTTGATACTTTTAGGAAGTCCATTGCAGATGTGGAAGAACAAGTGACTCAACTCTCTCAAGACTGTGTCACATTAAGTCATAGTCTTTTACAGAAATGCCAACAGTTGCAGGAACTGCAGGAGAAGAAACAGCAAGCAGTTGATGAAGAAGACTATGAAAAAGGTATGTCATTTTATCGCATACACGATAAAATACATAATGCGTCGCAGAGCCGTACTCCAATACACAGCTCTGACAGTTTTGATAATTGCATCCTCTGCTGTATGGTTGTTGGGCAATTCTGAGAATAATGCAAGGATGTACTGCTGGTGTTGGACCCAATTTTACACTTTGTGGACTGGGTTTTCAGTCTGTACCTGACTGCACAGGCTTTCCTTGGCTAATTCCCTGGGGGTTTTCCTCCCACATCTAAAACTCAAACTTCCTTCCTTGTCTTCTCTCCATTTGGGTTTTTGGCTAGTACAGTGATTAAGTTTGCTATTCTGTGATACCTTTGCTTCACAACCAGAATGAATGAAATCAAATGAAATGATTTTAAAACACTGATATTATTCTTTACCGCCAGCCGAAGAACTTCATGATAAATGTCAAGCCTTAGAGGGAGATACTGAGAACCTCACCTCACCTCTTCCATGCCACCACCCTGCCTTGAAGACTCTGCTGTCTGACTTACTAACTCTCTATGCCCAGGAGAGAGAAGAACATCAGGATATAAAAGATCCTTATCAAGAGCTAATCACCAAGCAGCAAGAGGCTGTTACTGAGGCTAAAGATCAGTGTGTACAATGTGAGAACATCCACTCTCGGAAAGTACAGGGGGCACGGAGCGAGCTGGATAGAGATTTGGCGTAAGTTATAATAATCAAACTTTTGAATATGAGGGGGGAAAATGAAATGCGCAGTAGAAGTGTATGCTCCAGGTTGAAAAATTTCTTGTTCTACTTTTGAGCTCATTGCTATAATTTATCTTCCAGTACGCGCTAATCCACCAATCAGATGCGCGAACTGGAGGGTGGTATAAAAACCTATAACTTTCTCCCAGTTTTTTCTATTGCACAGTGCGTTTTGTGAGTGTCAATGCGCCACGCTCTGCATACAGACAGTGCAAAAATTACATTCTAAACTTTGTGCGCGTGCATGCTGTCGTTGCAAAACAACGGTCTGAAATTTTAAACTTGAGACTGGAAGATATATTTGTCGGCCTTGTTGGATATATGGGACGCAAAAGCACTATATTTTTCCGTATTCCACTCGCGCGCGTGTGATAACTTCTAATAACCAAATGTGTAAGGGATAACACATTATTGGATTTTAGCAAGAGTCAGTTCAATTTTAGTATTTAGTTTTCAGTTAACACTCCATCAAAACAACCCTAAATAATTGTTGTGTTTATGGATATGGCCTTGAAAAATGTGGGAAAGGAAAGAACTATTAAAAAAAAAGTTCTTACATTTCAGCTTTTTACTTTTAGAGTTAATCCTCGTTGGTACTTCCTGCAAATGCTTGATGCAAAGCGAATTTGACATCAAAGCTTTGGTTTGCTGTGAATGTTTGGCAAAGATTGAGCACAGCTCAACTCTCCTGAAATGCTTGTTATGAATGTGTAACATAAATATTTGCTTCACATTCACATTCGCTGGAAGTATGAACCAGGCTTTATTTTGCTTATATTTTAAACCCTCTTCAATTACACTAACCCTGTTTGACTCACTTGCTGTTATAATCAAGTTTCTTTGTACTTCTTCTGTGCAGGCATTTGCAGTTGGACAGTGAGCATTTGCTGAATCGAGAAGAACAGCTGTGTACCAGGATTGATGAAGGCACTGCTGGTCTGCGTCAGACAAGAGATGCATTGATCAACGACAGAACTAAAGTGCAGGTAATTAAGAGTTACTCAAGTATCAAGCTACATTCAACTTTATTTGTGTGTTAAAAGTCAGACAAAAAGTGTCTTCCTGCTGTATTCCTGTGCTTATTCAAACATTTTTTGAATCGGTATCCTGCTCATTTCTGCTTAGCAGAAATATTTCGGGCAATTATTTCTGCTAAAGCAGCTCTATGGTATTGGGCCCAGGTGAAACAAATAGTATCACAAGTGAAAAGTACTTGTGGTTTGAAAACAAAAAACATCATAAGCAAGTAGAATTTTTTTTTTTTTTTCTTTTTTTTCCCCCTAATTATTAAGGAAGAAATCAAAGAACTTGAGGCTAAGCTGAGACTTCTTCACCTGAAGGAGACTGCCATCACCGTATCAATCACAGACAACAACCAGGAGATTGAGTTGGTGAAGAGAGAATTCAGCCAAGAGATGCAGGGTATTGAGACAGAGAAGGAAGTACTGAAGGAGAATGAGATTGCACTGAGGAGGAGAGGAGAAAGGTTGGAGGATGAAGAGAGAGAACAGGATGAGAAGATGCTGGGAGTGAAGGAGATGGAGTCAAGGTGAGGAGAAGAAGAAGAAGGTGTAGCAGGCCTGGAATTACACGCAGGCAACAGAGCCCATGGCCTCTGTTGCCCTTGGTCTTGTCCTTGCTTGGTGCCCTTAAAAAGTTTCCCATTGACTTTCAGGTTTTCAAATAGAAGTGCCCTTTGTAAAATTAAAATGGCTTTGCTATTTCAACATGTTAAAAAATGGAATTCCAGGCCTTGTGTAGTCTGTTTCTAGCCTTCGAGTTATATTTGAAATATTTGGGTTTTGAACAAAGAAAAATGGATGTGCGTTTGACCACTGGGTTAAAGTACTGGCGCTCTACCAACTGAGCTAATCCAGCCCTATGATGTTGGCGGTCTCCTTATTTTTCAATATCTTTGTTCGGGGGTGCCAGTACCCATTCAGTTTCCCTTGATGTTGTGTTTTTTAAAACCAGATGAGGTGACTTAATTTACTCTCCCAAAACACATCGATGTACTTTCCATCCAAGGAACATCAAAATGATTTTAATTTGTCTTTGTACTATATCTTGATATTGATTTGCTATGTTATTCACAGTGAAACCAAGCTGCTGGCAGATTTACAGATAAATCTTGCCCTGGAAGAGCTGGCCGTTCAAGAATTGACATCCTTGGAATCAAATTTACGCAATAACCTCTGGCCAGAAGAAAGCTCTACAATGTTGCCGGAAAGAAAGGAAGATCTGAGCAAGTAAGGAAAGATTTTCATTTAAAAAAACCACAAATTTGTGTTTTGAATTCGGAGTGTTTGAAGATTAGGTGAGGTTTGCAGTAGCACCATGATTTGTAAATCTCTTTTGAGTAGTGTTGGTTCTAAAAAGAATCAGTGGTTGACAACTAAACTTGTCTTTTAAAATGATTTGTATCTTCCTGTCTTATAAACGTGTAAATTAAAGGAACATTACAGAATTGGTTTTTGCTAACAGAACTGCTGCTGGAAGTGTGAACAAGTTATGTAATCAACCATATATGAACTGACAAACCTTTGGAAGTTTTAGATCGATCGGCCATCTGGGTCACAAGAAAATAGTGAATAACTGATAACACATTTTGCATGACACCGATTCTCCCAAAATGAACAAAAATGTTAACTGAGCGATAAACTCCAAATGGGAATCATTTATTTGTCATCAAACAGACAGAAATACTTAAAGGGATGATTCTTCCGTCCTCTTCATTAGGCTGTGTAAGTTTTATGCAAATCTTTGATCTTTGACAAGATTTTTTCTTACCAATTCTGTAACGTTCCTTTGAATTTGATGCATTGATTTACAGGAAGAAGGAAGCCGTTAGAGAGAAGATGGAGGAGGTCCAGCAAGCCACATCGATGTTACTTCTGAGTCAGACTAAAGTAGTTACACTACGTCAGAGAGTGAGTGATACAGAGGGTCATATTGCAGCCCTGAATGAGACCAAACAACTCGCTGTAGCAGGTGAGATTAGAGGGCCAGTAGTTTACTCTCTCCATTCAGTGATGTTTGAAGCTTTGTCGAAAATCAGAAGTAACTTTAACTTATAAAACACCAGGTATAAGTATGTGTAAATCTCTTTTTGGAGGAGTGTTGGCTCAAAAATGAAGAGCCGGTGTCTGCTAATCTTCAGGGGAGCAATACACTCTGCTCATCTTCAGGGGAGCAATATACTTTGCTCATCTTCAGGAGAACAATATACTCTATTCGTCTCCAGAGTTCTGCTGAAGACGAGCAGAGTATACTGTTCAAAAAGTCAAGACAAGACCATACTGGCTCTTTTCCGAAGGCCAGTAATTTACTATCCCAATACTCATTGATGTACTCTTCATTCAAAGATGTAAGTGATGCTTGAAGCTTTGCAATTCTAGGTTAGTATCTTTATTATTATTACTTATTTTTGAGGGCTTTTGTTTTGCTCTTTTTTTAGGAAAGAATTTCTCAGAGGCAAGAAGGCTGACAGAAGAGATCAAGAAGCTGACGTCGGAGGGGCAGCTCATCCAAGAGGAGATGGAGAAACTGACCCAGAGGAATGAAGAGACGACCAAGATGGTGAAGTTACTCAGGGAAGATGTAGAGAGAATACAGGAAGAACTCGATCAAGATGAGAGACAAGAAGGTTTGTGGATGGAAACTCTGAGAGGAAATCTGAATACAGTTGTTTTAACGATTTTGAAATGCCTTCAACTTTGAAAAAAAAATCATATTAGAGATTGGTAAATTTTTCGCAAAACAAGAAAAGTTTTAACACAAAATATCCAAATAAATAAATTAATTTTTTTTTTCTTCAAAGGAGCAGTTATTATAATCGTTGTATAAAAAAAAGGAGTCTGTCGTGCTAATCTCCTATGCCCATGGTTAGTAGCTAGGTTCCAGTGTCTGATGACAACTCTGCTTAGTGGACCCAGTTGCTTGATCCAAGATGTCCCCAGGCAGCTTCTAGTTAGGTGCCTGTGGGAGTCTGCCTCTGAAGTTTACGACCATGTTTAGTGATACACCAGTCTTAAACTTATTCCTTCCACGTAGTAACTGAGCATTGTTTTTTATTTAATGTTTGTCCCCAGAAACATCAGTGAAAGAGAAGCTGCTGAACAGTATTGTTGATTTGAGAGAACACCTCCAAGTCTCCACAGACAGTCCACTGATGCAGACCTTACAGAGGGCCCAACTAATGGCAAGCGCTTATCATGTCAGGTTCCTGTGTCTGAAACATAAACTCCCTCTCCCTGCTGAAGTAGAAGAACTCTCCGTACATCCCTCTACGCTAGATCAATGTTTAGAACAGACGAAAAATTAGAGGTGGGTTTTATTCAGAAGGAAGGGAGGTTTTGACAGGGCTCAATATTTTCACTGAACCACACGCCAGAGGCCGATGATTTTAGCCTCGGGACAGTTAAGTCCACAGCCTCGGGACAGTTAAGTCCACACTGGCCAAGTCCAGTGGTCTTATGTTTTGCTCAATTGGTGACCTTCACTCGAATAAATCTCTATCAGTTCTGTCTGTTGAGAAACAAAGAATTCTTACCCACAAAACAAATGAGATAAATCTTCTCTCACTGCTTGTTCACTTTAGAACAGTTGAAGTGTTCAATGGTGTACTTTATTTGTTTGCCTATTTAACTTATGGCCTAGTAAACTTTTTAGCTACAAGTCCTGCAGTCTTGTGTTTTTACCAAAAACTTTAAGCTCCGTTTGTAGATTTTAGACAAATTTTGTACACAAAGTACAAAAAGTACACAAGGCTAGGACCTTGTAAATTTTAGGGCAAATTTTGATCAAATACAGTAGATTTATGAGCAAAGTTTGATAAGTACACAGTTCTTGTAAGTTTTAGGCAGAATTTATTAAGGCTTTTTTTTGTTTCCTGTTTCTGTTAAGCAAAACTTATCTGTGCTTAGCAAAATTTTTTAAAAACTGTATGTATACAGTTTTTAAAATTTTGCTCTGATTTCTTTCAACCGTCCAGGTCACATTCACATGGTAAGGATAACTCCAAAGAACCGGCAGTGGCGGATAAAGACAAGGAGGCGTTTGACCAGCTCATCTCAGGTTAGTAATCAGTTGTCCATGTAGACTTTGGTTCCATGTTGCAATTCTGTTTCATTTATTGCATTTCATTGATTAGTTTTGGTTGTGAAGCGAAGGACTCTCAAAAAAGACAATGAAGGAAGCTTTGGTTTTGTGTGGGAAGAAGTGGTAGGAAAAACCCAGAGAATTATTCCCACGCAGTCAAAAAGAGACTGAAAGCCCAATCCACTTAGTGCCCCAGGTGTGATTCGAACCAGGTTCTCATAGCTGGAAAACAAGGCAAGATACTACTATGCCAACCTGACCACCTGTAGGCATTTATCAGGCGTTTTTAAACCCATTTATCAAAGCGCCTTCAAACAACTAGAGGATGAGATTGATTTTAGTTTTCCAATGACGGATGATGTACTTTCTCTTTAAAGGCAGTGGACACTATTAGTAATTGTCTATCTCAACATATGCATAAAATAACAAACCTGTGAAAAATTGAGCTCAATCCGTCATCGAACTAGCGAGATAATAATGAAAGAAAAAAACACCCTTGTCATACGAAGTTGTGTGTGTTTAGATGGTTGATTTCGAGACCTCAAGTTCTAAATCTGAGGTCTTGAAATCAAATTTGTGGAAAATTACTTCTTTATCAAAAACTACTCAATTTCAGAGGGAGCCGTTTCTCACAATGTTTTACACCATCAACCTCTCCCCATTACTCATCACCAAGAAAGGTTTTATGCTAATAATTATTTTGAGTATCTACCAATAGTGTCCACTGCCTTTAAAGACTAACTTGTCTAACATTGTGTTAGAAGCCTACACAGCAGCTTTTGATAGTATAAAGCATTTTTTGAAACATTTCTCTTTGAATCAGTGGTTATGTATAAAGAAGATGTAAGTTTTTATGGCCCAAAATTTTAATCTGAGAAGCTGTACAGTCAGTAACACTTCTCAGATTGTTTGTTCCTTTTAGTTAAATCTCATCACTCTCAAAGCTATTCATGGCCTATCTCCTGTCTATATATGGTATTCTTCATAAATACATTCCTGTTCGTCCTCTTTGTTCTGCTGGTCGATCCCTACTGACACAAACTACTGTTTCCACTAAATTCTATGGTCAAAGAGCCTTCCACTTTATCGCACCTTCGATATGAAACAACTCATATAAATACGTCTTTCTTTGTTGAATTATTTTCAACAGACTCTGGTGCAGACTCTGCTGGATATGAAGACGTCAAATCTGATGCAGTGATTGTGTCGACGAGATGGCTTCAAGACTGTATCGCAAAACAGCGTCATGCGATGAAGAGAAATATAAATTATAAAAGTTTGATCTTACCTAACAGAGACTTACTTGTACAAAAATGACGGGGAATTTTTCCTTGATTCTCATGGTTCATTTTGGATAAATTTATTTCTTTAACGGCAGTGGACACTATTGTTTGGTAATTACTCAAAAATGTTATTAGCATAAAACTTTACTTGGTATCGAGTAATTCAGAGCTGTTGATAGTATAAAACACTGTGAGAAACGGCTCCCTCTGAAGTGGAGTAGTTTTCGAGAAAGAAGTAATTTTCCACGAATTTGATTTCGAGACCTCAAGTTTAGAATTTGAAGTCTCGAAATCAAGCATCTGAAAGCACACAACTGCTCGTGATAAGAGTGTTTTTTCTTTCATAGTTATCTTGCAACTCTGACGACCAATCGAGCTCGGTTATTTTGTACATATGTTGAGTAACAGCAAGTGAGAAGACTGGTCTTTGACATTTATCAATAGTGTCCACTGGCTTTAATTTACAGGCCTGCGTATTTATCAAATTTTGCTCTAGAGAGCAAGAAGGCTATAGGCTTGCGTATTTATCAAACTTTGCCCTAAAATGCAACAAGGCTATAGGCTTGCGCATTTATCAAATTTTGCCCAAACTGCAACAAAGCCATAGGGTTGCGTATTTATCAAATATTGCCCTAAAATGCAATAAGGCTTGCATATTTATCAAATTTTTCCATAATATGCAACAAGGCTGCATATTTATCAAATTTTGCCCTAAAATGCAACAAGGCTATTATAGGCTTGCGTATTTATCAAACTTTGTCCTAGAATGCAGCAAGGCTATAGGCTTACATTTTATCAAATATTTATCAACCTTTGCTCAGATTTTGCCCTAAATTGCAACAAGGCTATAGGCTTGCGTATTTTGCTCAATATTTTGCCCTTAAATGCAACAAGGCTATGGACTTGCATATTTGTAAATTTTGCCCTAAAACGCAACAAGGCTTATACTATAGGCTTGCATATTCATCAAATTTTGCCCGAAAATGCTACAAGGTTATAGGCTTGCAGATTTATCAAATTTTGCCCTAAAATGCTACAAGGCTATAGGCTTGCGTATTCATCAAATTTTGCCTTAACATGCAACAAGGCTATATGCTTACGTTTTTATCAAATTTGTTAAAAAGGCAACAAGGGTTAGGCTTGCATATTTATCAAACTTTGCTCAAATTTTGTCCTGAATTGCAACAAGGCTATAGGCTTGCGTATTTTGCTTAAAATTTTGCCCATAAATGCATCAAGGCTTGCGTTTGCATATTCGTCAAATTTTTCCCTAAAGTTCACAGGCTGTAGGCTTGCATACTTATCAAACTTTGACCGAAAATGAAACAAGGCTATAGGCTTGCATATGTGTCAATTTTGCACTTAAATGCAACAAGGCTTGCGCTTGCGTATTTATCAAGTGTTGCCCTAAAACGCAACAAAATAAATCAAATACTTTAGTTCTTGATCGATCTTTAGCCGCGTTAAAAAATGTTTGGTCATTGTGGTCAAAGTTGGTTCTTTTTTAAGATGGTAGTTGTTATACTAATCCAATGTCATCTTTGTTATCATTTATTGGCAAACATGTAGTGAGAAAACGTCCCTATTCGCCACTTAAACTGCTAAAAAAATGTTGACGTTTGTGTGAATTCGTGAAGTGTTTTTCTCAGAGCTTTTGGTTGATACATGTGTCTTAAACAATCAGTAACTTTGTTGTTCATCAAAGTTGGTTAAAAACAAGTTCACTTGTAGCCATTTTGTATGTCAGTTGACTACATCTGAACGTCCAACTTGCAGCCCCATGGAAAGCAAGGGGGAAATTAGTGGCCATTGCAAAATTTGTTCTCCGACCAGCATATCGTCATCTGGATAGAAGTCATCATCATCTGTTGAGTTAGGATCCCATTGGAACAAGCGTCGACATCTCTTGGCACCACCAGTGCAGCTTGGTTGCAAGACAACAATCGGTGAAATCTTAGGCCCTTGAGGGCATCAGTTCATTTAAGCAAGCAACAACTACCTTCTGCTCAACACTTGCATCTAAAACAAAGCGCAAAATTGCGTCTAGCTCGTTTATGTTTTGTAAGACATTACAACATTGAAGTAGACACTAGGAGTACATCTAATTGAACTTCACTGAAGAGAGAACATATCAACCATTGCACTTGGGCCTTTATATCATCACAAGTTCCAGGTGGCCGAGGGGGTCCACCAACAGGCACAGGTGTTTGCACAACTCTGCTTTTTTTTTCCTCAACATTTTTTAATAAAAAATTGAACATGACTCTCCTTGTATCTTGTGTTTTATTTGCCTCAACCCTACCCCCCCCCCATTTATATTGAGGGCCCATCTTATCATGGTGGAACCCTCCCCCACCCTGTAGGGACCAATAGGTAGTCCCCACAGGATGGGGGAGGGTTCCACCAGGATAAGATGGACCCTCTGGCAGCCATTTTTGCCCACAATACAATTAGGTGTGTATATAAGTCGCTTTTAGCAAGTAATTATGTGCAAGGAAACTATCATAAAATAAATACACACCAGATTTGTTGCATTGTCGAAAAACATGGCTGCCAAGTAGACGAGTCAAATAATGAGACAAACACAGTTTAATAGAATCAGCCTTTATCCTTGTACATATAAAATAACACTCACAATTTGTTTAATACACAATGTCAAAATTTGGCCTAACATCAACAAGGTTATAATAGCCTTGTGAAACTAGTCAAAATTTGGCCTTTCAAATTCTATTTGTGAAACTAGTCAACATTTTGGCCTAAAAACTACAAAGTTATAATAGCCTTGTGAAACTAGTCAAAATTTGGCCTTTCAAAATCTACAAGAAACTAGTCAACATTTTGGCCTAAAATCTACAAGGTTATAATAGCCTTGTGAAACTAGTCAAAATTTGGCCTTTCAAAATCTAGCCTAAAATCTACAAGGCTATAATAGCCTTGTGAAACTAGTCAAAATTTGGCCTTTCAAAATCTAGCCTTGTGAAACTAGTCAAAGTTTTCCCTAAAATCTAAAAGGCTATAGCCTTGTGAAACTAGTCGAAATTTGGCCTAAAATCTAGCCTTATGAAACTAGTCAAAATCTATAGCCTTATGAAACTAGTCAAAATTTTGCCTAAAATCTAGCCTTATGAAACAAGTCAAAATATTTGGCCTTTCAAAATCTAACCTAAAATCTACAATCTTGTGAAACTAGTCAAAATGTGGCCTTTCAAAATCTACAAGGATAGCCTTGTGAAACTAGTCAGAATTTTTGCCTAAAATCTACAAGGTTATAATAGCCTTGTGAAACTAGTCAAAATTTGGCCTTTTAAAATCTAGCCAAAAATGTACAAGGCTATAATAGCCTTGTGAAACTAGTCAAACTTTCCCCTAAAATCTAGCCTTATGAAACTAGTCAAAATCTATAGCCTTATGAAACTAGCCTAAAATCTAGCCTTATGAACTAGTCAGAGGCTACAAGGCAGCCTTGTGAACTTGTCACATTTTGCTTGAAAAAGTCTACTTTTCGCTCAAAAAAAAAATCATAAGGCATTGTGAACTTTTCGCTCGAAAAAAATCACACGACTATAGCCTTGTGATTTTTTCGCTAGAAAAAAATTAAGGCTCGTGAACTTTTCGCTCGAAAAAAAATAGCCTTGTGAACTTTTCGCTCGAAAAAAATTGCCTTGTGAATTTTTCGCTCGAAAAAAATCATAAGGCTATATATTTACCCCTGATATTTTTTCAAGTTTCGCGCCAACAACTTCCTAAATTATTGCTTCAAATATTATTATTGGCTTCTGTTCAATGAACAAAAAGGCTTCAGAAAAGCCTACTGCATCATGAAGAGCACAACATCGCACCTTCACAAAAAATAGGCAAAAGTTGATAAAAGTGCTGGCCTCACCGTACCCCCTACGATTCTTTCAAATTTCGGCCAATAAAAGGATGCCGTTCGTACTACGGTCACGCGCATGCACATCAAGCAAGGCATGCTGGGAAAAAATGGCGCAGCAAGATCGATCACCCCTGGGAACGAGTTGATGCACCCTTTACTCCCTGCGGCCATTTTGTTTCTGAGCGCGGGCATCGTGTGTTCAAAGGCGACTGCTCCACGTGTGTGTGGTGGAAAAGCAGATTTTCTGCAACATTTTACATCGAAAACCGACATCAGAATTTAACAACTTCCACGATAATAACTGCACGAATGTTCATAGAATCTTCTTAATCAGGTAAGTGATTCATGTGTTGATGCAAAAGAGGAAATTTGAGGGGGTTTCTAAGACAAGATTGTCTTGGCAATACAGTCATCAAACTATTGTCAGCTAATGATATAACCTCAACACAAATCGAAGAAACATAGATTGTGTTAAAATTGATTAAACCACTGAATTCTCGCTCAATACAAGTGAGGAAAATATTGTTAGGGACGGATATTTTTGTTGAAACATTGACCCACATCGATTTTGCTGATGAATTCTAACACTTTGCACTACACGTTTTTTGTTTCTGCAATTCCTTCAATGCAAGTGTTTAGAGTAAATTCACAGGGCGCACATATTTTTCTTTGAATTGTTTTCTTGTGTGTTGGGAATTTGATTTGACGACATGAAGTGCTGTACATGTCATGTATATGTGGAGACAATTTAAAGGCCCCTGAACATGCTGTCCTGAAGTAAAATTTCCCAATGCCTTATACTTTCTATATCCCCTCATTATGTATGAACACTAATTTACATCCATACTCTAAATATAATTTTGTTCTTTTTCAGAGTTCATGGAATCTGAATGTTTCCCTTTCATCAGAAGTGTATGCTGCCTCTCCCTACATCTAAGCAGTTTTTCCAGCCACAACAGCAGTCACTGAGGTACAAGCCTCAACCGTTCTGTAAGGCAACCAAAATGTATATTTCTATTACTAGCTGTAGGGCCAAAATGATTTATACCAACACATTTGCCCAAATTTCTCTCGTACTTTTTTTTCTCCTAAGACCCACATTATTTATGACTTCTTCTTTTTTGTGGGGCCTCCGAAGAATCCGTTAAATTTCTATTAAAAAAATGCATACTTTTTCCCTCAAGAGCCAAACATCATGCCTGTATTACAGACTAAGCAACAGGCTAAACAATTCGATACTAAACTACCCTTGAGGTCATTACCTAATATTGTGAATGAGCATTTTTGGAGTTTTGCAACTGATTCTAGTTCACCTAAAGGAACGATTACACTGTATTTCTGTACTTGCAAACATGGAATTACTGTTCATGAATAATATGTAACTCTAACACCCCCCCCCCCCCCCCAAGAATGTTGAGAAAAAAATTAGCTTTATAATTTTGAATGCATCCTATTAAATAGGTGTACTTGGTAGTTATTCCAAAAATTAATTACCATGAAATTGTTAGAGCACTGGTCATGTTGATGTAAAACAATGTTGTTGGAAAAACATCCTTTAAAGTAAAATGTAGTTTTAGGGAAAGTGGTCATTTTTGAATCCCAAAAATTGAATCTGAGAAAGGCTTCAGGCATGAAGCCTTTCTCATGCATCTGAAAGCACACAATTTTATGCGTTGAATGTAGATTTCCTTTCATATTTTGTTTTCAACTTTGATGACCATTTGAGCCAAAACTTTCACTGGTTTGTTATTTATGCATTTATTGAGGCACACCAAGTGATGAGACTGGTGTTTGATAATTACCCCCTATCTTCCTTATTTTCTAAAAGTTACTTTTAATTAGTTCATCAACACCTAGAAGGGGAATAGGGGATCACCAAAGCCGTTCATAGAACCAATAATTGCCCAAATATTAGGATTCATCAGAAAATAATAAGCAAACCAGACTAGATTGTTTATTTGATTTTTCAAGACTTTATTTGAACAAACTCATGTTTTCCAAAGAAAGAAAACAATAACATCAGTTAGTGCATCCACACTGTTAGACATAAACCCCCATCCACCCCTACCTCAAGAACTTTATTATGACTAAGTTGTATGTTATGTTTCCGGAATGTTTTAATTAAAACAATTTTTATTTTTGGGGTGCTTTTGCACTCCTATTGCTTCCTTACTATTCATTTTGATAGTTGCTTAAATTGATGGTTAGAAATGTGCCAGTTGATGTAAAATTACTTAAACCTCATTGAAATTATTTCAAAATGTCTTTTTTTTAATGCACTTGTCAAGTGCCACAATTCAAAAATTGTATTTGTAAAATCAAATACAGCTTTCAATTCATACTTGTATTTATTAAAAGTATTGAAAATGTGTATAGTTTCAAAATTCAACTTAAACCCCCCAAACCAGTTAAGAATTTATCCGAGAAGAAACATCAGCTGGCAAATGACAACCATAGCTAAGAAATATAAATGATCAACCAAGGAAGAAATGTAACCTGTTTTTTCCAAAAGGAGTCCACATGGCTAACAAAAAAACTAGTCTCATGAAAACATTAATTAACTATTGGGCTTTTTCAGAATATTTACAGAATCAAAGCGTTTTTTGTTTCTTTTCAAACAAATCTAATTAAATTTGACTCCTTTATGGTTTACAGGTTGCATTTTTTACTTATAAAGAAGGTACAACATTGGTATTCATATACTGCATATAGAGTGCACAAATTTGGACACAAAAAACATTATCTAAAACTTGCAGCGTTTCAAAACAAATTTCTTTATTTATTGTTTATTTCAAAACAGTTTTTACATCAAGTGGACATTTAGATGAATGTTTACTTGCATGCTTACCAAAATTTACAATAGCGTAACTACCAATGTTGTATCTTCTGTAAAGGCCGCATCTTATAGCTTGTTCTGTGACTTTATAATCTCAATCTTGGAAAAATGACTAAGTCCAAAAAAAGACTAAGTACAAACATTGACTATGAGTTTCTGCTCAAAAAATTACTAAGTACAAACAATGGCTAGTGTTTTTGGTCAAAAAATTACTAAGTCCACAAAAGGACACAGAAAGTCAATAATTACTGAGTGTTTTTGTCAAAAATAGACTAAGTCCCAAAAAAGACTAAGTACAAACATTGACTATGAGTATTTCTGCTCAAAAAATTACTAAGTACAAACAATGGCTAGTGTTTTTGGTCAAAAAATGACTAAGTCCACAAAAGGACACAGAAAGTCAATAATTACTAAGTGTTTTTGTCAAAAAACGACTAAGTCCAAAAAAAGACTAAGTACAAACATTGACTATGAGTTTCTGCTCAAAAAATGACTAAGTACAAACAATGGCTAGTGTTTTGGTCAAAAAATGACTAAGTCCACAATGGAACTCCATTTTATTGTTATTTAAAGTCACAACAAGCTATAAGACGATACCTTTAATAAGGGGCTGCATTCCATTTTGATGTACCTAGCAATATAATCTTATGGTAATTTGAATTTGACGCCTTGTATAAGTGTCATATGCAAATTTCTAGTTGATTACATGTTGGTGTACATTAACTATGGGATACAGTCTCTTCTGCACCCCTATAGGGGGTGCACTTGGTTGATCATGATTTTAATAATAGGGGGGGTAGGGCCAAACTTTTTACGCAGTTAATTTCGAACCGTACAACGGCACGAGAAATATTTTTGGCTGACTTAGTCTATATAAAAAAGGCAATTTTTAAGGGATTTTTTTGATTTTTTTAAGCACCACTGAACTGTAGAAGCAGCAGAGTTGCGCAAACATGTGTGCCAGTTGGTGTGGCCAACTACTATCTAGAAAGTGAAGCGACTTAATGATCTAAGTATTAATGGAAGGAAAGCATTTTATTAAGTTAAATCAAGTTAATGTTTCATTGATAGTCTGTTTTACCAAAGTCCTGCCTTACATGATTGACAAACTAAAAAGATTGGGGTTTTTTTAAAGTCCGAAGCCAAAAACAAACTAAAGATTTTTTTCAAAGTCCAAAACACAAGTCGAAAGGATTCTGTTGCCCGTTAAAATGTTTGATGAATCTGTATCAAGTGTACCATCGGACGTCTCCCCCTGTTCGGGCAAACACGTCGCTAAGTTCTTGGAGTCAAGTTTCAAGTTTGAATTTTGGTTGAAGTGTACAAGGACGTTTCCACTCCGTCACCGATTGAGTCCTGTACCATCAGAATAACGAAGACTTCAACCCAGATGATGATGCGCTGATCAGAGAAACAAGATTCCAACATGGCGGCTGAACTTGAAAAATTTTGTTAATTTTTGTGACGAGCACAAAAAAAACAGAACTAAAATACGCATGTTCTTTTCAATATTAATAGCATACTCAGGAATGTATTGGTTTCACTTGCATTAGAAGTACTACACTTCTGAATAAATTTTGTTTTATATCAATCATAAATTTTGGATTTGTTAAAACATCGCAACATTTCAAAGTCAAAAGTGAGGTTGTACGAAAACATCAGATTTGCATCTTCATTGCATTGAGTATCATAACGGGAGATATTGTAGATGACATTGGGTTCATGGAGGATAACTATCCGACTGAGAAAAAAAAACTCTTAAAAACCCTAACCTATCTCTAAACAAATTCTAAACAAAGTTTCAAATCCTACGGAACTACAAATTGCTGATGAAGTTCCAATTAAGTATTGAAAATCTAGGATCAACAACTACTCCTACTGACTAACTTCATGTAAATCTGCAAACCAACCACTACATGCTAATGATTTAGTATAAATAATAAATTACAATTTTTGCATAAAAAAAAGTCTGACGTTGATTTCGGAAAATTAAGGTTTTATCAGTGACTATAAAATCACTGATAACTTAGTGTATTTTCCATCTAGAAAGACACCTGTGATTCTGCAAACAGTGCATGACTAAAGTAACAAAGCAACGTCTTATTTAGAATACCTATTCCTGCTGTTCCTTTTTGGCATAATATTCATAACAAAATCAGTCTAACAAGCGAGTTGAGAAATAACTAATAGTTGTGAAGTTATTTATTTAATAATTCTACACTAATAATGGACTACTGTGTATGCTCCCTTTTCCTTAAACTACCTAGCCATATGACAAATTACTGTTTATGCTGAGGTTATTTAACTGAATAAGTCTACACTAATACTGCTAATACACTAATAAGATCCATTGTACACTTAGCTGTTGTACATGTTGAGACAATCTCATGTTTACCATAAGAGAATTAAAATAAGTGACGGACATCGCACAAAATTTGTTTTGATTCAAAGAGATCTTAACAAACACAAAATACAATTGTTATACTGACAAAAACTAGTAGCTTGCATTTGTTCCCAACAATTCTACGGGTTTAATATCATAAACTTGCCTACTCTTTTTAGAACCTGTCAAAATAATTAATGACCCAAGTGTCTTTGTCACTTTAACAGCCTGAATAACTAAGACTTCAACCCAGATGATGATGTGCTGATCAGAGAAACACTGTGGCTGAACTTTACAAATTTTGTGAGTTTTTGTAAAAAAACGCCCGAGTGTCGTCACCAAGTTCAGCTGGAAAAGGGTTAACTAGTTGTAAAAATTTTTCACAATTATCAATAAATAAGACCCTAAAGGATTGAAAACACCTACTGCAGCTAAATTACTACGTTCATGAAAAATGTCTATTGGTCAACATCATTTGTAAATCATTTCCTCAACTGATTGTAGTTAACATACCTACTGTAGAATCAGTCATAGAGCTGACCACTCAAAACCTACAATGAACCACCTAGTTAATTGGTCACTGAAATAGACCAATAGTTAACGTCATAGACTGAATAACTAACGTCAACCAGTTCAACAGGGGTTTTAACTAACTCGGAAATCTTAACACTATTCTAACTTACGAAGGAGTGTAAGTAAAACCTACCCTGGCTGAGAACTAAACCAGTCACAATAACATAAAGCACACCAGTATCTTTCTAAGCAACGATGTTTCTTCTTCAATAAAGCAACCTGTTTACTTCCTACACAATCCCAATGTCATCTTTGATATCTCATTTTGATACAGTCAAAACTTCTTAACACAAGTGAAACCAATGTAAAAGCCCGAGTACCTGATTGAAATGTGAATAGCCATGTTCAGAATCTCGTTTCTCCGACCCTCGCACCAACATCTGGGTAGAAGTCTCCGTCATCCGTCAGGCCCAGAGTCTCCCTCAGATCAGAAGAGGATGTCCGGTTGCAGAAAAGGTTGATCAAAAAGTAGACCCATTTACACAGGAACAGTATAGAGAGACGGGTACCAACTTAGGATAACAAAATGATCAGGTAAAAAATGTGAAAAAAAGTGCTATGGTCCTCAGTCCTTGACACTTTCGATACAGGCCCCCAAAGACTTCAATAGGCAACCAAATCCTTTCTTTCTTAGGTTTTGTTTTTTTGTCAGAGATCGAGAAAGTTGAAATAGTTTGTCAATCATGTAAGGTAGGACACCGGTAAGACAGACTACCAGCGCCACATTAACAAGATTTCACTTAATAAAATGCTTACCCAACCATTAACTCTTGGATCATTAGGTCGCCACACATTCCAGATAGTAGTTGACCACACCAACCGGCACACACGTTTGCACAACTCTGCTGCTTCTACAGTTCAGTGGTGCTTTCTACAGCATTTAATGAATGGTAAACAAATAATTTAAGACATAATTTTTCAAATTATGAAAACAGCCAAGTACAACATTTACCATCCTTGAGTTGAAATAAAATTTATCCCTGAAATAAGATTTTTGTTTTCATCAGCTGATGCAAAAAAAAAATCAATGAAATTTAGAACTGTTAATTATTACTGTCACAGCAATGCAAAGAAGAAAAAACAACATTTTCAAATGTCACTGTTTCGTAAAAGATATTATACTTTTAATAAATTTCATTTTAAGTTTGGACAGGTGTGCATCACACTTATCCAAACATGTCGTGCCTAAAATGAGTAAATTTGGTTAAATTGATGACGTACTTGTATGTCATGAAGATTGGTCCAAAGAAGAATACAACTTTAGGATGTGTTTTGGTTGCATTAATTGTCTCGAGTGCATGCAAGTTGTACTTGGCTTCACAATCATCAAAGTATCGATATATAGAACCAGAAGCACTCCCACAATTTGAGTCACAAGCAAATTTTACAGAATTGTTTGTTTTCCTAAACCGATTCAAGGTATTCCAACTCTGGGAAAATCTAAAAAAGAAGAGTTTTTAAAGCAAGCAAAGTTTTAAAAGTATGAGGGGAAAAAACATTTGCCAAGAGAATCTTGAAAAAAGAAAAAAAAAGAAAAATCTGTATTTTGGAAAGTAAAGTCAAACATTCTATATGAAAAATGTATGCATTTTGTACGAAGTATTGTGAACTTGTTTCGTGGGAATGTTTCGATAAAATGTATCAAAGACACTGGACACTATTGGTACCTGTCAAAGACATAACAGTTGATGTATCTCAACATATGCATAAAGTAACAAACCTGTGAAAATTTGAGCTCAATCGATTGTCGAAATTGTGAGATATTAATAATTTAAAAGTTGTGTGCTTTCAGATGCTTGATTTCGAGACCTCAAATTCTAAATCCGAGGTCTCAAAGTCAAATTCGTGGAAAATTACTTCTTTCTCGAAAACTAAGTCACTTCAGAGAGAGCCGTTTCTCAAAATGTTTTTTACTATCAACCTCTCCCGATAACTCGTTATTACCAAGAAAGGTTTTATAATAATAATTAATTTTTAGTAATTACCAATAGTGTCCACTGCCTTTAAGACAATTTATGTAAAATACACAAATATTATGCCTCGTTCGTTCTTTCAATCGATCAACCCACCCCAGGGGTAAGGGGAGGATCGATCAATAAAAACAATTCATGAAGGTAAACAATTAAATTTTAGATACTCGTTTTTTGAAACTAGCTATACAGCATGAGTATTATACAAATAATGAATGTTTATGAGTGCAATGGTGCGAGTATGTTCATGAGTTGAAAGATGGAATGTTCTATTCAACGAAGCGGAGTCAGGTTGAATGGAACATTCCATCTTTCAACAAATGAACATATTTGCACCCTTGCACAAATGAAAAACATTCATTATTTGTTTTATATATTGTCCAAGTAGATCTTTGTCATTTTGATTGGAAGATACAACTTTCATAAACAAAGCATAGGCCTAGCATTATTAATGGTGAAATTACACCCGTTTCTTTTGGGTCGGCCTGTACAGCTGTTTTGGGACACGCAGAAACCGAATGCTAGTAATGTGCCTTGCAGTAACACTGCTGCGTTACCAAAGACACGTGCACGTGGAACGAAAAATGCACGCTGAGTGACGTTAGCCAACACATGACGGACACTCCTCCAATCAAATGGCAAGGATCTGCTTGGGTGTTATATAACACAAACTAATGTAAGCAAACACTGACAGTTTAAAAACACCTTTACCACAGTTCGGCCATTTTGTCTGGTTCCTGTGTACCGATCAAAACCCGCTCGAAACTCTCAAAGTTTGAAAAAAGGAGCCAGACTAAATTTGGATGTCAAGCCTCATTTTGTTTCTTGAGACAATCCTGATGGCACTGTGAGTGATAAAGGATCCTGATCTTATTTAAGTACCCATACTGGGATGGATGCTCGGCCTCCTCATCAGTAAGATATCTCTCTGGCATCAGGTGGTCGTCGTCATTGTCGTCTTCGGTGATGATTTCATCTCCTTGTTCCAGTGAGCTCTTGCCTTGAGCTCTTGCCTCAGTGTAGACCGATCCGAAGATATTGATTCTCTTCAAGAGTACTCAATCTCTTGATGCCTGTAAATAAAAAAAATCAATACAAATTTACTTTTACATTAAAAATGAACCTTTGAAATACAACAGTGAAAGTTTCAGCAAAATGGGTCTACTGGTTCTACTTGCTGAGAAAACAGAAAGAAGCAAACCCTGTCACAGTAGCTATGAATCCATCTGAGGTACAGATTTCGATACATCAACAAATTACGTTTGTTTTTCCAAACATTAAAAAAAAAATGGCCAGGGGTTTCCTTACGGGCGGCGAACCCTTTGTCACTGATTTTTGCTCCTCTGTTTTCACAGGTAAAATATAAAACCTCTGAAATAAAACAAACCTATTTGTACATCAAAATATTTTGGGGGCGTACGTTATTTTTCAAAATTTACCAAATGTCAACTTTTAGTTTGAAGTGGCGCAATTTTCAATCAAACACAGTTAAAAAACTGTCCAGGGGTTTCCATACGGGTGGCGAACCCTTTGTCACTGAATTTTTGCTCTTCTGTTTTCAGAGTTAAATATATAAAACTAAATATTTGGGGACTTGTGCAAAACTTAGCAAATGATAAATCACCTAATATGAAGTGGCGCATTTTTCAATTAATAAACACAGTTAAAACATCGGCCTCCTCATCAATACGACATCTCTCTGGCATCAGGTGATCGTCTTTGTTGTCTTCGTCGTCGTCGACTTCATCTCCTTGTTCCAGTGAGCTATTGCCTTGAGTTCCTCTCAGTGTAGACCGATCCAAAGATGTTGACTCTCTTCAGGAGTACTCAATCTCTTGATGCCTGTAAATCAATAAAAAATAAATACAAAATTACTTTCACATAAAAAATGAACCTTTGACCCTAACCATCCTGGGGTCAATTTTACAAAGAGTTAAGACTGGTCCTAACTTAGGACTGGTCCCAGGAGATATTAAAAACTTAATGCTAGTCCTAAGTTGGACGAGTAACTTGTCTTAACTCAAGATAAGACTAGTCTTAACTCTTTGTGAAGTCCACCACAGATCCTTCAAGATCCAATTGCATGTTTTGTTTGTTTCTGTTTTGCTGAATGCTACACTTGTAACCATATTGTGCTTTACACACATGTCATGTAAACAGTGAATTTCTGCTTGTACTAATCCTCATGTAGCACTGACATCCGTAATTCAGTGACGCTCGTGGCTCTTCAACAATGTTACCCCTGATCACTAGGCCATTTATTTCATTCATCAAACCAACTCAGCTCCCTTGGGAATAAACTGCCTGTGCAGCCAAATATGTAGTGACCAAGCTGAATAAATCACAAGAACCATCTCTGCCCTCACAGGTACCTACTAACCCCTGTGCAATCTATGGAAACTGTATGATAAACCTAAAAGGGTCTACAAGCCTAAAGCCCGGTTCATACTTCCTGCAAATGCGAAGCAAATTTTGATGTCACTAACTCGCAATGAATAACTCGCAACAGTTGAACTGTGTTCAACCCCTTCAAAACATTCGCTAAGAAAACAGGGCTGTGTCGCCAAAATTCACTTTGCATTTGCAGGAAAAAGGAACCAGGCTTAAGTAGTGATTAACTTACTTGCATGATGGGCAGAAATAGAGGACGGTTGGTACTTCATCAGCTGATCGTGTTTGTCTGGTGTGGAAATGAAGTCCATCGTGACCGCACTTGGCACATGCCCTGTCAATCTGAAACCAGACCAGATACAAAAATGTAATTAAGAAGTGATGAAAAATAACCGAGCATTGAAAAAACAAATTTGTGATAAAGCGCCCAAGATGAAATAAAACTGTGAAAGTTTGAGCAAAATAGGGCCACTGGTTCTACTTGCTGAGAAAACGGAAAGAAGCAAAACCCTGTCACAGTAGCGATGAATCCATCCGAGGTAATAATTTAGATACATCAAAAAAAAAGGTTTGCTTTTTCCCTAACATTTTATAAAAACCCTTTGTCACCGAATTTTTTTCACAGGTAAAAAATAAAACCTCTGAAATGAAAAGAACCTATTTGTATATAAAAATATTTGGCGAACCCTTTGTCACTGAATTTTTGCTCTTCTGTTTTCAGAGTTAAAAATATAAAACCAAATATTTGGGGGCTTGTTTTTCAAAACTTGCAAATTTTTCAATTAACACAGTTAAAAAATTGGCCAGGGGTTTCCCTACGGGTGGCGAACCCATATCACTGAAGTTTGCTCTTCTTAAGAGTTAAATATAAAACCTCTGAAATGAAACTATTTCTAACCAAAAATGTTTTGGGGTGGAGGGTAATTTTCAGAATTTACCAAATTATAAAAAAATTGCCTTATAAAATGAGAGTGGTACATTTTTCAATTAAACAAGGTTAAAAAATTGGCCAGAGGTTTCCCTACGGGTGGCGAACCCATATAACTGAATTTTGCTCTTCTTAAGAGTTAAATATAAAACCTCTGAAATGAAACTATTTCTAACCAAAAATGTTTTGGGGTGGAGGGTAATTTTCAGAATTTACCAAATTATAAAAAAATTGCCTTATAAAATGAGAGTGGTACATTTTTCAATTAAACACGGTTAAAAAATTGGCCAGAGGTTTCCCTACGGGTGGCGAACCCATATAACTGAATTTTGCTCTTCTTAAGAGTTAAATATAAAACCTCTGAAATGAAACTATTTCTAACCAAAAATGTTTTGGGGTGGAGGGTAATTTTCAGAATTTACCAAATTATAAAAAAATTGCCTTTTAAAATGAAAGTGGTACATTTTTCAATTAAACACGGTTAAAAAATTGGCCAGAGGTTTCCCTACGGGTGGCGAACCCATATAACTGAATTTTGCTCTTCTTAAGAGTTAAATATAAAACCTCTGAAATAAAACAAAACTACTTCTAACCAAATATTTGGGGAGGGGGGGAGGGTATTTTTCCAAAATTACCAAATTATAAAAATATCGCCTTTCAAAATGAAGTGCTGGTACATTTTTCTATTAAACACAGTTAAAACATTGGCCAGAGGTTTCCCTACGGTTGGCGAACCTTTATCACTGATTTTTGCTGTTTTCAGAGGGATAAAACCTCTGAAATAAAATAAAATAAGAAGTACAAACAAAGAAATTTGGGGGTTGCATTTTCTTTGAAAATTTACCAAATAATAAACCACCTTTTATTCAAACCAAAATTGTGCATTTATCTTTCAAACAATTTCATAATTGACCAGAGGTTCCCCTACGTTTAAAAATACCCTTTAAAAAAATGTGCGTATTTTTTTTTTTAAATGTGCATAAAAAAATAAAATAAAAAAATAAATAAAAAAAGGAGGCGACATGTAAAAAGGAAGCGGGCGGAGACACTAAAAACATGTTTCTTTTTTAACTTGGCCTAAAACTCCAGTGTTTCACTCACCAGTGGTCCTAGGTCTTTCTGGCTGACGACCTTGTGACGACCTTCAGCATTCTTGGGAGAGTTGAGACCATGTAATGCAGCTGTAATGAGAAGGAAGACAAAAAGTGACTTTTCATTCATTCAAAAATATGCTGTCTGTGCTAATGATAGTGATATGTAGGGAGACCATTCTCAAAATCATGTCAATTGTCAAACAAATGTCCCCATGTGGACAGCTTCAAAACACGTAAGTCCATAGGCTGCAAACAAAATCTGTCAGGACCCCCTCTTCTAAATCTTAAATGCGCAGCTATGAGCAGCTACCTAGCAAAGAAACAAAGATATGCACATAATCACGAAGGTATAAGCTTTCAGAAAATATGAGTTTTGTATAGGTTTTGTTGTTTCCATATTTGAGAAATTGAGGATTTTTGATGTAAATTTATGTGTAAAACCTCAACTTTTGGTAACAAAATAAAATGAACGATATTAAAACAGTTTAAAATATCAATCAAATTCTAAAATTTGTTACCTATCAATTCCTCAGACCTTCCTCTACACAAATATCAATATATCCCACATGACCTTAGGCTATCGAGGCCACAAGAGGGCTCACTTTAAAAAAAACATTTTCGACACAAAATCAATTGAGTTTTCCCGTGACCCAAAATGGGCTCTCTGTTACGCGCTAATTTTCTTATTTTCAAATCTGTGTTTTTCATTTAAAATTCCAATCAATCAAGAAAAAAACTGCTTAATTGTGAAAGAAAATGTCTTCAGCTAACCACAGATGGATTTTGTACATCAAAATTCGCAATTAAATGATGTCTTTTGGGTGAGTTTTCACAAGCAGTTTTCGTGTCCAAACAGACACAAATCACGATTGAGGCCTTTCCGTCGACCTCCCTAATAATGTGTGCGGTCACCGCTGAGTGATACAAAAAACAAAAAATTCACTGATAATATTAATAGGGATGTCAAAACGGGTCACGTGACACGCGTAAAAACGGCGAACTTTTTCACGTCCAGTGTCAATGTTTCATCTTCCAAAAATTATTTTAACAAAATGGAGGAGAATAAAAAAATTTTAAACAAAATGAATGTATTAAGACCACTTTAATGTAGTACTTGATTGAATTTGACACTTACTATAATTTTAGTTTTCTAGAATAGGGCAATTTAAATCCGTACTTTGCGCTGAAAACATCGCTTTTCTGCGTCCCGTCGATTTATTAACTTTTTGTTTCCGAGCGTGATGAAGTTTTTCGTTGTGGTTGTAGTCTCACGAAATATGTCCCAATATTGTCATACTTCCCCTTAAAATGAAGCTTAGATGTTTATCTTTTCATATTTAGCCCGGGCCAGGGCGATAAACATGATCTTGAATTAATAAAACACCGAACAAATGTAGCGTTTGATTAAACGCAATGAGAGCCTGTCAGCCCGCGATACAGTTGCATACCGTTGGAAAGCCCCATTCGTGATCTAATGAATGACAGCAGTGTCATAGTTCAAGAACGAGGCAGTTTCCGATGAAAGCGCAATCAACACGAGGGGTTGCTCAAGTTTATGCACCTATCCGGTACAGAGGTTGTGTATACAGCTAGTTGTCTGGTTTCCACCTCTTGTAAAGAGTAACGCATGCAGCACACGGCAAAGCTGTTTACGGGGTGACGTCATTGGGCCGAAACCAGACTATTGTATGCTGCGCAGTGGTTTTGCAAAATGGAGACTACAGCGCCGCGTCCCCCAGGAGAAGGCCGGTTTATAGTCGGTCGCGCGATCGGGCTTGAGTGTGCATTGTTGACGTTTCCAAGGCCAAGATCGGACGTGTGGAAAGTGTCGCAAGTATTGTTTACCAAAATTGAAGAATAACAGCGGGAATTTTAAATTGTTTCTAGAGAAATTTTGGTTGTTTATAGAGTGTATTCATATTATCTTCGAAAAACAAACTTTTGAGTTGATTTTTATACTCTTTCAGTGTCATTAGTGTTCAGTTTTCAGAATTCAGTTCTCATTTTTTTTTTCAATTTTACTAAACTTTAACTGAAACGTCCAGTAGAGTCAGTGCACAACCTAGCTTCTGTATAAAACAATTATCAGTCTGTAAGTTGGAGCAAATTAAACACAGTTCAGTTTTTCTTTGATTTTTAATTAACATTTACTTTTATTAATAAAGAACTTTAAGTTTAACACATATTTGCTACAACAACTGCCCTTATTTTGATGAAAATTCTTGAAACAACAATTACACCTAATTTGCATATTTAAAAAAAATAACAAATTTAATTAATTAACAAATTAGTTGGTGGATATTGTTTTTGCATACATATCCTAAAGGTATCTTGCTTTCCTATTCCTGGTCCAAAAATGAAGGTGGTGACATATTTACTTTTTGAGATATTCCTTTTTGAAAACGTGAGTTTATTATAGAACGGGATTCAAATAACCACCAATTATGCATAATTTGCATATTTAAGAAACAAAACAATAATTAACATAATGGTTTTTTTTGTTTTTTTGTTAAATTATCTGAAATGAATCTCACTTTCCTATTCCTGCTCCAAAAATGAAGGTAGTCAGACATTTACTTTTTGAGATATTCCCTTTTGAAAACACAAGTTTATTCATTGTTTATTTATAAAACCGGGATCAAATTACCCGCAATTAGGCATAATTTGCATATTTAAAAAACAAACAATAAATAAGATAATGGATTGTTATTGTTGTTCTTTATTTTCTTTTGAGGCACCTGACTTTTCTATTAGTGCTCCAAAAATGAACATTGTCAGACATTTACTTTTTGAGATATGTTCCTTTGAAAACATGGGTTTGTTCAATGTTTGTTTGTTTGTTTAAAAAGCCGTGAAAAGTCAATATTCACACCTTTCACTAATCCCTCGGGACTTTAGGTCTTTCTTTAAAATTTGTTAATTTAAATTCCTAGCAATCAAATTGTTTTATTTCTTCTATTCTCATAAAACTTTTTGCAAGGAAGTAATATATTTAGGTTTTGTGCGACTTGAAACCTTAGTTTGTTAATTAGGACCCTGATAACATTGTTATTTGTTTGTTTATTGTTTACGTTAGTTGCTATTAGCAACGGCCTTGTTGAACTTGACCTGTAAATTAATCATAACTTTGGAATCCCTTGACCGATTTTCTTCAAACTACCACCTAACAACTCCTATCACTGTGTTCTTTCATTATAGCCACATTGCAAAGCAAAGAAAAAAACATTATAATTTCAACTGACATCCCTAATATTAATAAACACAACTTTACATGTGTTACATTTTGTTGAAAATCTGCGAATGAAAGGAATGTAAGGAAAAGTTTCCGTATGGCGCCACCACTTTTTCATTCGATATGAAATAATATAGTATCTAGTTTACCTCAATGAGATATCACTTTTTGTAAAAATAAGTGAAAAAGTGGTGGCGCCATACGGAAAGTTATCCCATACGGAAAGTTATCCATATTTTTTGTATACCAAATAAAATATTTAACTTTTTTTGTAAACTACAAATTATCAGTCACATGTCATTTACATCATCAGAGTCAAAGTCATTGAGCTGAATTTGCATTAATGCATTTAATATAATATTCAAGGTATGTTGCGATCATGCATCAGAATCCTCCCCACCGCCTCCTTGGCCACGTCCCGACCCCGCCTACCCATTTTTTGATTTTATAAATAACGCACAAGTCCAGGGGTCATCACACACAACTTTACAAGCTCCAGTTTCCACAAGAAATACATATATTCCAAACTTACTTTTTGCATTTACTTTGTGAGGACATGTCTTGCGTTTCATAACTACCGTTCCTTTTTCAGGAAACGGTAAAATGGAGCCAAATTGCGGGCAAAATTCTCTCCGAAGAAGCAAATGACTTCTCTCCGTCCATGTTTTTGAGAAATTCTGATCCTGCATGCATGCGTTTCTGAATGGGACGCACGTGATTTATCAAGCTGGACTTCATCCGTAAATTCAGCGTTGAATTTGGTTTAGGGTATCTGACTAGGTATTAAAATAGGAATCGCGCCCTCTGTTGGCGGATTATAGAGTCTCCCGCGCAAAGTTAATGAGTTATACTAATTGATGCACCTGCTGTATGATTTTGATTAATTCTGGTTAAAAATACCAAGCGCAACAGGATAAACAATGAAATAAAACAAACATTATCCCCAATATGAACCACACCACATCACTATCTAAGAGAGAAATCCCTTCCAACTACTAAATAAAAATCGCTTTAAATTTGTTTTAAAAATCCCTAGAACATTACAAAAGTTGTCACTCACAAACATGCAAAACAACAAAGACATAATATTATTATATGATTTCGTTTAACCATGATAATGCTGGAAAATATTTTTTGCCCCTGCTATTTTTAAAATTAATTGTCTTTTCATGTGTGTCCTCAAATGCATTTTGTTATTTTTAACCACAGGGATACGTTTTCATATTAATAATAAAAAACAAGAGGGGAGTAAAAAGTTATGTTTTAGTTGCTGCTGGGGGATAAGCGAATTGTTTTTGGTTTGAATTTTCTAATTCTAGATTCGCTTGCAATTCTTGGATATTTTAACTAGCGTTTGGCGAGAGCAGACAAGTGAAGGAGACCGTTGCAAATACGCCTAAATCAAACAATAACGTTTTGTCACAAACTTCCATCCTGCGCTTCTTGAATTTCACCGACTGTATGTAGCAAATTTTGCCCAATTTTTAAAGTTAGATAATACATAAGTTTGATGTAAAAAAGTACATCGATGGCATCATGAATGGAGGACCTCCGTGATGGCGTAGAACCAAAAGCTACAAAACGTATTACCTTTATCCAGACATAAAAACTTTCAAGAAAAATCCGCACTTACCATGTGTTTTTTGCAGTTGTAGTATAAAAATCATCTCCAAACACCAGCCCTATGCCCATGGTTAGTAGCTAGGTTCCAATGTCTGATGACAATTCTGCTTAGTGGGACCCAGTTGCTTGATCAAGCAGCTTCTATATAGTCAGGTGCCTGGGGATTCTGCCTCAACAGTTTACGGTCATGTTTAGTGATAAACCAGTCTTAAACTTATTCCTTCCACAAAGTAACTGAACATTATTTTTTATTTAATTTTTGTTCCCAGAAACATCAGTGAAAGAGTATAAGTTTTGATAACTCACCATAGAAAGGGAAGCATTGATAATATCACACATGTGAAAGTGTTGACAACTTAACACAAAGGAAAGCATTGATAATTCATCACACATGTGAAAGTGTTGATAACTCATCATAAAAGAAAAGCATTGATCATTTATCACACATGTGAAAGTGTTGATAACTCAACATAAAAGGAAAGCATTGATAATTTATCACACATGTGAAAGTGTTGATAACTCATCATAAGAGGAAAGCATTGATAATTTATCACACATGTGAAAGTGTTGATTACTCATCATAAAAGGAAAGCATTGATAATTTATCACACATGTGAAAGTGTTGATAACTCACCATAAAAGGAAAGCATTGAAAATTCATCACACATGTGAAAGTGTTGACAACTCATCATAAAAGGAAAGCATTGATAATTTATCACACATGTGAAAGTGTTGATTACTCATCATAAAAGGAAAGCATTGATAATTTATCACACATGTGAAAGTGTTGATAACTCACCATAAAAGGAAAGCATTGAAAATTCATCACACATGTGAAAGTGTTGACAACTCATCATAAAAGGAAAGCATTGATAATTTATCACACATGTGAAAGTGTTGATTACTCATCATAAAAGGAAAGCATTGATAATATTTATCAAACATGTGAAAGTGTTGACAACTCATCATAAAAGGAAAGCATTGATAATATTTATCAAACATGTGAAAGTGTTGACAACTCATCATAAAAGGAAAGCATTGATAATTTATCACACATGTGAAAGTGTTGACAACTCATCATAAAAGGAAAGCATTGATAATTCATCAAACATGTGAAAGTGTTGATAACTCATCATAAAATTAAAGCATTGATAAGTTATAACATAAAATTATGTGAAAGTGTTTGTAACTCACCATAAAAGGGAAGCATTCATGTTGAATCACACATGTGAAAGTGTTGATAGCTCATCAAAAAAGGAAAGCATTGATAATTCATCACACATGTGAAAGTGTTGATAACTTAACACAAAGGAAAGCATTGATAATTTATCACAACAAACATGTGAAAGTGTTGATAACTCATCATAAAAGGAAAGCATTGATAATTCATCACACATGTGAAAGTGTTGATAACTTAACACAAAGGAAAGCATTGATAATTTATCACAACACACATGTGAAAGTGTTGATAACTCACCATAAAAGAAAAGCATTAATCATTTATCACACATGTGAAAGTGTTGATAACTCATCATAAAAGAAAAGCATTGATCATTTATCACACATGTGAAAGTGTTGATAACTCATCATAAGAGGAAAGCATTGATATTATCACACATGTGAAAGTGTTGATAACTCATCGTAAAATGAAAGCTTAAGTGTTGATAACTCATCAAAAAAGGAAAGCATTGATAATATATCACACATGTGAAAGTGTTGATTACTCATCATAAAAGGAAAGCATTGATAATTTATCACACATGTGAAAGTGTTGATAACTCACCATAAAAGGAAAGCTTAAGTGTTGATAACTCACTATAAAAGAAAAGATAATTTATCACACATGCATGTGAAAGTGTGGATTTTGTACTGTTTTTCTTCTTCTTCTTTGACACCAAATGAAACTATTTAGACACTAAAGTGTCACCTATTTCAGACATGCAATTCTGTCTTTTTACAACAAATTTTGTATTTCTAGAAACAGGCACAGTAGGTTTTTATACTGTGTTTTTTAATTTTCATTGGCTGAGAAAACCAAAACCCCCAAAAGTCAGCTGATCAGCTGAAAAGTTGCATGGCTGCTAATTGCTGATGTATGAGATGGGCGAAAACCTCCTTAGGGAGGGAAAATTCCCATGCCGCCTCCACTATATGGCAACCAAGTTTGTCAACTCCATACATGAAGAAAAGCCTTCATTATCTTGTTAAACGAAGATGGCCTGACATTTTTATTTCTTAATCACCACTCCAAAAATAACATTTTCAAAACAACAATTTTTAGGGCCTATGCCTATAACTAGTCACATGCTTTTGAATTGAAGAACACCGCCGTCATTTTATCTGGAACATTTATCTATGCACCACAAACTTGATAAAGAGCGTGCGTAGATTAAGTGCGAATTGATCTCAACTGCTAAGCAAAGTGACGTCACAATAAAAGCATACTTTTAGCATCTTTATTGACAACCCATCTTGATGAATATTGGTTTGCGAAATCGAGCCCCGGGTGGATTTCACAAAGAGTTAAGACTAACTTAGGACTATAGCCTTAAGTTTTTAATATCTTCTCAGACTTATAGTCCTAAGTTAGGATCGACTATAGTCCTAACTCTTTGTGAAATTGACCCCTGGGATTCATAACTTTCTCCTTGTTCCCATTAATCAAACAACACTATGTGGGTCTACGTGTTTGTAAAAGTTTAGTACAGCAAAGCAAAGGGTTTATCACGAAGTGAAGGGAGGGGGGTTCTACTGCCTTCTTTACTTTATTTTGGACTTCATCTTTGGATTGATGGCGCCTTGTTTTGTGTTTTAAATTTACACATTTTTTGAGACATCGTCTATATACGAAATTCAATGGCCTCTTTACTAAATTATTGTATTACTAGATCGTTTAAAAAACATGTCGGTTTATTCATGTGACAAGCTTTTAGTCTAAAAAAACAAAGGGTCTTTAATTAGTTGGTTTACAATTTGTGTCACTCTCAGCAATTGTATCATATCGATCACATGCTTGTTGTATTAATACTGAAGACTTCATTGATTCATCGCTCATCATCTTGGATTCCATTGTACCGTTCAGGAACACGAATGTATCTGCAGCGTTTGATCTCACTAACAAATTCTCCTCCCTGTACTTTACTGGCATCCACCCCAGCAGTGTCGCTGCTGGTGGAACCCTCGAGGCCGTAACAGCCCGTCTCTAGTGGTGTTCCTTTTGAGACGCGTGGAAATTCACCCCCGGGAAGTACCTTTTCCTGGAATTGTTTCTTGAGAGATGCCCAGCTTCTGGGTTGTCTTCTTTTGGGAAGTCTCGGTTTAAGGAGGAGCTCTGGTAGCTTTGTGGTTGCATGGGTGCGATGACATGCTCTACCAGGTGGTCTCGAGTGTTTTTCATAGTTGGGGTTTCTTGGGGGGTTCTTGGGGTGGAAGCTGCCCCCACGACGTGAGTCTACCAAGATGTACAACAAGACAAAAAAAGTATGTCATACAAAGTAAGTATCATCTTGATCTTTATGTAACAAAACAATATAGGAGACTCGATGAGAGAAAGTTACCCGGGACACTCTTTAGGTTTCTCATAGAGAAAATGTCAAAATTAATGGTATGATCATGTTGGGATGTTTTTATGAAAGTAAAACCCCATTTAACATTGAGACAAACGAAAGGTCAATGGTCTTGCTAGACCTAATATCGCAGTAGCTCTCCGGTATTGGACATCAGTCGTATTATTATATGAACTTCTATCTTCAAGTTGTTCAGTAAGGACCTGTTAAAAAAAATAACACCTTCAGTATTTATAATGATATTACTTGAGAAAAGTATAATACTAGCAGCTAAGCACTCAGTCCAGCCACATTTTGATGACTCGACCCTTTACCTTTAGCCTGTGGTGGTGAGTACGATTCCTCGTCATCGTCCTTACATCTATCATCCGTGGTCAAGACCCTGACAGTGACACACCCTCCATATAGATACTCAGTATGCTTCATAGGTAGCATTGATACTTTCTCCTTAGCTTCACTCAGCTCCTTGAGATGCCTTGCTGCCTCTCTCTGTTTCTTCTCACATTGAGCGAGCTGGCATCGCCGTCCCTTCTCAATGCGCTTCTCGAGATTCTGAAGACGCCGTTCCTCGGCTAGGACAGAGGGCGGTACGGCGCCGTATTGGTCGATTCGCTTTGTGTAGCCACCCACAGGGTACATTGGGGCCCTGAATGTGGCTTTAGCTCGACGATTTTTACCCATTTTTATTTCAAGTTTCTGTTATGTTAGCTAGATGTCCAAAATGCTTTACCGTGGTACAATGCAAAGTATGTTGTACTCTCGACTAACTATGAGCCACCACACGAGTAGGTTTTGTTGTTAAAACGCGCGCGCGAAAATCAATGTTCGGCGCGCGATGCGTCAACCAGGCTTGCAAATGAGGACATCAGGAAACTTTTTCTGTGCTAAACAAGAGTTTTCTGTGCTAAACAAGACTTTTAGATGGACCAAGAGACTAACACAGAATGGCAACTTATGACCCATTGATAGGCAGGAGAAGAGGAAGACAAAAAAAAGAGGAAAGACCAAGTGACTGGAAGACATTGGAAATTGCTGGAGGAGGGCTTCATCCATGGATGAATACAGCAAGATATCGGCAAAAAATAGGGCAAGGGGCGTCTCAGCAGGCGTAGGGTGCCCTCTCGTCACTAACCCATTTAATGCAGGCACTGAAAAACAACACTCAGAATGGCTCTTGAATGTAACAACTTTTTGAGCATAGCATAACGCAAAACTACTAGAGAACGAAAGTGGTAATACATGCAGCTATAGTCTCTCTACACCTGTGGACATTCCTTTATTTTGTACACTTGAGGAAAATCCTATTAATCAATGCTGTAAAAATCACTGTGAGGACGTGTGTAAGTCCACACAGTGTTGTAATTGTTCTCAGGTCCACACTTAGTATGCAGTGTTAAGAACACTAAGTATTATGACAGGCAAGGTCAAAGTACATTATTGCAGAACTGCCAGGCTCTAAAGGCCGGTGCCAGATGCAATTGTGTCCGCCATGCAATACTGTCTGCTCCGGACACTATGCAATCGTATCCGGGGCTATGCAAAACAGTCCAGTGGACATGTACATAGGAGGACATGTACAAGACTGTACTGTACTGTACATGTATGTGCGCGCGTAAGCGAGCATGCATGCACTGACTGAACCTACGTCAGCGAGTACCCAGCGAACGTGTTCGTCGACCAAGCACTTGCATTTTGTCTCATCGCTTATTTGTTTCTGTGTTTCATCACAAACCGCTGTTTGTATGTATGTATGTGTGTAAGGGCATTTAATTTACTGCAAGGACGGTTTTGCACGGGGGCGGACACAACTGCATTTGCAAATGTGTCCGGGCGAAACCATTCGGCGGACATTATTGCATATGCAATAATGTCCTCCTGATAGTATTGCATTGAGGACATAATTGCATGGGACACCGGTATCCAGTTCACGCTTATAAGGTTTATCCTCAAAATATCAAGAGAGGCGCTGTTGAACCGCATGGCACGTTGTGCCATGGTAGCAAATGCCTCATCTGCTGCCTACCGATACTGCGTTGCAGTTCTGAATCGCGATAAACCTTATAGAAGTGTGACGTAAGATGTTTGAGTAAAGTCTTGTTAAGACTGGTCCCCTATAAAGAGAGTTTAGACTGGTCGGGATCACAGAGACGGACACCTGTCTTGCAAGCATAAAGCCCAGTTCATACTTCATGCGAATGCGAAGCGAATTTGATTTGAATTTGACGTCACAACCCTCCTTTCGCAGCGATATTCGTAAGTGAGTCGAGCAGAGTCAAAAGAGTGTGTGCATATCATGGCATATAAGGTACAAAGGTCAAAGGTACATCTGGCAGGAACCAGCAGGCTATTCATGATCCTCAGTGTGACATGAGGGCCCAATTTCATAGCTCTGCTTACCGTCGAATTCTGCACTTCTGATCATGATTCCCCTTGTAAGCCTAGAACGCCTAGTAACTTGTAGTTCGCACACGCAGAAGCCATAATGCGCCGATAACCCATGACATACATGTATGCTTGCCGTAGGCACAAAATTCCCTGCTTTCGTAAGCGCCGATTCTATGCTTATGGTAAGCAGACCCATGAAATTGGGCCCTGATGTACAGCGGTCCATCTTGTTCAGCATCAAGCTTAAGAATAAGATGAAGACAAGACAAAATACCTCCCTCCACCCCACATACACGAACATAGAAAGTCCATCACACCGTTTTGACGCCATGTGACATTGCTTATCTAGGACTAATGTTCAAACTGCCAAACATGATTGGTCCACTTTCACTATGTCCTCTTTATCAAAGCAAAAAGGCAACCGAGTTGTAACAACTCTGTGGATTAAAGCTATTTTGATAAAATTACACTAAAAAATTTCTCAGAACTGACAGTTTAAAAAAAATAAAGAGGAACAAAAATAGGTAAGACAAAGTCCTGTTACTGGTAGCACTCCGAGGTATTCATTTATTACATAATCCAACTGACTGTACAGTAAGGCATAGTATTCACTTTACATAAACCTCTAATGGGACAATACTCATAATCAACTCAGGTTTAGACTCAACCCAACGTGTTACAGGCATTATTGATGCTTTAGAAGTAAAATGAATCAAGATTGAATAAATTTTGTTTTTAAAATAGACCCCAAATACAGCTTTTAAGTTAGCTATTTATAGTATCCGAGATAATTTTTGATCTACAATCTGTTAAGGCCCGGTCACAAAGGCCTCGATAAAGAAAACGAGAACGATAAAAATGCACGCTCTCGATTAGTTGAATTGCACCAGAATACGCTTATTCAACCAATCTAGGGCGTGTATTTTTATTGTTGTTGTTTTTGTTCTCGTTATCGGGGCCTATGTGACTAGGACTTGATCCCTCTCAGTTGCTATGAAAATAAAAGATGACATTATTCACATGTGAAACGGCATAATTCTAATTGTTGCTAAATATCGTTTTTTTTTACCCTATTCACAAATTTTTCAGCTTTATTATTTCTACATGTACATATCTACCTCGTACATGACAACTACTGGCTAAACAGGTGATGGTGATTCTCCCCTCTTACCAACAATGGAAGAGTCCCGGCATAGGCATCCAATCAAATTGACTGTTACATTCAATGTGGACTTCTAGATCCATACAGCATAATTTGCATAATCATACTCACAATTGGTAACACTTCCTAACAATTTACACTGTATATATATAAGTTTGCCCCAAAACAATACAATTCTGGAAAAATTCACTCTCTAATACCTTGCGATATTAAAAGATACTTTAGATGTACATTGGGGAAAAAAACAAACCAAAAACACATTCTGTTTTTGAAATATATAATGACCTTTGTTCTGGGTATTAATATTTGTTATCTCAGTATGTTTACAATTAAATTTTTAATTTTATACACATTCAACACACAACAGGGTATGATAAAAAAGGGATAACGATCACATACCCTGAAAGGCATTCTTTACGTACAGTCATGATTTCCATAACAACAAAAAAAGGGTCACAAAACTAATCCCTCAACAAAAATTTGTGAAAAGGTGACGTTACAAAATATCAAACCGTTCTGCTTTGGTAAAAAGAAACTTTTGCTTTTGAACATAAAAACATCAAGTCTTTAGTAATATTGTCAAACATCAATAGAATACAGCAGTAGTAAGAAACACCTAGTGAAAACTTTAATTTCATGTTTGTTCAAAACCATTTTTTAAAATAGCTTTTAAGGACTTGTCACGTGAGGCAACTTGGAGGCAACCAACTCTATGCTACAGGACTCCTTTGGTAGCACAACAATATCTTACGATTCCCAAGAAAAACATTTAAATGTGATGCCTTTTCTTTTATGGAGAGTGCCTGGAACTTGTTTCCTGTAAATTGCCTCGTGTGGCTTGTCCCTTAAGGCCATGTCAGACAGGGCAACATTTTCAGGGCAAGTTGGAGGCAACCAACTACACAGTATGTAACAAGAACCCTGTTAGCTTTAACCAACTATCCCAAGGAAAATAATTAGGAAACTGAATATGTATGAGTTTTCTTAGTAAAGATTGCCTGGATATGGTTGCCTGTACATTTCCTCTTGTGACACAACCCCAAGTGAGCTAAATGTAACTTATCTACATGATTTTTTAAATTAATATGATATCAATGATTTATGGAAGAGTAAATTCATCCTTAATCCTCTAGTTTTCCAAAATACAAAACACACCACCAAACCAACTTGTGAAAGTTACATCAAGTGTTTTTGTGCAAACAATGGTGACTTTCCCTCGCTATTTTCTTGATTTTGATCAGACAGAACGATTGTGTGAATGATTGGTAATAATGTCTGTGTGCTTTCAGAAAAAAATTGATGGTTATCAAACTGTAAATTGATTTTTTTCCAAAAGTTTAAGGCTTGATCCGAATTGGTACCTACAGCTACAAACAAGTTTGAGTGCCCACATTTAGTTGACCCGCGATTGACCACTGACTAGCAACGTACATGTACAGTGGTGCACTCGCTCGAACAACTCATTTGTACCTAGTATTAAACAATCCATTGCCTTCCGCCTTTTCATGGCTACCTTTGCTTATATCTTTCACGAAAGATTAATAGCGAAATCATGCCCGGTGGCAAAACAAACACATTGCGAATAGATTATGTACAGAAATAAATGTCTTTGCATTCAGCACCTTGAAATTTAAATCATTATTCTAAAGGCAATATTCCAAGAAAATTTTCTTTCCAAACCTAAACCCTGGGCCAAATTTTATAAAGCTGTTAAGCAGAAAATACTGCCTAACAAATTACTTTGCTAAGCAAAAATTCAGTCGGGCAGCAGCCCGGGCTGGTAACTTGATTCTGTTAAGCAATACTATTCTGTTTTTAGCAAGTTTTTGTGCTTACAGTCTTTATGAAATTGGGCCCAGGTGGTATACAACAGACAAACTTCTTAGATCTAATCACTGCAAGACTGTCTGTCTGTTGAATTGTAGATAGATCATTCTTGGACTGAAATCTGTTTTTGGAAAATTTAAATTATCATAAGATTGAAAATTATACCAAAGTATAATATGCACACAAAATAAAGATAATGAAGCTGATTTCCCCCAATACATGTGGTTTACAATTTAAAGCCACAAAACACAATTAGTTATCTTTATATAAAAAAAAAAATACTGGTTAGTCTTAAGTCAATGCAATTGTTACCCAGATGAATAGAGGTAGAATACCATTTGTTTTTGGTATTGGGCGTTCTTTGATAAATCGACTCTTAGGCGATATCAGTCCAGAACATTTTCACCTGAAATTTAAACTTTTGGATGTAGTTGTACAATAGTACAAACCATGTGAATCTTCTTTCTCTAGAAACTTGACCCGGTACTTTGGCAGAAAGGTTCTTGGAATTTCATACCACAGGGCGATTGAAGCACTACCAAGTCTTCTGAGCAGAAAGGACTAAGGCAAGCCATTGATTACTTATTTCATAGATTATATAAAATAAAATAAAATAAAATAAAATAAATAAAAAAGGCAAATCATTTCAAATCATTTCTGCTTATAGATGACAGAAAATACGATCAGACTTTTAGACATTTTTAGGGGGAAATATTTATTTTTGTTGTTGAAAGTAAAATGCTCTTGAGGCCGAGTTAATCCTTTGTGCTCTTACTTTTTGAAACTCTCCCGGTATTACATAAAATTTCTTCCAATGCCATTGAGTCTCCTCTACTACCACACCCTGAACATTTGTAAAACAAATCAACTCTGATTGTATTGATAGAGAACTGCTGAATACCTACAACGATGTCAGTTTTAGCAAAAACAAATCATAGATGCCAGAAAAGAATGATACAATTTTAAGCAAATTTAAATATTTAAAGATCAATCAATTTAGGAATGAGATAAAAATGGTGAATCGAGATAAGCATGACTGGTTCAGACGATTGTCGATCGCCTGTTTCTTCATTCCTGCACATATTCTGAATCACAACATTTTCCCTCCCTTTCCACTTCATTTAGCAAAATATAAAACCTGAAGTAAAAGTTTTCAACAAGCCATTGTCAAGCCTTCCCGATACTTTAAATATATTCGTTGTTTGTTATATATAGAGGAAGGAAACAAAATTAAAATATATTGACCACTCTCATGCATGCCACAAGTGCCCATTTTAGGAGTCAACAACTAACGTTGCATCGCTTAAAAGGTCATATTTTTCAGATTTTGACCCCTTGCACAACGCAGAAGTAAACAACTAACGTTGCATCGCGTTAAGGACACATTTTTCTGGTTTTGACCCCTTGCACAACTCCTCGCAATGCACGTCTACCATTTCCACTATTTGGGAAGTCAACTACTTTGTTTGTATTTTGACTCGCTAAATTGGGAACAGGATCTTATAGGCGAGTGCAAGTGTACTGCGCCTTGTCTAAGGAGCTTGTAACAAACAGGGACATTGACTCCCAAAATGGCACGACCTATTATTATTGTGATGATGACATCATGTGCACGGGGTCAATATGGCATGGTAGTGAGAATGTTAATCGCTTAATGACACTATCTCTGATGTTAAGACATGCATCTTGAACATCGCTAGAATCTAGAAACGCTTTCAGAACACAAACACACCTACTTTCTACTGCTTACTAATCAACATGGTAGTTAACAACAAAAACGGTGACAGTTTTCATTTTTGTGCTATCTTGTGAATCATAATATATACTTTTACACTCGACAGTCGTCATCCATATTGACAGTACCTCTTCATTGCGCTTTAACAGAAATTCAAGACTACATTTTGTAGGCAACTTGTGTGGACAGTACCGGACCTCTGTAAAGTGACACTTAACTCTGTCAATCAATGATAGCTAATAATTTGGATACATTTTGGTATTTTCAAGAAGACACATGCTGAAGAGTGTCTAATCTAAAGTTTCAAACAGAACATAGTTCCACTTTTGAGGGAGAAATTATGAAAAACTTAATTGCAATTCATGGCATTACACTGAGCCCATGAGGGCTTTTGATTCTGTTGCCCCTGTTCTTGGCCTTGGTGCCCCTGTAACAGTTACCCATAAACAATTTTCTAATGGAGGTACCCTTAGCGAAACAAAAGAAGCCTTGCCCTCTCAAAGATAAAATTCCGAGCCTACACTTCTTCCTTTATTGTTGTCGAACAGACATGTTTCTTGTTTTCTTTTTGATCACCCCACAAGTACCCTGAACGTTGTGAGCATTTTGCTAAGCATGAACTAGTGCTGACTGGTACAGTATTAAAATAGATATATAAATTTAGCTAATGTTATCATATTCATTGACTCAAACATTTTTTTTTTCAACAATGATACATGTACACCTGCTTTTTTCTCATCAGTTTTTTTGTACAAAAGCTAATTCAGCTTCCCCAAGATTTCCACAAACACTAGATACAAATACAACTTGATTTTGATGAGTTTGCATGTCCTCATAATTGTCCATACCTATCTAGGTGTAAAGGGTCTTTATGTATCTCCCCACACCCCTTTCTAAAGATAACAAACTGACTCAGGACATGCCAGCATGCCTCCTACAAACGCAAATCGGCTCACGACAGAAAAGTTTTTTAACACACATCCAAAAGCTACGAGTACATTCCAACACCACAATGACACATTGCGATATCAACATTTTTTCTGTTAAAGACTAAGAAACATTTGAGAAATGACCGAAATTCCAAACCAGATAAACTAATGGGAGACTTTCTGGGACGATAGAGGGCAGCAGACTTACCGGGTAAATCCATTGTTCTCAGAATTATGCGCATGTTCAGAACTACGTAAACAATGGAAATTTACCCGGTATGTCTGCTGCCACCTAGTGTTGGAAAGTCTCCTATTGAAACAAAGTCTGCCAATGTTGTATATCTTCTCTAAGCAACAGAAGGCAATAAAACTTTTAAAACAAAGTTGACTAACAAAGCAAGTATTCTATTTGAAAGGCACCAGTCTGAATAAAGTCTTGTTCCAACTCAGCGCAGTATCGATACCTCTCCTCACTAACCCCTGGAAGGGAAGCATTTAAAATCCAAGCTGATTAGTTGCTGAAAGTGACACTTCAGCCCTCAAGCTTGTTAAAGTGCTTGTAGGCTGCTTAGAGCATGTCAAAATGTGAGTATTTTGACGCAACCTCAAATGAACCGTGTTTTTACACGGTCACTCTAACCTGCATACAGTTATAGATATGTCACAAGATCAAAGAACCAGGGGGACCAATTGCTCCATGACTTCATGCCTCTTTTGAGGGCTACAATTTTGAGCGCACTCGTAAAGTGGGTCGGGCACAGGACTTATTAAAATATCCATATAGTTTGATATTTAAAATGCAAAAGAAAGTAAATGGCCAGACATTTTGATCCTAGCAGAGTCTGTCTCAAAGGCTAAAATGGATATTTCAAAGTCACACTACCAGGGGTTATGTTCGAGCAAGGCATTCTGGGGTGGAAAAATGGCGCAGCAAGAGCGTGCACCACTGGCAACAAGGTTGGTCCAAGTATCAAATTACTCCGGAGTGCAAACTCTTCTTTTTTTTTCCCGATTTGAATGACGTCGGGTGTCCAAATGAACTGACATCTACTAATGAAATAAACTACAGGTGTTTTGTTATCCAATGTAATAACAAACGGTAAAGCAGATCATGACTGCTTCCCAAACAAAATTAAATTCCCTCCCTAAAAATATAATGCAATTATCAACATCCATACACAAAATAGCTTTAAAAATATCACATTGAACGTTGCCGAACAGTCAAAAAGGGGGAGATGTCCAACTTAATGGCTGCAACAAGCAAATTTGTTTGCATTAACTATTTATATAGTACGCTATGATACAACTTCAAATTTAAATGATATTTGAGTCTTTTAATTATTTTTTTTTAGGCTTTTTTGTTTTTCTTCGTCGGTACTACTTTAGTTTTGCTTAAATTACACTTTGTTAGTGCACCTTCAACTAGTCTCTTGAGAGGAGACTAGGTAGTCTTCAGTCCGTTTGTGTGTGGTTAGCGCCCTCATCGTGTACGCATCGTGGGGAAGTTCAGACTTTCTTCTTATAAGCTGCTTGGTTTCTTTCTTTGCTATTGGGGCCTGTGGGAATTGGAATAGAAAATTATCATGATGATGAAATAATATTACCTCAATAATTCATGCATCAATTTTGTTCTGAAATCACTCTTTGCCTATTATGCCTATAGCCTATAGCCTATTTCATGCTTATCAGATACGATTAGTCTTTAAAGCTAGTTTTGTTTTCACAGCAAACGATTCCTTAAGCTGTCTCTTTAAGGACAGATAAAGGCTCAAGACTTAATGCGGTTACCATGGTTACCTTTGCTTCCTTTCCAATGTCCTTGTTCAAGTCACCTTCATAGACCTCGTCGTCAATGTCTACCTCCATACGACTGTTATCGTCATGGAAATCATTGGACAAGCGTTCAAACTACAGTGTGGAACGACACAAGAGAGAAGAACAAAAAAATGCCGTCTTGCAAAATCAGATGGAATGGGATGATTGGGAGGGCAAGCATGAAATTTCATCTTTAAAAGGGCAAGGTCATTCATTTTCATTTTGCAAAGAGCACATCTATTGGAAAATCTAAAGTGCAATGGGAAACTTTTGAAGGGGCACCAAGACCAGGGACGTGTAATTCCAGGCTTGGGTAGGGATAAACAGACAGGGCTGGAATTACACAGAGGTCATTGCCTTTATTGCCCTGGTCTTGGCATTGATGCCCCTTCAAAAGTTTCTAACAGACTTCAACATTTTGCGGTGGAAGTGCCCTTTGCATAATGGCCTTGCCCTTTCAGAGATGATGAAATTCCAGGCCTGATTTAAGTTATTAGAAGGATGTGAAAAGGGTTGGGAAAACTCTTTACAAAGCTGCTTTGTTTTTTGGTTCATACTATGATTGGAGATTCTTTACCAAGGTTCAGTTTTTATGTATGTGTGCATAATGTAACTGAAAACATTGATTCAAAACTGCATTCTTCTGGAAGGTGACCTGAGCAAGTTTGGACTGATTTCACAAGTTTCTGGACAAACTTTGGAACAAATTTATGACAAGTTACAAAGCCAGTAGTCACGGATTTACAAATTCAATGATCAAAACCATGACCACCTTGGAATGTCAACAAGCTTCAACATTATATTTGGTTTGCAGTAACACTTTATGTAGAACGTACTTCTAGGTAGGTTATGTTTTTTGTGACTTTGTCTTGCTGTTTATTATACTGTTGAGGAGTAGATTTTTACAGAAGACTTCTCAGTTATATAAAGAGCTGTCCTGCTTATTAAGTACTACCGTTGTGGAAGGTAGGAAATTAGCCCGCCCTTCTACTTTGGTCGAGTGGATCGAGGGGAGTTCTAGTTATTAACTTCACTGCCGCAAATAGTTATATACATGTACATGGTGTTACCACAAACCAAATTCTCATTATACTATGCAATGCCTCAAATCTCACACAAGCTTAAAGATTTTCTTACGATTATTTTTGTTTACAACTACACTGATTGCTGCACACATTAACTTTGTGCTTCTTGTGGAAATAATATATTATAGGGAGCTCAGGTGGGATTCTAACCCATTACCCCTATATTCTAGAGCAAGGGCCAATTTCATAGCGCTGCTTAACGATAAAGCAAATTCTCGCGCTAACCATTGCAGATTAATCTGTTTAAAGCGTAATCCGTAGGTAAGCATAAAAATTTAGGCTGCAAGCTAGCACGTTCACCCTGAATTTGTAACTGTAACGACATTTGTTTTGATGCAGAAAGCACCGGAATGTTAGCATGCCTTGGTGTGTGCTTGCAGTTAGCTATGAAATGGAAAATTGCATAGTAAGCATAAAATTGGCTGTTAAGCAGCTCTATCAAATTGTGTCCAGATGAATTAACTGCTTTGTACAGTGGCGAGAGACCAGCTTGAATTCTCTACTAAGCACTGGGTACCACAAACCATATACATTTTGGAAGAATTTTCAGGCATTACACTTTGCCCTTGAAAACGTTCTTGAGTGAAAGGGCTGGTCTAAATGTGCAGATGCTTTAATGATTTTTTTCGAGCTATTTAATAACAATGTAGCTGATTTTTCTGAGGACAAACCAAAACGGAAATCAGACTTGAAGACACTGTACACGCTTGGTAATTGTCAAAGACCAGTGTTCTCACTTGGTGTATCCTATCATAAGCCAAAAATAACAATCTTTTGGGCTCAATCGGTCATCAAAGTTGCGAGAAAATTATGAAAGAAAAAACACCCTTGTTTGACAAATTTGTGTGCTTTCAGATAGGAATAAAAGACTTCTAGCTAGAAGTCTTTTATTATTTTAGTGAGAAATTACCCCTTTCTAAAAACTACGTTACTTCAGAGGAAGTTGTTTCCCACAGTGTTTTATACAATCAACAGCTCTCCAATGCTCGTTACCAGGTTAGTTTTTTTAGGTAATATTTGTTTTGAGTAATTACCAAACGTGTACCTTCCCTTTAAGTGGGAAAAATATCATGCCTGTACTTTCCATCAAATCATGCCTGTACTTTCCATCCAGATGGTCGGAACAATACTTCCATTATTTATGCACTCTTTTAATGTGCATACAAAAATGGTTCAGCTTCAAAGTTTTGATTAGAAGATCTTCTGCACCCAGCCTAGATGAACTTGACTACCAGGCCATGACACATCTGTTTAGTCGCCACCACTTCAAGGAAAATAACCCACTCACCATTGGATTTCTTTTTGCAACGTCCTCCATCTTTATCCAAGCTTCATTCCTCTTTTTTAACTTGTCTTTCTCACTGTTGGTAAGGAAAACATTTTCATAATTAATATCAAGAAGTAAATAAAATGACAAATAGAGGAAAGTAGGAATTATTATTTTTGTTTCCCATTTCTACAAATGAGTTAATGGCGTTCTAGAGCATTTATTAGCTCCCATTACACCACCAAGCTCAAATCCTGTAAAGAACATGTTTTCAATCATTCAACCAATTAATACATTTATTTCCGCTCAATCAACAATTAGTACATAGATATATGGTAATCAATAAATAAAAACATGTTAGTAGTTCTCCAAAAAAGAAGCATGTAGAGAACTGAATAACGCCTTTAGGAAATAACCTTTGAAGGATAATGCAGAAAGAGATCGAAACAAAACAAAGTAGAAAGAACAAGGCCCCACTGCAAAGCAGTGGGGCCTTGTTCATACAGAGATCAATCAGTATAATAACAACACATGGAAATCAGTGCTCATGTTTTTAGTGCTGATAGGCCTACAGCAGGCCTAAAATTACACAGATGCCATGGCCTCTTTTGCCCCTGGTTTTGGCCTTGGTGCCTCTTAAAAAATTTCCCAAAGACTTTAAGATTTTACAATGAATTTCCAGGCCTGCTACTGTACAGCAGTCAGTAATGGAGGCCTTGAATTTCGTTCTTGAAGGGGCTCAGCAATTTTCCTCTGGTAAGGGGCACTGCTATGAGTAAAAATCCAATTTGTATTGGAACTTAGCAAAGGGCAACAAAGCCAAAGCACAGGGCACCACGGCAACTGCTGTGGGTACCATGGGTTATTTCAAGGCTTGTAATGGTAACCAATATCGCAGGAGATATACATGAATATTGTTCTGTGGACCCCTAAGCATGGGAGGAGGAAACCTGGTAGACCGGCAATAACTTACACTGACATTCTCAAAATGGACATGGGACTTGAATCAACAGATTTCATGTCGGCAATGGGGGACAGGAAGGCTTGGGGAACCATCGTGATTCGAGGACACCACTCCACTTAAGCACGTAAGCAGTAAGCATAGCAACCAACCACTGTACTCACTTTTGTCTCTCCTGCTTGTACTTCTGTGAGCATTCATCAAAGAGTTTTTGATTCATTTCCATAAACAGCTTCAGTGCATTGTAGATCAGCCCATGTATAGTCCTATCAAACAAAACAAGGCAATAAAAAGCATTAGACTGAGACAGAGACCAGCAAAAAAACAAAAACACTGCTCTCCATTTGCTGTATTTTTGATAGCGTGAGAACCCGATGCAAATTTAACATCTATTATAGCGCGAGAGCTTTTAACGGCAAATTTCAATGCATCCCATATACTGTTTATATTATTTTTCACTGCCTGTATGTTTTCTTTCTTGTTTCAATGGCCTAATAAATTAAAATGTAGGTCAAATAAATGCAGAAATGGATGGTTCAACACATTAACAAGCCCAATATATGTCTTTACCGCCTCCCCCCCCCCCCCCCACACACCACAATATTTGGTTACACCACTATCCCCGTTTGTAACAGCTAAGCAGATTAAAATTGAGAGCAAATTCTCCAGAAGCAGTTTGTATCTGAAGGGTGGATATTTCTAATGCTTACTTGTTCCAGTGAGCTTTGGAGTTCTTGTAGAGGGACGGGAACATGATCGGTAGAATGGCTGCGGCGTTATCACTTATAAGGCTCATTATGTATTCATTATTCCAATAGTATAGCGCCCTCTCTGCGACCTGTCCAGTCAATGAGAAAGAAAAACAAAAATCCAGAATATGGTTCCAAAACTAGGAAAACACCTCCCTCGGCTATGACAATCTTTTGGGAAAAAAGTTGTTTGCAAAAAAATGAAAACTAGAGTTGGGACATTTAGCTGTTTAGCTATAGAACCATGATAAAATCCGTTTCCTAACTGTTGTTTGGTGAAACTGTCTTATCTTTATTCCCTGCAAAATGTAAAACATTATTTCCAATCTACTTCAATACCTCCGAATGTGCTTTACATTTTGCTTTGAACGTTAACCCGCTGCCACGCCTGTGCTTTGTGGTTTTGTGACTGTGAAGAATTGCTTTGGTATTCTACTTTTCATCATGGTCGATCCAGGAAAGTGAATTGACATTGCTTCTTTCACAGATCAGCTTATAGACGATGTGACCTATGTTTACATTCAAACCTCCCTCTGTTGGCAAAACACTGTATACGTCATGTTTCGCCAGGCAAAAAGAAGTGTAGCCATGGTAAGATTGCATACACTTTCTAGCTGGCTGCCAAAACACAAAGGTTTTGCCCGGCGGTATGCGCGCGAATCATGTTATCGTTTTTTTCTTGTGACGTCAGAGGTCACATCATCTATACTTCAGATTGGAATCGATTGAAACGTTCAAACCGGAGATCACAAGTTCAGTTTCACCATTTAGCAAAATACAAGTAGAACGTTTCAGAAAATACACAAAGATGCTCAACGCTACTGAAAACAGGAGGAACAGTTTACAGTACCTGGAAGTGAGGGCTTGATACACACTTAGAGAGCTGTTGGAACAGAGGCTCAATAACCTTGTTGAATTCTGTTGGCTCAATCACATCCAAAATTTCTTCTAGTTCATTCAGGAACATCACCTGCAAGAAAAGGTTATGTTGACTCAACTACATTGATTTCAAGAAAAGCGTCATCAAATTTACATCATGCTGTCATTTAGCCTTCTAGAAGACTCTGTCAGGGTTAAAACTTTTTTCCCCGTATTTATGCTGTATGTTCTTTCTTTTGGTTGGCAAGCAGTTTGCAACAGCCAATTCTATTTTCTCAAATTTCAATGCGAACCTTCCATTGAAAAGGGTTGCTCATGTGGTTGGGGAAAAAACAATCAATGGTAGACTGCTGTGATTGAATACACTCAGCGTCTACGCTTCTCTCTCTTGCACCCTAAGGGTCATATCACATGAGGCAATTTACAGGCAAACAGTTCCAGGCAAAGTCATTCACATTTGAATGCTCACCTATTTTTCATGGGGATCAAAAGACAATGTTCGAAAAAATGACTCAAGAAAAAATATTTTGCACACTGATTGGTGGCAGTACCAATTTTATATTGTGTATTGAAATGAGTAAAAGGGTTCTTTCAAGTTTTGTATGAAAATCTTCCTTCAGAATAGATAAAAAAGACAGACAAGAACAAAAATCATAATAACAAAATAACATCTATAAGACAAAATCTACAATAGCTTTTATTTTACAAAATCATCATTTTATTTTTCTGCTATTCTCAAACAAAACCATGCCTTACCTCTTTCGGGCTGTGCACTTTTGGCCAGAATTTCAACAGTAGCTTTAAAACCTGTAAAGAAATGCAGAGATATACACCGGAGTTAGTATCATCATTACATTCCAATAGTTCTGTTCAACCTTTTTGTAATGATAGCACGGAAGGTGTAATGGATCCTGCTTCCTTTAGGCTATCTGAGAAATGCTGAAGTCCATGTGTGTTAGCCGCAGTGAGTAAGCATTGCACCTAAATGTCATGGGATCTACTTGGAGTATAAACTGAAAAAGAAAAACCCAAAACCAAAACACCCCAAACAAACAAAGCATTCCTTTACGCTATCTGAGAAATGCTGTGGTTTATGTGTGTTAGCCGCGGCAGTGAATGAGCAATGTACGCAAATGTCATAAGATCTAGTCGAGTAGAAATTTGAAGAAAAAATAATAAATAAAAATTTCACTGCTGTAAACCTGTAAAACAGTGTTGTAGACCTTTCTATTGCAATGTCACAGCCTGAGTTTTTGCCAACTATTGGCTGGAAACTATGGACCGTTCCGGCTTTCCACTAAGCTCCGCCCACAGCGAACGTGAGCAAGACACGTGTACGAGCACTCCCAATGACATTCTGCACGATTCTGCTGCACGTGGCAAAAATACGCGCACGCATGACCGAGTTTGTCCGACCACAATCATTGCTGTGATTGGTCAAATGGGTGAACGCACAGTTTGATTGACAGACCGGATCGGTCCATTGGAAGCCATAAATGCAAAGAAAAAGTTTGCACTTATATTACACAAAAATTCAAAAACAGTATTGAGTTTGTTGGAAACATAGCATCCAATCATAGGATGAATTTTCTTTTGATAAAAAGTTTGCAGAAAATGTTGAATTATGACACAACATGTTATTTACATGGTTGAGTGTCTTGCTAGCATTCGGTCAACCATGCCAACCAGAGATGTTTGGTTAAAACCAAGAGTCTAACTGATTATTTGTTGTATTTATGTCCATCGTTTCTATTTTTATTCAACATTTTTTTATGTTGGCTACACGAAAATGATTATCCAAAAGGTCGTTGTCCAGAAGTTTTTTTTCTGTATGAAATTACAGCCACTGGAAGCTAAATTTCTGTACTTGTTGATGATGCGGACAAATAACCCATCTAGTATTTATCTATAGATCTCTCTTTGCACGAAAATCCTTCTTCAAAATTAAAGATCGGCAAGGCAAAACTGTATTATGCCAATCTAATTCCTTGAATAATAATAAGGCTAAATGAATGAACGAATGAATAAATGAATGAAAAATGCATTAACTCACCTTTTCTGTTAAACTCGGGTCCTTTTCTAAGAACTGCACAACACAATACGCTAACTGTAGTTTAGAAGGGGGGAGAAGAGGACAAACAGAGGGAAAGAAAAACAAAATCAAAATGTATCCATTGAATGATGCTGAAAAAATGCCCCATACATTTTTGCTGCAGGGGACTTTTCGGTCTGTGTAATGGGTGACGATATCTACTAATAAAGTAATAAAATGCTGGAACAAATCGAGACAAACAGCTGATAAATTTGTTATTAAGAAAGAATGATTATGTGATGCATCAAAGTGCCAACTAGGGAAGCACGAGGGAGCAATTGCTGCCACACCATATCAGAAGCAACAGCGTTCTGGGCTCTTTCGTGCTGTACACAACACACAGTACCTACGGCCCATCTGAAGGACGAAGCAATGATAGTTGAGTGCCATACTCAAAGACACATGTGTCAAGACAAGAATTCAAACCCACACTCTGCTGCCAACAACAACGAAACTTGAGTCTGGTGAACTAGACTGCTCAGCAAACAACACTCATTAACCATCGTTTCATAACCTCTACAAAGAGAGATGCCATTTCATCCAATGTTCACACACAGTAACTGGCTCATTAGGGCCAATGTTTTGCCATTTTGTAGCAAAACATAAACCTTCAACCATCCCCTGAGGAAACACAGTATGCTTACAGATTTAAGTGGAAACAACCTAAATCTATAAATAACAGAACATTTCCTGTCCAAAATACCAAATCAAAGAGTTGTTAAATAATTTGAAAATGATTAGTCCCAGATCAGAGCAGAAGATGTCTTAGAAGGAATATTTCAACTGGCCTTCTCTAATTAGAACGTCCGGAGCAGATTAACATAATTCCCATCCCCCCACCCCTTGGATTCAGGCTAGTTATAAAATCCCTATTAAGCTCTTTACTAATGCTATGGTAGATAATTAGAATTTACAAATTTGCTTTTTATTAAAATGGTTTTGTTATTTATCCAAAGAACTAGGGAGTCTTTTCGTATTAGTTTTCTCTCTCATATTCACAGTAAGTACTGAGGTAAAGCAAGGGGCCTAATGTAAGCCAGGCCTGATACTTAACAAAGGGCACGAAGGCGAATGCCTCCATGCCCCCTGGTGATTGCCTTGGTGAATGCTCCAGTAAAAATTTATAATTTCCTCATAGGGTGCCCTTTGTTAAGGTGAAAATATCTTGGGGCCCTTACCCTTTCAAAAATGACTTAGCCTGGCATGATATACAAACCAGTCAAACTCCTCCACAAATCCGCAAACAAACATTTTCATTTGAATATTTTTCTTTACTCTACCCATTCCCGACCCAAAACTCAGATCAAGTTTTTTCTGTGGGGCATGTCACAAGAGGCAATTTACAGGCAACGAGTTCCAGGCAACTTACAGGCAACCAGTTCCAGGCAATCTCCAATAAGAAAGCCATTCGCATTTGATTTTTCAAATATCTTCTTGGGGATAGCAACACTGTCATTGTTTGGAAATATCACCCACGTGCTACCAAAGTGATCCTGTTACATGCACTGCAGTTGATTGTCTCTAAGGTTATATCCGAATTGCCAGCTTAAGCTACAGCTACGGCTATTGCTAAGGGTGTTGCTAAGGACCTCCTATACTCCAACGCATGATGACACGGAAATCTAGCCATAGCCGTAAATGTAGCCGCCAATTCCGACACAGCCATAGTTGCCTGGAAAAGTTGCTTCATGTGACAAGGCCTCAGCAGTCACAAATGCACAAAAACAAGATCTTATCCGTGCCCTCAACATCACTAATCATGTTTTGTTTTCTTACCTGTGGGTGGTAGACACTGAGGGACTTGGCCTTGTGTAAAGGCATGAGGACTCTGAGAAGGAATGACTTGTGTTCCTCTTTAAGTGGTAAAGCAAACCCATTGATGATGCTGCAGAGAGAGGAGGGTAATTCAAGACATGTCAAATTACATGTAATTATGGATCAGTAGGAAACTTTGCATGGTGGAAATACAATATAAAAAGGTTTGGGGTAACAGATTTGTATTTGTTCTTTCTATACAGGTTCTAAAAGAACATTGTGTAATTGCTATAAAGATGCAAATGGTAGTAAGCGTCCTGCTAAATTATTCCATCAAATAAATAATACTCTAGTTAAAAGTTTCAACACCGAAAACATGTAATTTCATTCAAATAATGTCAAGGGAATAAATTTAATCCAGAAACTTACATGTATGTATTAATCAAAAGACATGGGTTTTTAAAGGTCACATGTTATGCCTTAAGAGATTTTTCACAAGAGATTGACCACTTTAATTTTAAGTTCAGTTTACTCTTGATAAAGACTGCTTGTTAAATGTCAGCATTTGCGTAGTTGTGAGGCAGTTCACTGAAGTCAAAAAGGCTGACTAATAAAAAGCCAAAAAGCCTCCAACAAAATCATTTATACAACATGTCTCAATTTTGTCAAATCTAAAACTAGTAGACAACATGTTATTCATAATAGGTGGATATAATCTGTAATTGCCATGGTAATGCACATGTGGGGACATGTGCTCGGATAATGCTTAATTGATGTAGAACCAACTAACTATGTAATGAGCATTTGTTGCACTGCATGAGTAAGGAGCTTAGAAAACAAACTTTAAAGGGGGAAGGTAAACATCTCTTACCTTCCAAGAATTTCTAATAGTTCTGCAACACCATTGTGATGTTCCGTTTCGTAGACAAACCTAAAAAAGAATGTTATATATAAGTTTGATTATTTACCAGGTATCTTGCGAGTAATTCATTTATGGCTCCCAAGTTTTTTGCTACAATTTTGGAAAAACAAGGTCCAAATTCAACACAGGATGTTCAAAATACACTCGCACACCACCTAGAGCAAGTTTGGTGATTAGAATCAACGAGATAGTGTCGATCTAGATGTTAGCCGAACACTGTGTTGTTCAAATAGCTGGATCAATCTAGCCCTGCCGCACTTTTTTTCTAGTCAAATTTGCAACTTATCACAAAATTACGGAAATCTTTTTCAGTACAAGGGCTAGTACAACATGATAAAAAGGTGTGGTTTGAAAAGACCTGTCAGGCTATTTAACAATTTGTTTTCTGATTTTTCCCAAGGGCAAAAATAAAAATCAGAAGTCAGTCTTAAGTAGGAAGAAACTCATTCCTGAAAAGGTAAAAAAAAAAATACATAAAATATTTTCGCTGATGTTTAATTTAAGCCTTTTACTTCTAAAGAACCTGTGAAAATTCATAATACATGTACCGGAAAACATGATTGGATTGACGGATTAATATTCCCACTTGATGATTACAGCAAATAAAAGCCACATTGATAGTTTACTTCCTGCTGTGAATACAAATATCCTCCCAATTCCTTAAAAATCCAACTTAAAGGTACAGCCATAGGTTTGTTTTTGTCAATGTAAAACATAAAAGTCACATGTTAAAGTTTCAGCTGAAAACAGTGAAAAAGAGAAAGAAAAAACACAAACAAATTGTGGTCATATTTTCAAATCCATCCACGTTTAGCCAAGAACAAACACCATCCCTCAGAAATCTGTGAATCGATTCACTTCTCAAACTTGGGGTGGAAAATGATCTAAACCGTATTACTTCGAAGGGAACTTTCTAAAGATAGCCAGTTTTTATGGTAATCAATTTTAGGAAAATTAAAGAATGTATGACCCTAGCTTTAAAATTGAAGGTAAAAAGGATGAATGAGGCGCTCCTACTCATTAAGAAAGACAGTCTGCTTATTCTGCTTATTCTTATACAAATCAACATTTATGTCCCGCTCATCAAAATCAGTGCAATGGCCACATCTTCGTCTGGATGCAATATTGATGGATGCCCCAGTCTATTCTGATCTAATGATAAAAACGGTTGAACTTTGCTATTCAGGTTTTAATGTAATTTTGGACATGCTGGGGAATAAGCCCATTTTAGAGAGAGAAAAAAATACACATACTGTGCATGAGGTGGCCTAAGGCTATGACGACGTCGATCATATGAAACTTAATTTTATACTGCCAACTTTAGATTTGGCAATTTGAAATGAGAAACGATTTATTGTTTCAAAATATTACATTCTGTTTTTTTCGGGGAAATCACAAATTCTATTTTGGTTGAAAATATTTCATAGTTTGTTAAATTAATAACAGCCATGAATAATAAAAAAAAAAAATACCATGTCAGATTTGTTCAGAGCTCCTGAAGCAGCTTGTCCAAGAGCGGATTGTAAATTGATCATGTAAACGGAAGTTCATACATATTTGATTTTGATTTAAATCTACATACAGCTGCCAATCAGCCAGAGGTTAAAGCCATGCTAATGTTCGACAGTGTATTTGATACTCTCTGTAGGAGAGTGTATTTTATACTGTTTGTGTTCGAGAAAATAAAATTAGCTGTTGCAAACAACTTACCCACCAAATGGACCGATGGTATAAATGCAAAAAATAGTTAATGGCCTGGCGTTCCGACCCTAGCAGAGTCTTTCTTTAGCCTTCGAGAAAGACTCTGCTAGGGTCGAAACGTCAGGCCATTAACTATTTTTTGCACTGTTTGTGTTTGTTATACTTTTACTTGTATCCTTTCACAGGGTGACGCATTGTCACACAACTGACATAAAACACATCTTTTGACTAGAATTTTAAGCCATCCAATGTTAAAGGGAAGGTATACGTTTGGTAATCACTCTTAAATTAACGTCAATAAAAAGCATTGGTTAGAAACCTACAGCAGTGTTTGATAGTGTATAAAGCATTGGTTAGAAACCTACAGCAGTGTTTGATAGTGTATAAAGCATTGGTTAGAAACCTATAGCAGTGTTTGATAGTGTATAAAGCATTGGTTAGAAACCTACAGCAGTGTTTGATAGTGTATAAAGCATTGGTTAGAAACCTACAGCAGTGTTTGATAGTGTATAAAGCATTGGTTAGAAACCTACAGCAGTGTTTGATAGTGTATAAAGCATTGGTTAGAAACCTACAGCAGTGTTTGATAGTGTATAAAGCATTGGTTAGAAACCTACAGCAGTGTTTGATAGTGTATAAAGCATTGGTTAGAAACCTACAGCAGTGTTTGATAGTGTATAAAGCATTGGTTAGAAACCTACAGCAGTGTTTGATAGTGTATAAAGCATTGGTTAGAAACCTACAGCAGTGTTTGATAGTGTATAAAGCATTGGTTAGAAACCTACAGCAGTGTTTGATAGTGTATAAAGCATTGGTTAGAAACCTACAGCAGTGTTTGATAGTGTATAAAGCATTGGTTAGAAACCTACAGCAGTGTTTGATAGTGTATTAAGCATTGGTTAGAAACCTACAGCAGTGTTTGATAGTGTATTAAGCATTGGTTAGAAACCTACAGCAGTGTTTGATAGTGTATAAAGCATTGGTTAGAAACCTACAGCAGTGTTTGATAGTGTATAAAGCATTGGTTAGAAACCTACAGCAGTGTTTGATAGTGTATAAAGCATTGGTTAGAAACCTACAGCAGTGTTTGATAGTGTATAAAGCATTGGTTAGAAACCTACAGCAGTGTTTGATAGTGTATAAAGCATTGGTTAGAAACCTACAGCAGTGTTTGATAGTGTATAAAGCATTGGTTAGAAACCTACAGCAGTGTTTGATAGTGTATAAAGCATTGGTTAGAAACCTACAGCAGTGTTTGATAGTGTATAAAGCATTGGTTAGAAACCTACAGCAGTGTTTGATAGTGTATAAAGCATTGGTTAGAAACCTACAGCAGTGTTTGATAGTGTATAAAGCATTGGTTAGAAACCTACAGCAGTGTTTGATAGTGTATAAAGCATTGGTTAGAAACCTACAGCAGTGTTTGATAGTGTATAAAGCATTGGTTAGAAACCTACAGCAGTGTTTGATAGTGTATAAAGCATTGGTTAGAAACCTACAGCAGTGTTTGATAGTGTATAAAGCATTGGTTAGAAACCTACAGCAGTGTTTGATAGTGTATAAAGCATTGGTTAGAAACCTACAGCAGTGTTTGATAGTGTATAAAGCATTGGTTAGAAACCTACAGCAGTGTTTGATAGTGTATAAAGCATTGGTTAGATCCCTACAGCAGTGTTTGAGAGTATAAAGCATTTTGAGATAAACATTTCACTTCAAAGTAATGTAGTTATGTAAAATGACAACAAAACAAAAGACCACAAATTTTGAATCTGATAAGCATTTAAAAGCAGATTGTATATTCCTATTAGGGATTATTCTTCCTGTGTGGACATATCCGCTAGATTTTTCGGGGATATCTATAAATAAATAAAAATTTAGATGTTAGTCTTAATGTTTCATCTACATTAAAACAATCGAACAGTTCCAAAACAACTAAAGGTTTATTTTCCCTTTTAAGAGATACACGTAGTACACCTTACCTATAAAATATATGGTTGATGTGCTTTCTTATATAAGCTCTGAGACCAAGAAATTTGCCGTATATACGATGTAGTGTCGTCTTGAGGAAATCTCTCTCCCTTGGATCTTCACTATCGAACAGCTCAAGTAACTGAAATGACAATTTTTAAAATGGTAAATTTGCATCGGGGACAAAGAATATTAATTTTGGTTATACCATTACATCAATGTTTGTTAGCATTGTACACTCAGTACTTTCCCGAGTTCTGAGAACAAAATGAGAATGAAAAAATATAAGGAACATGTTAGTTATTATTTAGCTCAGATAGTGTGGTATCAAGGCTCATCTCAATACCAATTAGCTTCTAGTCCAAAACAAGGGGCATGCCTCAACTACTGACTGTGGAAACATCGCTCATTTTGGCCAACGGGAAGAGGAAAAAATGAAGGAGCAAAAATGACCACTTTTATCAATTGCAAAAAACCAACAAAGAGCAATCTACAACCTTGTCAGTCTTCTAAATACTGTTTCTCTCTTGTATAGAACCTTCTCTTTGAGGTTGGACCGTTTGGATTCAAATACATAAAATAGTAAGTTAAAATCTTGTAAGATTTGGGTTTATTTACTTTGAAAACAATTACTTTCCGGACATCATGGTGGTGTAACAATCCTAATTGCTCAGCAAAATGTGATTTCAAAATACAAATCCGGGTTCTTCATAGGATTCATTAAACCTACAACAGGTTGCACTACTCAATTAAAGGCAGTGGACACTATTGCTATATAATACTCAAAGTAATTATTAGCACAAAACCTCACTTGGTAATGAGTAATGGGGAGAGTTTGATGGTATAAAACATTGTGAGAAACGGCTCCCTCTGAAGTGAAGTAGTTTTTGAGAAAGAAGTGTTTTTCCATGAATTTGGTTTTGAGACCTCAGATTTAAAATTTGAGGTCTCAAAATCAAGCATCTGAAAGCACACAACTTCGTGTGACAAGGGTGTTTCTTCTTTCATTACTATCTTGCAACTTCAACGACCAATTGAGCTCAAATTTTCACAGGTTTGTTATTTTATCCATATGTTGAGATACACCAGAGGTGTGAAGATTGGTCTTTGACAATCACAAATCGTGTCTAGTGACTTTAAGACACTTGATAAATACAAAACGTTTTCCATAAGTTAGACTAAATGTCATATAACAAAAGCTCATCCGCTCCGACAAATTTTGGTTTACATTATACTCATTTGAGAATTCAAGTGATATAAAGGAAAGGGCGCAATTCCTGTTTGTTTGTGTAGTACAGTACAAAACAGTGTTTTCAATTCAATGAGTGCATCAGAAGTTTGTACGTCATAGAATTTTAAAAAAACAAGCAACAAGCTCCAAAGAATTAATTTCGCTCAAATAGTCATCCTTTGGAGATTCATATTTTTGAAATTACTTCTTCATGAGCAATAGACCGGATAGATGTGTATTTTAATGTTGTCATTCCCCTGTTATTTGATGTACTATGGCATGCACTTTACTGAATGAACACAAACGGCCCTGTGTATAACATGTTGAAAAGTTGTTAATAAGATTTCTGCCTACGCTGTCCTTATGACGTCATCGTCTTACAGTACAACACAAATCTTATCACAAGCCCTAATCAGACACTCACATTGTACTAAATGTGCAGTTGATTTCATTTTGAGCAATGGTGCCGAGTACTGACCAACTCAAACGTGATAAAATCACAAAGGGACAAAGAGATAAACAGATTCATAAACACTGATGAATCTATTAATTTGGTGTTTGATTCGAGTTATATCGTATCACCTCTTGATATGAAATAATGTCAAAGACACATTTTTCATGAATGTTGATGTGAGACTCTAGAGAGACTTTTTTTGGTGATTATCTAAAGCATTGAAACAAAATTCCAATTTTTTGTTTTCACTGGTGGGGGGGGGGTGGAGGGAGAGGTGAGGGAAATCACAATCATTCTCATGTTTTATTCCTTTTCATGAATTCTGTTTCAAAACTTAGGAAATCTGTGTATTTACTGGTACATGTGGGGAAAAAAATCACACATATCTGATTTTATTTGTTTGCAGTGTACATGTACATACATATCCTGTACAGTGTACATGCAACAATAGAATATCTGATCTAAAATTTATACGATCTCAAATTTATACATTAAGTGGGGGCAAAAAACAAAGATCAATCATCAAGAGAAAACAAGCGTCTTGTTATTGTATATTTAAGCAGAACTTCTATAATGGCCAGTTTATCTGGAGCGCAGCTCCTCAATCAACATTTGAAGGAAAAGATAGACGGACGAGTTACACACACACACACACACGTACGGACGCAAGGTCCCCAAGTAAAGCCTCCAACACACACAAGTACTTGTTGAATCTCTCAAATGTCAACATCAAGTACAGGGACTTGATACTCTGTCTTCTACTTATATACCCTACAGAGTATATAACTGTAGCGTCCTTGCCTAAGAAGAAACGCTGGCTCTACGGGACCGGACGGCTTGACCGGAGAGAGATGTTTGTATTCAGGAGAGAGATAGAGGCTTGTCATATGGACAAAGGCTTCAATTTATTATAATATACTGATGTGTGGCGAACCTAGGATTAGATGTTTCTTTTCCTCCGAGGGTTTTCATCATCATTCCGTTAATCTGTTTTTCTCTTTCTTGTTGACTAGTTGGATTTTGAAGAGAGAGTTATTAAAAAAAATCAAATTCTGCGCTCTTTTTTGAAGTAAAGAAAAAAAATGAATCATTTATGGCTTTATAAATGCAAAATACTGTCTATCCACTTAAACCTGTTGTGAACATTTTGTCTTGTTGTTCTGGTTGGATTTTTAAAAGAGAGTTATTCAATTTACTTTAAGCTCTTTTCCCAAGGTAAGAAAGAAAAAAAAAATCATTTATGGCCCTTTAAATGTAAACTACTGACTATCCACTTCAACCTGTTGTGGAAAGTTGTTCTTGCCCTTTTTTACAAACAGTTATCTTCCCCACTCTGACGTCACATGCGTTTACTTTCTGTCAATGGTCTGCCAGTTTGGAAGTCAAATTGTACGTTAAGATGCAGTGAGTTGGTAAACACGAACGCATCGCACATGAGTACAAAAGTAGAAAGTGGCTTCAAAGAAGGAGCAGGATTGATTTATTTATGACGCCAGGTGAAACAAGTGAAATGGGTCAATACTTTAGGGCCAATTCTTTTCCTTTGAAAGTGCTTTTAAAGGTGGGGTCATAGATTGTTTTTTTTTTTTTGTCAACGAATGTTGATAAATACAGTAGGGAAAAAAAAGTCACATGTAAAAAATTCAGCTGAATCAGTCTGTACTTGCTGAAAAAAATAATAACTGTCAAGGTATTTTCACAAGTTTGTGAATCAGTCAACATTTAGCGAGGTGACGGCGGGTGATAACCAAATCTCTAGGCGCAGCGTTCCCAAACAGACACCAACGCTCACAATTCTGAGAAAAGATTCATTTTCTCAAACTCAAATATTTTTGAGTGAAAAATATCCAAACCCTATTTACCTCACAAAGGGAATCCTTTTCTTAAATTGCTTTTTAGCTGCAGTGGTTGTCCTGAAGTAAATTTTTATGGTCACCCATTTTGAGGATATTTACCAGTGTCTGGCCCTTCCTTTAAGAAATACAATTTCCATAAGACATTAGTTTCCTCTTCCTCTCTATTTGCACAGTGAGCCTTTAACTTTCTCTGCGCCCATTATGCGTCCTGAGTGCCTGCATCTGTTCCAAGATTTTATTCACATTGTGCATACAGATTGTAATCAACATTTTAAGTAACACTCTTTATGCGAGTGACCAATACTAGCGTAGAAACCAATTAAAAAGTCAAAGAGCACAAACTCATTTTCCTTGGAAATTGGAAATAATTACATCGTTCTCTAAAAACCATGCATTGGTTACAATGAGGCTGGCAGATGAGAATGCCAAGTATCTAGTATCAAGTATCTAGAAATTTTCTAATTCTCTAGAAAAATTTGGGTTGATATTTCTTCCCTTTTAAAAACAAAACCATTTATTTATTACCAATCAATCTCACGCAAGTAATGTTTAAAAAAAAAATATATTAAATCCTGGGTTTATTATAGCTGTTCAGCGGTAATTTTGCTCACAAAATTTTGTTTAGCAAGAAATGAGTGGGGAACCAGTCAAGGCAAACCTCAATACACGGTATTTTGGCTGGTAAACCAAAATGACATGCAAGTTTTTGTGTTTACATGCTTTATGAAATTGGGACGTAGCATGAAAGGTCCCATAATGTCTCTTTAAATACTTAAAATTAAAACTCCTTTTGCACAACTCACTCAAGATGTGTTGATGAAATCAATACTAAGGCATACACAAGATTTCCCTCAGTTACCATGGTTACTATCCACCTCAGTCTAAAAATTTACAAATAGTAATTTGCCTGAGATAAAATTTGTCTCCCCGTTTGCACACACGCACACAAATGATGTTTCCAGAACCCATGTCTGGACCTTAGTGTCATTTATCAGAAGATTTTTCACAAAAACACTTAAAAGATTACCGAGTGTGTGTACACTGTACATGCATGTGTAAATGCATGAACATGCAATGTCAATGTATGTTGTCAACCGGTAGGCCTATATGCATAAAAGATGAATTTCTTCTCCACTTTATCGAAGTGTGTTTTTTTAACTCAATTTTTAGGTAATTTCTCAAAGATTGGGTGCTGCCCCGTGATCAAATTATGCAACCTAACACCTGCATCAATAACTTGGTTTTCTCACAGAGCGTGCAGTCATAATGTAATAATTCAAAGGTTTTTCCAAAGTGGAAGTGCCGTATTTCGAAAAAATTTGTTTGTTGCAAGTCCATTGTTTTTCCAAAACATATTGTGCTTTCTTTGTCAAGTCAGGTTTTCATTGCGACAATGATATTTTCAAGTATAAAACAATCATTCAAGAAGCTCCAAAAATGTTATGAAATGAAAAACCTTGGGTAGGCACAGGTAAATTGTTCAGCATTCTGACCTGAAGTGGTTCAACCCTTGCAAAACAAAAATAGGTCTACTAAGACCTTTCCATGAATTCCAAATTATAGCCTTGAATGATGTGACATCCCTTAGAGGCAATTGTGAGTAGTAAACATCCGCTTCGTCTTAAAGGACTGAAGATATTATGCTACTCTATGAACTCATTTCCCTACAGTACCAAGGATGAGTTGAGAGGCAGTGAAATTGACCGCGTCACAATGGGCGGAACGTCCTATAGGGAATAACAAACCCAGGGAGTTGATTCACTCTACTTGGAGAGAGACAAAAAAGTTGTTGAACTCCCTAGAAGACATGTATTTGTTTTCACCAGTGGGTTTTGTTGATGTTCAGGGTTCCCAGATGAATGGGTTGGAAATCACTGTTAACATCACATATTAAGCGGCACATAATGTACGGCCTGTTACTTCACTGAGGCTAACGAAGGCGATTGCCTCCATGCCTCCCTGGTCATTGCCTTGGTGCCCTTGAAATGCTCTGACAGTAGAAATTTACAAATGAGAAAAGGAATTGGTGCCTTTGCCCTTTTAAAAACGAAACATTCAGGTCCGCACATTAGGTACAGAGTTTTGTGCGGAGGGATGCAATCAACATGGCAGCTGATTGTTTGCATGCCTTGCCAACATTGCCATGTCATATCAAATACACCAGGCCTGGTATCACAAACAGGCCATGAAGGGCATGCCCTGTTGCCCCTGGTATTGGCCTTGGCGCCCATTCAAAATGTTCCCATTGTTTTTAAGATTTTCCAATGGAAGTGTCCTTTGCAAAATGAAAATGGCTGTGCCCTTTCCGAACTGAAATGCGAGGCACTATACACGTGTCTCATCTGAAACGCAAGGTGTTTACAACGTTATTAGGAAAGTGTGGTAACGTCACTTGATTGCAGGCTTAATGCACAACACTGTACTTAACCATGTTATGCACTGTACTTGACATAGCATTGAAAGCATGTGTGCCTTTGTTTAGCAACTCTATAAATTTTCAACCAGCATTTGTGTAAATAAGGAAATTAGTATTTCCGCTAAGCTCATAAACCTGTGTACAAGTTTTATGTTTTTTCTATCAACCAAAGGAAATAATTCAGAGTTATAAATAGAAAAATACCTTATTAATTTTTGTCTAATATATAATTTTGTTTTGAAGAAGAAGACTTGTCAAGAGTGGGACTTGTACCTGCGACCTCAGGAATAACAAGCTAAAGGTTGCAAGGTCAACGTCCAGCTGTAGTCAATTTTCTTTGTTCATTCCAAAATTATTTTAAAATATAGCGAGTCAGTTTCAAGTGTAGTTTATTAATACATAACTTTTGATGTAAACAATTACACATTACCGACAATCAATTATGCCAAAAACAGTACTGTACAAAAAAATTAAGTAAAACACGCTGTATTTCAATCATAAGAAAATGCAAACATTTTTGGTTGATAAAAAATAAAAAAATAAAAAAATAAAAATTACAAAAAACTTACCTGTAATACAAACTTCTGGTCAATGTGCTTCTTGGCCGTGTTTGGTTGGAAGTCCGGTGATTCCAAGAATCGTAGGAAAAATTCATAAACAAGCTGCAAATGGAAAATGGAAATGAAAGAGAGCGGTCAAGTGGGGAAGGGACAAATACTGGATACTCGGTTTGTTCTCTAGAGAGCAGTGGGGGAAGAAGGCAGTTAGTCAGGCTTGGTTTGAAGGAGGACTTGAAGAACATCTAAGATGGAGGGATGACGTGGTCATCAAATGGGTAGGACCGCATCAACATGGGATGGTGGAATATAGATAGATACCTTAGGCCTAATCAAAATTATGTTTTGTTTGCTATGAAAAATTGGGGAAAAAAAATTATTTTACAGAGAAAAATAATTATTCTGGGAAAAACAAAATGTTCAGATTTAAAAATGCAGTATCATAAGATATCAGGCGTATACTAGTTGTAGTACTTGCTTATAAGGAGAGGGAGTATATTTTTTCCATTGTTTTATTTTTGTTTACTTCATCACGAGATGCAAATCATTAGATATCAGTGAATTTTTCTTGATGTTTTCTTGACGGTCCTTTGAGATACAACTTCAGCTTATTATATGTTTTACTTTTAAAATAACACACTATAATGTGCCTTCACATTAGAGAATTAAAATGAGGTATTCCAACGAGTTAATTAAATCCCATTAATCAAACCGTGCAATCGCCCTGCAGAAATTTCATCAAAATTCACGGGGCATGTTTGAGTAACATAGGGATTTGTCAGGAATTTTGTGCACATTATCAGCCTTTTTTATTATGGTGGCTCCAAGTCCAATTTTCTTGACTTAAACTATCTCAGAAAAAAAATATTTCTCTGGAGGACTGGTATGAGAACGAATTTTGTGAGCTTTCAATACGAAACTACTCCTTATTGTTTGGAATGCCAGAGTGCTCTTTACAAACTGAACAGTAATGGAGGTACATCTGCTGACGCAAATGAACGTCCCTTCCCTGTTTCATAAATCCTTTTGAGCTTTTTTGATGGATCTGGGATGTCATTCTAAAAGGAAATTGCTAATTTTGACCATTTCATGATGGCGCTTGTCATCCATTTTGGAGTTAAACAAATTGCAGAAAAAGGTAAATGCGCATTGGGGTTGCCTTCTTGGTCAGATAGACTGCTTTTGCAAGTAGTTACACATATCCTGGTTCAAAACAACTACAAGTCAATAAATTTGCGGTACTTTCCCAAACAATACAAATTTGACTGAGCAAATTTTACACAATTTTTTTCGAAATTGTATTTTAAAATCCTCTAAGCTAGTAAGTGGCAAAGAGGAACAGGAGGTGACCAGCACCTCGTTGTTCTACAACACAAATTGCAAACTAATACACTGTCAAAAAAACAAAAAAACCCACCCCAAAACAGATGCGCAATATAAAGGCAGAACAAACAATCATCCATTGTTCTCTAATCTACATACTCATTCATCAATGTAATGATGAACACCATTCAATTAGAGCTGCCCAGATTGACAGTACTACAAATACAATCAACTCAAGATTAAAATCTCTTCACTATGGTACATAGAAAGGAGCTGTTGATACAGCTCATTATGCTCCCACCTCCATCTCTAGTCAACATCTTAATAATGCCCATTTCTCTGAATTCTTTGGTGTACACAGGATGCAAATCAACCCATTATAACTGATGGGGTGTGACATATACAACTTGTAAGATGTGCGCTTGCATCATATGAAATTACAAGTCATAACTCACGGCGTTGACTCGAATGAGGAAAGGGTTTGCTGCTGTATGAACTGAGAGCACCAAATTGTCAACAACAAAAAATCTTCGAAGTGTGGAGGTGATTGTGGGGGAAGTCAACAGGGCCTAGTTTGTTTGAGGATTGAGGGAGGGCAAACAACCGGAATTCCGCTGCAATCACCTTGTATTAGCAGGATAAAGAAATTTGGTCATACACTTGCAATTCCCCTGTTGGGCATACATGTATTGTAAGTAAGTGCAAAGGCAAAAATAGGACAGCAATTTGTTTGAGTAAACACAAATGAGATGATTTTGTTCAGGACTTCATCCGGTGTAAAATTTTTGTTTGGCCTTGAGGGCGATTTGGAGATGTTATTAACTTATAATTGGGAAGGAAACAAAATCTGCAGAAAGAAAAAAAAAATTATTTTACATTATTCATGTTTTTTTCAGAGATAACATGTTTGAGAAAGTTCCAGTGTAAAATATTTGCATGGCTGAATAAAGTTAAGGAGATAACATTATCTTGTCATATTTGTTAATTTTAAAAATGACAAGTTTACGCAGGTGTTAATTTTTTAGGGAAATACAGAACAAGACCACGTAGGACACCAATGAAATAAGAAAATCTTTCACCTGTAGGTGTGGCCAAGCCGCTTCTAATGTCGGCTCATCTTCTTCAGGGTCAAACTCGGCACCGCTGGGGTTTGAAGGTGGGGGCAACGTTCGGAACATATTGATTGAAAACTGTAAATTAGTACAAAACACAAACATAGAAATTAATTAAAACACATTTCTGAATGGCTCAGTTCCTTAATTGTGATTTCATATTCGTAGAGTTTAAAAGGGTACTTACAATGTATAATGCCAAACCCAAATAAAATATGGAAAACCAAGAACACAAAAAAACCTTAATACAAGTTTTTCTGAGAAAACGAATGTTCCTTTTTGTCAAAAAACCACGTTTGATATGTAAATAAAAATGCAAAAGCCACATTGGGGGCATTCGATAAGCTTCCCTGGGTCGACCCTGCAGTGCTCACATGGCTGAGCCCCTGACAAGGGCTAATAAAACAATCACAATCGCCCTCTGGTGGTGACGTCATGCACCTCGGGCCAGCCCCAAGTGACCCACTCCACAAGCAGGGCACTGGAGGCTGACCCGGTTGAGCCTCTGGAATGACGTCAAAGCTAGTTGAACGTACCGGGGGCAGACCGGAGTTGACCCAGGGAAGCTAATCCAACGCACCGATTATCATGTGGTGACAAAACACTCCCTCATTTTGTAAATCATTCAGAAAAGCTGCCTACATTATTATTATTTTTCCACAGAGGTGTATTATTAAAATAAAATAAAGTGAGCACTTGATACAATTTGAAGAGATCCGATGCACAAAATGACATCTTTGCATTATTAACAAACTGTATAAAACATTAAATGGTTGATGAACAAATGTTTCATCTTGTATTCAGATAAGACGTAAGGTCGTAGGCCCCAGGTGTTTTGTAATGCATGTAAACCATAGAGCTAGTGTAAACAAAGTCACGTTCAAAATGTTAGAAAGAAGACAACAGATTGTCTCCAATCTGTTACCGTGGTATAACAAAACAATTGTTGACTGCCATGATGGGATCCGTGGTGTTTTGTAAACCTTCGAGGGGGGAAAATGGCAGCAGATGCAAAGCCTTGGGTGCCTTTTGCCCCAGAGGGTTTACAAAACACCACGGACCCCATCATGACAAACCACAATTGTTTTGTTTTAACACCGTAACAGATTGGAGGTGATCTGTTTTCTTCATCCTAACATTATTAACTGGACTTTTTACATGCATTAAAAAAACACGCAGGGCCTGTGGCTATTCGTCACATCTGAACCTGTGATAACTTTTCTTTACAAAACGGTTAATAAATACATGTAAATGACTTGTTAAGAATGCAAAGATGTCACATTGTGCATGAGTTATTTTCATTTTCCGTATTGGTTTACATCTGAGATGGTGATAAAGTTGTGTCAATACAGAAGATTTATATGGGATATCCAACAGACAGCTCCTGGGGTCGATTTCATAAAGATAGTCCTAACTAAGGACTGGTCCTAACTAAGGGCTAGTCCTAAACAGTGTTGTAGCTAGATAAATTTTAGTGGTGGGCTCTAAATCCAATTTAGTCCACCAAGGGCGAGCAACAAAATGATTAATGTTTAAACATGTTACTTATAGGGGCATCGTTGCTGAAGTGTAATCTGGGGGTAATTTGTGCTGGGCAGCACAGTGTATTTTGCTCAGAATGCTGGGCAAAATATGTCAGTCCTGGGCAGGCCCGCCCGGCACGGCCCACCGTGGCTGCAATGCTGGTTCTAGAACTCTTTACTAACTCATCCTAACCCGAGATCTTAACTCTTTGTGAAACCCATCTCTGGCTATTTTTGTGCAGCCTAGCTTCCAACTCACAGAAACCTTACCATTTTAACAGCTTCTGGATAAATAGGCTCTGTTATGACGCTCCTCTGATGGGTGACAAACTCCACCAGCTCGTTCAGAGCGGCTCGTTTGACCTCCTTCCATTTCAGGTCACTGAGTGGGTCTGATATAAAGTCAAAGACCACACTGCACTGCTGCAGCTTCTTTGTGAACAGGTCTTCTCTCTCTGCTGGGGTGGCATCTGCAAAGGGAAGGAAAATATAGAGAAGAAACCTTCATGAAAATAAACATACAAATATTTTCATTCTTTTTGAAATAATTTTTCAAATAATAAAATGTGAAATAGACAGGGTCAAAGGTCATGGCTCATAAAACCCCAAATTCAATGTATAATTAAATTTTTGTTTTTGGTACATTTATTTGTTACCAGTTGACTGTATTATTCTTGAACTTTATAAATGACCTGTACAAAGGTTGAACCTTAGGTGATATAGGAAAACAACATTCTCCCCCAGCCTTATCCTGTCCAAATGTTGCTTTTGTCATTGTTTTTGTGGGTCTATTTGATCTTGTGCAACGCATGCTAAATTTTGTATTTTACCTGTTTATATTTTGAGAGGTGTAAAATCAATAAAAATAATAATCATACAGAAGACAGCTAACTTAATAAACAAGTACAAGTAGCGGGACACCTGCAACAGAAAGAGATCTGCCAGAGCTTGTAGTGAATGATAGAAATATTTACCCAAAAACATGGCAGCCGAAAAAGACTGGATAACCTCTTGACCCTTGTTACTGTTATTCAGTGGACTGCTTGACTGCACAGTCGGCCTTGAATCACAATTACTTTCACTGCACACAACAGTGCATTATTCAGGGATACACGTAGCATACAGGTGTGTTGGATGTGACGTGTGTACCCGCAGTGGCATGCTTACAATTACATACAAGAATTCAATTCTTATTTAATCATTATGACATATGACCAGGCCTGTTTGCTTTGTTTTTTTCGGAAATGGCAAGGGCACCAAAGCATTTTCTCTTTGGTAAAGGGCACCCTATGAGGAAATTGTTAAGTTCTACTGGAGCATTATAAGGGCATGAAGGCATTGACATTGGGACATGGAGGCAATTCCCTTTGTTGCCTCCATGAAGTCTCAGGCTTGATGTAAAGTTCAATTTACGTGTTGATTAATTCCCCCCAAAAATCTCTGACTATACATGAACAATATCGCATTTTTCTGCTGCAGAATTCCCGAATACTTCATGACCATAGAGCTTTACAATCCTTGCTTAAATACATTGTATGAATGTCCATGTACATGTACACCAAATGTATTAAGGAATTTGCAAAACAACTTTGAAAAACAAACCAGTGTCAAGTTTTCTGACGCACAAGTACACAGTGCACTTCATGCAGGTCTAAGGCCAAGACCTTGCGGTTGCACTATGACAATAATCAGATGTTTGTTTTTTGTTTTTCTTTCACAATGTTATATTTCCCCTTCTGAAGAGCCAGGGTTCAGGTATAATGTCTACACTAGAGCGATTGCTGAAAGTCAAGGGTGTCAATGGTTAGTCAATGGCCGTTTTTTTTCCCTGTTTTTTTTTTATGCGGGGTCATCATTGGTGCACAATGTTGTTATCTAAAGCACTGCTCCACCATGCTTCATGTTATGAGATTGTTATTGATTCATTCTGCTCCTGTGTGGGTTTTCAATCAAGAAATACAGCATGAAAAAAACCTCTGGTTGATTCAGTATGGGACAGTTGTACTAAGTAGGCCTACGTACATGTTTTATGTACATGTATGTACTTGTACTAAAGTAACAGGTTGTGTGACTTTGGGATCACTTACTGTTCATACATGGTGTACTCTGCTATTGCTTTTTTGAACAGGAAGAACAAGTGTATCATGTGTGTAAAATAAGGCCATGTAGTAAAAAATGTATTTAAAAAAAATGCTTAGTAGCATCTCCAATTGGCTGGGAAAAAATGCCCCTGACCTAATATTGTTCTTAATTTCCGTCTTAAAAAACCTCATTAACAAATACTGTAGAAACTAAAGAACACTTGGCACAACCAATGAAAGGGAGAATTGACCGTTACATCTCAAATTCATCGCTCCTACAGTGCGGTGATAACCAAATGGAAGTTGACAACTGATACCGACTTGAAACCAAGACTGCAAGTACATGTAGCATGGTGCTCATCATGCATTGCCAATTGCTCCATATTGAAGTACCCCATACATTTATGTTGTGTTAGTCTGGGTGCAAGCCTATTTGCGCAAGCGCTACCTGCATAGTGACTGCAGGCAATGCGGTGGATGGTTTATTGAACTGGCCAATTGGAGAGGTGAAAGATCAATAAATCTCTCTCCCCCCCCTCCCCACACTCAGCAAACATTGAAAAGGAAGGATGTTAAACCGATGACCTGACCCGACCAATTTCCAGTTGATAATGCTCATAGAAGCTACATGTTTGTAGACAAGGATCTTCAGCATATTACCTTAAGATTCCAAGAAAAATACTTAAACTGTTAGCATGATTATTTTGTAAAAGTGTTTGACATCAAGTGCATCTTCTGCTTTAATGTTCTTCCTTATCTCAGACCCTCAGATCTTCTAACCTTTAACTAAATTTGTCTCGACTGGCTTACACTGGACATTTTTAATGCCCAGGGTGCCCTCTTTCCAGTATAGTCGGGCAACTTACATGTACTTAAATATTCAACATGTTGTAGCATGTGCAGACATGCACTAACTATGCTACTTTTTGTTTCTCCCACACAATGAGGAAAAGAAGGGATACTTGAAAGGGTTTGTTGCGTAACCTCTGATTTAAGACATTTGTCTTTTTATACAAAAGTGGCTTACAACTTACAAGCGTGGATAGGCTGCCAACATAGTTTATCATTGCATTAGCTAAGGCTTAGAGCGACAGAGTGCACGAGCATGTACCAAACGTTTTTTTTTTTTAAAACAATAACCTTTAAAACTTTCCCATCTACATTGTAAGCTGCAGACAGTACACTAACAAACACATGCTATCCATTCAAGGAGACGTTAGAAGTTCAGCATTTAGTAGGAGCATAAATTGCAAATTCGCTCTACAGGGTAGACGCGCTGAAGATTCTTCACACTGTCGGCTGCCATGTTTCCAGACTCAAAATTTGGATATTGGATGTCACAATTTACATTTGGCAATCTCGGGGAGTTGAGACGTGGCAAATGTCAAACTGTGCAAACGAACGCTGGGATTAACAAACCTTGACATTTGTTGGCTACAACTGCACGTTCCTTCCTTCCCTTTTGTCACTGTTTATATATTTTAATTGTTCTAAGCATGCATTGGAACCAATCAGTGGTTTACAACACACACTAAAGAATCATCACCTGGATAGTAGTATTTAACAATATATTTGAACTGAAAATTTGAGTATGTTTTGAAATAAAAATTAACATAAAAACAATTCTCACTTTGTTTTGAACTCCACTTTAAATTTAGCGCATTCCTCAGACATGGTTTGGAGGTTTGACAGAGCGCAATTGCACACACACTCCTTAAAAATGATTGACTGTTCAAGCCCAGAAAATTGTTTTGAATCAGATGTTACTTCTTTGACTTTGTTGTCAATGTCTAGAAGACCATACTGCAAAATGCATTTGTAAGAAGTTGACATTATTGATGACAACATGAGTACAAACGAATTGGGTTATTTTTTATGAGTTTCAAAAGAAAAAAAAGATAAGAAATCCAAACACCAAACTGTTCCAAGAAAACTGCCAGGCACCCCATTTAATGATTTAGCACTTAACCGTTACTGAATGCCTCAATGTCAAACCTAATGATTCTTCATCCATTATTTAGCAGTCACAATGTCCACGTACATGTATTTTAACTTGTGCTGTTGTGCAATCAATTGCCAACAATACTTGGTTTGGCAACAATATTCAAAAGATGCCATATGGCATATGGCATGGTATGTACCATGACGGAGTGATCAGAACGAAGCAGGCAGAATTTGGAAAGGCAGCCCAATAACAAGGACATGAAAAGAAAAACACACCCAAACAATCTGATGTTCTTTAGTACTTCATGCTATAAAAGTAAAACAAGTGACATATTGCACTTGCCTATGATACAAAATCCACCACGCACAGTGAATTACACTGTACATGTGTGCATTTGTAAGATGGATGAGTACTACAGTACAGTGGGTCGTCCAGGGTGCTCTTTGTGATTGACGCAGGGGGGCAAAGGCCACTTTCTTTTCAACCAATGTATACCTGTCCAGAGTTTGCCTAATTGTTAGGTAAATAAGGTTCCTCTCACTCTCTTGGTTACCTCCTTAAAGGATGTAACCTCCGAGGGTCAATTGATCTTAAGTCCCTCTCCTTGTTCTCATTATCGATGGGTTAGCAGCTACAATAGAGAAGGGGATAAAGAGAAACATGTTTTGCCATTCATGACTCTTGAATCATGTGTGCTGAAAAGGACCCATTTGAGAGCACCCTTTCTTGAACAGGTGCCCCAAGGTCGAACTCGGTTTTGTGATGCACTCATTTTGCAATAAATAGACCTCATAAAAGTGGGGACAAACTACACTTCTCTCACCTCACAGTGATAGTATTGTGTGTGATACCATTAACTCTGGTGGAAAAAATTGCAATGCAATCAATTTACTGATGCAACTTTTTTTTTCAATTGAAGTGTAATGCAAACGGGTGCATTGCCGGCCTACATACATCATGTACATGTACCAGAGTACCGCGATGTCATAGGCATAATGCTTTGTACAATGTACAGTTTACATGTAGTTAAGAATCTAACTGCATACATATTTTGTAATCCTTTTACTTCTAAATAATGAATGTTTTTAAGTTTCATCGCTTCTTCCCTATGTTCTTTCCAATTTAAAAACAAGTGGATTTTGTGTATTTGCTTACTAAATTGGAAATAAAAATAAAAATGTTTAAACATTGATATTAATTCAAACGGCCTGTACATCATGTTACCCTGTATGTTAAAGTACTCTTTACTTTTTCACCTGCAACATGTGTACTTGCTGTGGTGCCCTGTGCTTGCTGTGGTGCCCTCTGCAAATTCCAACACAAGCTAAAATTGTCCTGATACATGTAGAAGTGCCCCCTTACCAGTAAGGGAAATTACTGTGCCCCTTTATCAAGGCCTGTTTATGTATTGCACAAATGGTTATCTTTTCCTGTAGGACACTCCCTTTAAAGGAACACGTTGCCTTGGATCAGGCTCCAAAATTTAGATCTGTGAAGTGTTACTATAGTACATGTAGGCTTACAATGTACATGTAGTAACGTTTTTCAGAAAGTGTACTCCTGTTTTAGGCAATCTTCTTTCTGCGTGGACATATTATCTCAAAAACACATCCTGCCAGCAAGAAATTTTCACAGTATACATGTAAGTTTTATTGTATCATATATGCCCTACATGTACATATATATGTATACATCTACTTTTAATTGAAGCAATCGAACGGTTCCGGAAAAAAAAACAAAGGTATACTTTGCCTATAAGTTGTGGCTTGTTTACTTACAAGTTATAATAATGACTGTGATGATAACAGGTATCAACAGGTCATCATCTCCAAAGTTGCTGGTACTGTACATGTAAATCCAGACACAGATTTAAGGGTGAGGTTTGCATTTATTGTCAAATCAAAATAATTTCAATTCCCTTGCTCCTTGTGATTAAAGAAGCAAGATATGTTTTCTTGTTGTAGCCCTTTTGCCAAATGTTGTTTGGGGCGAACTTGCAATAAACAAAATAAAAAAAAACATTTACCCCTAAAACTCAAAAAATATTATCCTGTAAAAATCAAGCAATAAAAACAAAACTTACTCTGGTACTGTACAATGTACATGTACATCAGTAAGTGTTCATCGTAGGGGGCATTTATCAATGAAAATGACAATTTCTTAGAAATCATCAAGAATCATCCATCCACAGCCAAGATGTTCGGAAGGCGTAACATTAATTATCTCCGTCTTCAAAGAAGCAATCTCACTTGTTTCATTAGATTTGATTTCAGTTGTGGTACCCCCCCCCCGCCCAAAAAAGTTCCACACACATATAATAGGAGACTTTAGAGACGCTGGCGGCAGCAGACATGAAGGTCTTTGTATGCGGCTCTGAGCTTGCATGCACATGCTCAGTATTGCGTGCATACATGTAGGTTTGAGCACGAACAAAACTGTCTAGAACTGTGTAAAAGGAACACCCAAAACAGGGGGGGGGGGGGCGGAAGGGGTATTGCGCAATCTTTTGCTAGCGCGTTTTGGGTACACTCCATTTTAAAAATAGGTGATGACAATATTAAACAAGAAAAGATAACATGAATACCGCTGAAATGCTCTCTTTAACAGCACTAAAAACATAACAGTACTTATTGTAAGAGTATTTTCAATTGTGAAACTGATTAGTTTTACATAAAATGCTTAAACATTTTACCAACAATTTTCGTTGGCTTATTGCAGCGGCCAACATGTATGAATGGGTCCAGGCGGGAGTTTCGTTACAAAACGTCACCCCTAAAATGGCTGTAAACATCGACATAATGTGAAAAAAATTATCGCTCATTTTTTTTTTACTGAACGTTATGATGAGGGATAGAACTGTCTTTCCTAAAAGTTTAAACAAAATCCCTCCGTACATCCTCTGGATATTTGACGTTTTTTTAAGAGGTATTTTTGAGAAAATGGTTTCTGCCTATACTTGGTTTCAACGCAAACGATCGTCTGTTGACGGACGGGAACATTCGCCGCAGGTAATGTTAATTCTGAGGCAAGCGCACATCTTAAACATAGTATGTAAGACATGTCGTTTACGCTAAATATATGTTGCTTATTAAATTATTAAGTTACTGAAGCAGTTGGCAATGCGAAAAAAATCATTTTACGATGTTTTCTAGTGTAAAAATTGGGTGAATTAACACTATTTAGAGATAAACGCACACTTTGATTAAATGGACGCGTCCAGGCAGTCTCAACGGCCGCGCGCCTGCGTTCAAAGGGTAGAACGTATTCAAAATCTTTTAATTTTGTATAGGGAATGTACGTGCACTACACAGCGCACCGTTTGCGTATGTTTGTATGGAGAGCTTCGACCGGCGCTCGTCGTGAAAGAAGAATGAGATTATTTTCAACGTAGGTGGCGGGTTCGTGGCGCGACCCCTTCCGCCCCCCCCCCCCCCCGATCCAAAAGTCTCCCATTGCCATAGTGTCCATTTTGCAAGTTTAAAGAATTGAAGCCATGCCCCTCAAATTAGAGGGATACAAAAAAAAAGTTATTTTTATTGCTGTGCCCTTTTGATATTCAAGTTTCAGGCATGTTACCCTTCACAGTATACAGTTAAGGTTCAATGCCTCTATTCAGTCAACAAAAACTGACTTCCAAATTTCCATTTGGACCTCTATTGTAAAAAAAGTTATCTGAATGTCGCTATGCAAATAAATCTTCCCATATTCCTGCAAAAAATAGCAGGAGTATGAATACAAAAAAAAAATTGCAATTTTGTAAGAGTCCCGGGGACTCAACACTGCACAATTAGATTAAGAAGCAGTAAATTTCTGTGTGAATAAAAGCCAAATACAACAGAGCCCCCCTGTCAATGACAACTTCAACTAAATGCACTAGTGAAAGAGAAACCATGAAAAGACGATTGCTCTCATTGCTTTCAAAGCTGTTAGACTCCTTCAATAATTTTCACAGCTTTCTCTTTGCCAGCTTCGGAGAATGCAACTTGCCCTAATGACTACAGTGTATAATTTTTGTGCATTTGCAGACCGTGAATTATTCTAATAAAATTTTACGACTTCCTCGTACCTGCAGACAATGTAGAGTTGACCTTTTTAAGTAATCAAAGTACACTCTAAAAACCACAAAGAATTCCCTGATGTATTTGCATGATGAGATAGAAAATAAGTTCAGTTCGAAATATAATCTTTAGGTGTTAACAAATAAGTAACTTTTAACTCTCTGGTGTGCATTACAAGTATGTCTGATTTCTTCCTCCAAATACACAGTATGCTGGTTGGTATTAATTCAATAAAATTATATGTAATGGTATGTACATGTACTGTGTATATTGTATGTACATCTGTACATATAGACCCTTTGTACATAATGCACAAGTGGATGTCTAGTGTACATGTATAACAAACCCCAACAAGCAGTCAACCTTTCAACTGTCCCAAACCAGTTTTATGTTTTCCATTAATGGGCCATATTTTTGACCGCGTGAGGGCGCTCTCAATCACTTCCGGGGGTATATTCATTCATACGCAAAACAGTTTTTAAAGATTGGAACACATTATAACCACAGACATCTAATCCATCACAGACAATAAGACTTTAAAAGGAGCCGTTATAATCCACCTCTAAAGCAAATTGAAACTACGGCGCAACAAAAGTGACAGAACGCCTATTAGTTTGTGCAGGGCGAATCGCGTGTACCCCCGGAAGTGATCAAAATACTATTTATAGCGCCCCCGCGCGGTCAAAAATAAGGGGCATTAGGGTACAAGTACTATGTAGATTTCCACTATGAGGTCTGAGGCACAATGCAAACTGTTGGGTACTTGTGTACACATAATGTACATGTAGGTATGCATCATGCAATGCACTCACATTATTCCCTTTCATGAGCACATGACTGGGTTATGTTCATTGCGCTCGAGCACAGTATGTTGCCTTTTACTATTAAACCAGCATTGCATATCATTCAGATTCTAATCTATTTTCGGACATTTCAGCAGGATTTTTGGCTTGACGGTTGCACCTTTGACATTTATCCCCGATAACCAAGTATCGGGTTTTCGTCTATTAAAGCACTGGCACATCCAATGAACTTGCAGAGGTTGTGACCCTGGATCAAACACAGTCAAGAAAAAAATCCTAGAGAGATTGTTGGCTCCGATTCAAAAAAGGAGCCCATTTAGGAAAAACAAACCAGCAAAAAACACTAGGGAGACACAGATCTCATTTGTACTGCCGTAGCATCCATGATGAGTGGCATTATTGCATGATCAAGGTACCAGTCTAATGTTTATTGAACATGCCTGAATTCATGTAGGAAAGTGGACCGCAACATTTAACGGCATCGGGGTACCAGACGAATGTTTATTGAGGCTGTACATAACTTGTCTAGTGGCTTCGACACGTAGAATCAGATAAGTTGTCCTGGCAAACATTCCTGCATGTACCACAAGCTATCTGGGTTGCCCCCTTAAAGTCCATACAGTCCATGCTATGAAAATACACAACACTGTTCATGTAAGCACCACCAGACCTGTGTTGTAGTCAAGGTGGGCGGTGCCGGGCGGGCCTGCCAAGCACGAACAAATTTTGCCCAGCACTCTCTCGGCAAAATACACTGTGCTGCCCAGTGACAGATTTACCCAACTTCAGCAATGATGGCCTCATATTCAAGCGTTAATATTTTGGTTACAAGCGCTTGCCCTTGGTGCACTTAATTTTGATTTATAGAGCCCACCACAAAAATTGGTCTAGCTACAACACTGCACCAGACCTACAAAAACATGTAAACATAGAGTGATGCTGCAATTTTTATCCACCAGCAAAAAGAGCTACTCAAACTACATTGAAGCTTTGACCGAATTAGTGGTTCCAGGTACATGGCTACAGCTGGATCGCCAACACACTAAGCAACAGTCTTAACCGTAGATGTAACTGCCTATTCGGAAACAGCCTAAGTTTACTTCCTGCAAATGCGAATGTGACAGAATTTTGACTTCACATGGCTGTTTTTTCAGCGAATGTTTGGCAGGAGTTGAACATAGTTCAACTGATGCGATTTATTTGTTGCAAATTTGTGACATCAAAACTTGTATGGCATTCGCAGGAAGTATGAGCCTGGCTTTATTGTGTGATTCTCATGAATGATTTATGTGTGCATGACTACCCACCTTTGTTATTACAACCTCCAATAAAAAGACAATATTTCGTTCCTTTAATTGGCTATTGTCATTTGATACATTCTATGTTTATGTTATTTTTTTACTTTTGGTAATGACTTTGGTAATGACTGAAATGAATTGATCCCAAGCAGGGGATCTCACCATGGATTTTAAATGCATGGCTATGGAACATGTACACATGGATCCCCTGTAGCCCGTAATTTTGGTCTGTACTGATAGTGGTATTGGTTCTGTTTTCCATGTGAACAAATTGAACTAAACCATCAATACAACAGCTATGTTTATTAACAGTTCATGTTTTCAAATTAAAGACCAGAGCTTCCTTTATTTTGACCTTGTACAATCAACAAAACCAATGTACATGTATAAAGCAGATTTCCTGACTAACAATAAGTTGGCGATGTCTACAAAAGCTGTGCAATCAAAATGCACTAGTCCCAAACCATATGCTTATATTACATTTCTTTGAGAAAGTCAAGTTTTAATTAGATTATGAGCACTGCAAGGCAAGCGTACAGGAAGAATTGCACATGGAGACGACAATCAAAGACCTACATATGTAGTTGAATTTCAATGAAATCATCCCAGCTTTAGTTTGATGAGGATTGTGCTTCCTTCAATCATGACCCTGGGATGAGTCTTCTCAACAATACCATAGTGCCGTCTCTTTCAAAGATTTCTTAAAATCCGAAGCAGACAAACACAGGGCCCTTGTAGAATCTAGACTAAGTCTTATTGCAAGCTGGGGGCTTATCGCTGTAGCACAAAGACTTGGCTTTGTCGCATTCCCTTAAGGTGATCCCGCACTGTCGCTTCCCGGGTCGTAACAGACTTGGGTGTGATCCCTGGCTTATACAGCAGTTTCATGTTGAAAGTCTTCTAACCGGCAACCCCCCCCCCCACTCAAGAACAAAGATATTGACAAAATGGGGATACAGCCAACATTATGCCAAAAGATCAGTTGGTCGAGCACCGACATGACAATCCAGAGGTGGCAGGTTCAACTCCTGTTCTAGTAATCTTGTCTTTGTTCACTCTAATATTGAATTAGATTGGAATACACACTTTCACTGAACTCAGCTTTTCAATTTATTTTGTTTATAAGGGGGGGGGTCATGACCTTAACATGAATGCAAAAGCATCTTTCCATGTACATACAGTACATGTATGACAAACAGGCCAAAACCTTTACATAGAAAACTGTCGCAAATATTGCTTTAATTTCTCCATCATTACTCCATGGCTAAAGAGTAGTGCATAATTAAAAGTAAATGTATACCGATTGGCGCCAAACAGAACAAAGACGCTCTGGGAGTCTGGGTGATGTTGTTGCCATGACAACCTACCTTTGAGAAGCGGGAGTCTCTGCAGTTCCCTGTTCTTGCTGATGTTAAACCGGGACGAGCCCTGCCTCTTCTCTTTCTTCACTAAGGGCCCTGTGCCCTTTGACCTGGTCAGCTGGGTAGGAGGGGGTACATTTGTTGTGCGATTTCTTGTCTGTAAACGAAGTAACGTAAACTGTCAAATCCAAGTAAAAATACTTCCAGTCATGTTCAACAATAATCCATTTTACCACAAAACCTGTGGCCATGAACTGTTAAAACACAATTTTTGCTTAAACAAAATAATGTGCATGCAGTGGCTTGGGCACTGCACTGCAGAGAATTTTGGTTCCCCCCATAACATTAACAGTTACTTTTTTTGCCCCAACCCCCACCACCCAATTCCAACCTCAGTCTTACCCTGATGACAAAATTGAATAAATTTAATCCTTAACCATTTTACCCAAAGTTATGCAAGTCTGTGGTAAGTCAGTGTTCTTTCAGCAGCAAACATGTTTGTCCCTATCCGTTAAATTTAAGCTTGTTCCACCCTCAGATTATTAGGTCTGGCGCCACCGATGTGTGTATCATGAGCTTTACAGAATCACTATCTTGGAAAATATAAAACAAAATTTGTCAAGCCATTTTGAATAAATTGATTGGCTTGTGCGGCATGGATGTAGTACATGTATGAGCAATGTGAATACATCCACTGTATGTCAGTAAACGATTTACAAATGTACTATGTACAACTGTATAGCACTGCCCAGATCAAAATGTTACGCAAATTGTATTGTGTAAGTTGCTCAACAAAAATCATCATTCGCTACTAAATATTAGCATTCAGTGTCAGGGCTGTACATGTATGCTTTGTTTTTGAAAGGGCAAGGGCACCAAGGCATTTTCTTCTTGGTAAAGGGCACCCTATGATGAAATTGCAAATTTGTACTGGATCATTTCAAGGGCACCAAGGCAATGACCAGGGGACACGGAGGCAACTCCGAGAAGTATCAGGCCTGCGACGGGGTGCACAAAACATGTTCAGTCCAAATGTTTTGCTATGCAAAGTTTGTGGACGAAATCATTCCCTTAGAATACACTGTTTGTTGTATACGGAATGTTTACTACACACTGCGTACTTCACGTCATGTGTAGCTTGAGTTCCCACCCCTAAGTTATGAAGGAACCTTCCACTATTATAATGCCCCTACTGATCTAATTATAACCACAAACTATTCACAGAAAGCAGTAAAAGACCATCTCCCAAGCCTAGGTTCTTCACCACATTGTTCGGAGATCAATACTAGGGATTAATACAGGATCCCATTCTATTGTTCCTCTTGGCCTTATGAACAGTGTAGGGTGAATGAGGAACATAACATCCATGCCTGCTTCCTGCCCCGCTGGCACCATGGTGCCAACATCAACATCGTCGCAGTCTAGTGAGCAAAAGTTTAGAGAAAAAAGTCTATAAATAAATATGCTGCGCTTTGTGTTGACATCAAGAAAAGTTTCTGACAGCCATGTACATGTACAATGCGCCTGGTGCATACAGGAATGTGCCAACAGTCAGTGACGGATAAATTTCATTCAGTACATACAAATAATAATTCACAATTTTGTGTGTGAATGTACCACTCACAGATTGCACCTGGCGGCAGACATGCCTGATCAAAACAAACTGATTTATTGGACTTGAAATTAGCGATAGCACCCACAGCAATTGCCATGGTGGTGCCCTGTGCATTTGCTGTAGTGCCATTTGCAAAGTTCCAAAACAGGCAGGCCTGATTCTTCACAATGCCTTGGTGCCCTTGCCCTTTCAAAAGCCCTGAACAGGTTTAAATGTTCCTCACACCATGGAGGTAGAATAGAAGTGCCCCTAACCAACAGAAATTGCAGTGCCCCTTCAACTTTCAAGAACGAAATCCAAGGCCTGAACGTACAAACACTGGAAACTGATGCACTACGTCATGGTACAATCATCCCATTCCCTGAAATGATGTCACTGTAGAAAAACGCATGAAGATCCAACCTGTAATCTACATTACTGCGTGCTGTCCGATCAGTAACGATTTACATACAGTACACCATTAGAGGAAGAATTTACCATGCATAGTACTCGTTGTGTAGGTTGTTGTCCTTTGAATAGTTCATATCATTTCCAGATGGTATGGAAGTAGTCTGCGTACATGTAATACACAAAACTTAGGATAGCTCATCGGTACATCTGTGTACTGATCATCTTAGAATTTTCTTTCATAATAATCTATGCACTTGTTGATGTTACATTACAGCAGCTGTCAAATACTAGAACAGTGTTTGAGTATCAGTGTCATGAAATCAGTCCTTAAATACCACTTGGGTCAAAGGTCATTATCCAGAACATGTTAATATCAATGCACTAATTAGCACAGTGTACAGTATGTTATGGCGTATATCCATTAACAAGGACACATCAACTGTAACATCTCCACATGAGTCCAGACATTGATTCAGGTGATTCGAGACTCAGTGACTGGTATAGATTCAGTAAAGGGTACCCGTCTTATTCTTTATCTTTGGACGACTTCTTCTTATTTTTGATAACACTTGTCCTAACTCAACAAAAGATTAACTCTATGTGAAATGCACCCCTGACTTTATTTTATTTATTATTATTTTATTTTTTTTAAATTTTTTTTTTTGGGGGGGGGATGTGGGTACAAAATAATATTTTAAACATTTATTTAAATTATATTTAAAAATAATTTAAAAGGACCATGGTGCCCTCTGCATGTTTCTAAATTAGATCCAACAAAAGCTTTTGTAAAATATGTAATTCCCCAAACCAGTTGATTCCATCCTGGCTTTTCTACCCAGAGCTCAAGTGCTTGGTGTCACAGCTCCACTATCACTGAAGAAGAAAAAAACCCTACATTACACATCTTCACTTTTTGTACATAATTATTCTCCAGACAATTCATGATGCATCCCTTTATTCTCTTGTGCCATGGTCATTCTTGCGGAATTCCAACCGTCTGGATGTACCCCATAGTTACTGCAGCCTAATCACTGCCCCAGGAAATCAACTCGGAGCTATGGCGTCCTGCTGATAATTTCCAAATTATCATTCCTAGCAAATGGCATTGTATAATGTCTTCCAATCTATGGATGTCACTGATAGAGTAGACCAAAAGTACACTGTTGGTTTAATAACAAATTTTGTGTATCCCCAATGGCATTGCACTGCACATCGGAGAGCGAGGTTTAAGTCGGGATTTAATAAATTTGCTGGAAATTTAAATAATGGGTGTCCAACTTGTTCACTGACAGAGGGAACTGGGTGTCAAAATTTACAACAAGGGTGTCCAACAGACATCCAGACACCCCTCTGGCTAAACACTAAGGGTGAGAGCAACCATGATGCAAACACAATAACAATGTCCACTACATTAAAATGTGTAGATTTGTCAGTTGTAAATTATTTGAACATCATGTGCACACTGGAAACCTGATCAATCACTGCACTGTTCATTTCAGCATAAGGATCATCATATTGTAACAGATATGACACAGAGTGGAAACAACACATGGGCAAGTTGGCCCTTGGAAAAAAAGCTCAATTTTTGTACTGAGACAAGCAGCTGTAGGCCTGTGTAGGCCTACATGCATGATACAGTGTTGTCTTCTCAGGATAAGAACAATCTTGCAAATTTTTCTGAAAGTAGGAAGCCAGACTTAGGCCTCTACACGTATGTAAACCTGTAAAAATGTTAGGCCCGAAGCAGTGCAAGTGTGCTTTGTACGTATTGCTGTTACATGATGTAAACATGTAGCCAAGAAAATCAGCTGAGGAGTCGGTCACAGGAAAGTTGGTTGGTTGGATGCTTGATTTATTTATTTCCACTCATGCAATACATACATAATTGGTTACACATAGTACATACGTAGCACACAATTTTATATTTAAAATGGGGTACAGGTACCACACAACTACCCCAAACCCATTGTTCTTTGTTTGTTCAAAAGTTATCCATTGAACAAAAAAAGTATGTCAATTCTTTCTTGGGCACATACCCTGACAGATAACAAAAACATCAAATTGATAACAAAAAGGAATAGTTGTCACTTTCAAAGACAACCTTGGAAGGTGGAGAAATACACAGCTTTTGAGAATAAAAGAAACGTCTTACATGTGCTGCTGTATGTGCAGGTACAGAGGGCATGATGTACAGTACATTTGTACACAGTTACAGTTATACCCATGTGTAATGTATGTGAGTAATCAACAGGGAGTGCATGGCAAACAACAAGCACTGCTGTAAAGTCTTTTAGCCAAGGGCCAGTACACACTTCTATCCCCAAAGCCCCAACGTACCCGTTGCATTGAATCACTGTATCTGTGTGGCATTTACAATACGCAGGAACACACAAACACAAACTTGATCCTTCCATGCATCAATAGATATGAATATGCATGAAGCCAATTAGCTTATTTTCTACGTCTCAGCAGGGATGGGTTCTGAGTTAGTGAACATGTTGGGCTGTCCTACTGAGTGAATGGAGAAGACATCTTACAATCTTCTCATACCTTCTTGGCATGATTTCATCATCTTATCAACTCTAAGGGACAGGTATTTGATGTGTCAGGCTGGCGCATTCCCAGTTGCATATTTACATGCACTAGTGTACAGTGTGTTGCTCATTGTAAGGGATGTTGCACACTCGGATTTTAATTCTCACAAACACAAAAAACACAAACATGTAGGCCCCTACTGAGAGAAAACTTGTCATACTAGGATGAAGAAAAGACCATGGAAAAGACAAACCATTCACACTGAGTACAAACTAATTAAAATTCACAATCTCTAACACCATCGACCTGACACTGTATTAACTGTATTTTTAATTTGTTCTTCAATTTAATTCCGTACTCGCATAATCAAAACTAAAAAATCACTGCACGAACATATTTTACGAGAGACTGTGAGTGTGGATTAAATTTCCCATCTTACTCAATGCTCCGAACTTATGACTCAAAAGACAATCTTGGAGGTATGGGATGTGTAAAGGTTACCTTCACACCTACATGTGTACCTTGGCTTATTCAATAAACAGCATTCATAAATACCTCAGACAGTTTCGCTATTCCTATTGGTGGAGAGCGCGTCACGTGGGTGTGTATAAACCTTTATTTATGACCGGTAAAAAGTGTTAATTCATGGGCGTGACACGCGACCTTGCACCTGTTCTTATAAGAGAGTTTCTTCATTCCTATTGGTCAAGAGCAACGGCCTGGATAGTTGTGCTACATCACGCGACACGCGCAACGCGCACAGCATTCCCTTATAAAGAGTTGTTTACCTGAGGGCGGCGGAGGGCTTTTCCATTTCATAGCTGGAGGGGTGTTGTGTTGAAAGAAATCATTGAACAATTATAATTTTTGCATTTATTTTACTTGTTGACCAAAAAGTGATGATGTTTTTGACCGAAAAGGTATTTATGAATGGGAATCAAAGTGTGTTGAATCGGTTTTCAACTAATGGTTTAAACCCGCCGAGGCCTGGTTCTTGATAATTTACCTCGACTTCGTCTCGCTAAAATTATCAAGAACCAGGCCTCGTTGGGATTAAACCACTAGTTGAAAACCTCTTCACCACACATTGATTCCCTTAGTAACTCATGCGAAACATTATTCAAACTCAAGCCACAAGAGTACACGGGTCATAGATGTACTTATGATTGTAAAGTGAGAAATATAAACTCAGCAAACCTCAGGAGAACCTTGATAAAAACATGTCTTGAGCTAGGTGTAGTGATAATCTGTTTCAGCGTATGCAGGCCTCTCTGCAAGGTCTTTCTCAAAGTTAAGGGGGATGCTAACAATGTTTATCCAAAAAGCACAGTGCCTTGAAATAAAATGTATACTTTTTTACCCTTTAAGGAACACGTTGCCTTGGATCGGTCGAGTTGGTCTTTGAAAAGCATTTGTAACCGTTTGTTATAAAATGCACACGGGTAGAAAGATGTTTTAAAAGTAGAATACAATGATCCACACAAACATGCTGCGAAATTGCACGGTTTTCCTTTTACCTCGTTGACTAACACGGTCATCCATTTATGCCGAGTCAAATTAAGTTCGCAAAATAAAAGGAAACCCACGTAATTTCGGGGAATATTTGTGTGGATCATTGTATTCTACTTTTAAAACATCTTTCCAACAATATGCATTTTATAACAAACGGTTACAAACGCTTTTTATGGACCAACTCGTCCGATCCAAGGCAACGTGTTCCTTTAACATACAAAGACTCGAAACAGTGTACATTCAGTTCTCAAGCGTGTTCTTTTTCCAAGCCTTGAAGTTCATCTCTTGGAGAGGGCAAGGACCTTTTTATTTTGTAAAGGGCACTTCTGTTGGAACATCTTTGAGTCTCAGAGAAAGTTTTGAAGGGGCACCAAGGCAAAGACCAGGGGCAATGGAGGCCATGGCCTTTATGCAATTTCTTAGTTTTTCTTAGTAACAGTAATTCCCCTACGTTGCTGTGAATGTCTTACCTCATCATCAATGCCATCTTTACTGGAATTCTTGTTGTTGCCTCCCGCTGGTTTACTTGCGGCCTGCGTGAACAAACAAATTACAAGTTGAACTTCTCTTTGCAATACTTAAAGACACTTACTCTTCTGACTTGTACATGTAACAGAACCGCAATCCACTTTGGCCTTAAAGGTAGGGTCACAGGATCTTGTTTTTGTAATGTAAGTGCTTATTTATAAGGCTGAATTATAATTTAAAATAAAACTCACTTGTGAAAGTTTCAGCTGAGTACAGCTGATAATTTTCATCAAGATTGTGAATCCATTCACATTCAGTGTGGTGACAATGGGTACTATGTAATTGCATCTGGCTGCAGCATTAAAAAACATACACTATGGAAAGTTGAATCTCTAAAATTTGTTTAAATGACCTTTGTGTAATGTAGATTCAAATTGAACAATTCACAAGATGCTTAACAAATTCAAAACCATTAAAAGATAAAGCAAACAAAAAGCACAGAAATCTGTCCGGCAATTATAAAATTACGATTAACATAGATTCAAGTCATCTAAGATGTATAATGTGGAACGCCAACACAAACAGACCATTCTACAGTTTCAAGAACACCTCAAGGGTAGATCTTCTTATAGTGACCTGTCCCACCTCTCCTACAAAACAAGCATTACGGTATTCATTCATACCAAGCCCTGAAGGAAGAAGTTCAAATAATACAGGCCTCCTTAGACAATTTCCTGAAGATTGTTTTTAGTGGGACAACAGGGAGTTCTTCTGATCAAAATTACCCCAGTAAAAGTTCAACAAAAACATAACACACCACCGCGTGCAGTTTACAAATCTATTTTAATTCCATATTTTAGTATAATATTTTGGCAATTGACCGCAATATTAATTATTATTTTAACAATGATGTCAACTTTACAAAAGCAAAATTTTTCATACTCAACAGAAACTCTGTTTTATCGAACTCAAAGTCAACAATTGATTCACCTAGTTTTCCTTTTTAATTGTAGTTATGATACAGTGAGGTATTGTTTCACAATTCTGAAACATAAGGAGGACTTGTTTGATCGTGAGTTTACTGGCCCAACAGTAAAATCATTGGCCCTAGGCCTGCGGTCCAGTGTAAATTTCGAGCAGCGAGGCACAGGCAATCAGGCAAGAAAAGGCAGGGGCACCAAGGCATTTTGTCCTTAGTAAAAGGGCACCATACAAAGAGAAATTTGTAAATTTCTACTGGAGCATTTCAAGGGCACCAAAGCAATGACCGGGGGCATGGAGGGAGTCGCCTTTGTTGCCTCCGTGAATAATTAGACCCGGGCAATACACATTGGAAATGCTTGGGCCTGAGATAAGAACCTGATTTACACTAATTCAACAGCTGGGTAAACTAGTCGGTCCCAATCCCGTCGCTATCATCCGGTGAGACAATTCTGCTTGAGGTGCTGTCACCTTTGAGAAAAAGGAGGATATGCCTTAATATTCAACAAAGCAGGCCTGATGCTCCATGGAGGCAATGAAGGCATTGCCCTGGGTCATTGCCTTTGTGTCCCTTGAAATATTCCAATAGAGATTTACAATTTAGTCAGACTAGAAGTGCCCTTTATCAAGGAGACGCCCTGGTTCCCTTGCCCTTTCAAAAACAAACACCCGGCCTGAGCAAGTAGTTGATCTAACATCTCTGGCAACACGTAGTGCTATATCTTGTTTAGCTATTAAAACAAGCTGAAGTTTCTGTGGAACTGTGCGGCTCCATGCAATGGCTCAGACCTTGGAGCTCCATTCTCAGACATATTGTACCACTAAGCATGCATCTCTGGTGGTCACTGACTTTGCCCTTGGCAGAAAAAAAACAAATATCCTACCCTGGCTACTACGGAATGGTAAATCACTGAGATATTACAGGAGATTTACCATTCAGTGGTAGCTGATACTCCTGCCATGTTCACTCAATGCAGCCCGCCTACACTACATTATATAAAAAGCAATGAAAATACTGTACATCCACACACGTAATCCCATCATAGCACAAAAAGAGGAAGCAATACCCTGATTATACATGAACTGTGTACGGATACAGCATTTCTAATCTGACATACATGTACTGTTGTATGTAGTGAAGGTCCATGTATACAGTAGAAGAAGAGCTCACGCCATGTTTGTGGTCTTTGCAAGACATGTTGGACACCCTGCTGTCAATTAACATTTTGAGGCCTTTGTTAACATGTCATTCGTGACAAGGCCATTTCTCCTATTAGTGACGGGAACCTCAAATAAGGGCACCAAGGCAGGGGTGAGGTCGCAACTGTTTCTATCCCAGTGTGCTACATGTTCGCATACATAAGAACGTAAGATGCATCCAATAATATTGTCAATGTGTTTTCTGTTGACTATAATTATGTGTGTGGACACTGAGCAATTTGGAAAACTTTATTCAATTTTTGAAAAACCCAAACTATGTTGAACCTGGGTGATGCCTACTTTGTATATTAATCCATTTGTCAACATCTCTGGCTAATATTAAGTCAAGAACTTCAATAGGTACAGTATAAAAATAATGCATTTTATAAGACAAACTTTAATCTTAAACAATGTAAAATAAGCAAACACCCTTTTACTAGCCGAAATTTTGGGAAAAGGTTTGGGCTTAGAAACCACCATGACAGACATTTTGGGATAAATAAACCACATCAACAAAATAAAAAAAATTGTTTTCACACCATCAGTATTCAATCCCTTTTGCCTGCTTGTGTGTCTGTGCATGGTCTGTGTCTCATACTACTCATTCATGTTAACCACAACTACTGTCTACCTAGGTAAAACAAAGTGACACCTGAGAATGGGGTGTATGAATTGCTTACTGCAAGGTTATTGAACTCAGCAGCCTGATGCTTGTTCCAATCATTATTGGCTGACGTCAAACACAATACCAGACTCTAAGGGCTATGTGATCACCTGATGCTGCTTTGAGCATCATGGTTTCTTTTTAAGGTACCCAGCCAAGCGACCTCAAGTACTTAGTAATAACGATTTTCGACAATCTCAATTTATATATTATAAATACTATTTTATGCAGTTCAAATTTTTCTTTCACACTTCTTAACTAAATCAATGTTTATTGAGAATTGAGATTAGGAATCAAAGTTTCACACCGAGAATAAAATATTCTCTTCCCTAAAAACAAATAGTTGGGTGAACAGTTGTTTGCCTCCCTCATGTCTCAATTACAGTTTAGTCTCAAAAACATCTGCCATACTTTGGCTAAAAAAATAGCAAACTGTTAATATTAACTGGTCAGGCAAACTTGCCATCACAGCTGTGGAGAGGGTTTTTACAATGAGCCTCCACCTACTTTCACAAAGTCATGTATACAATGACTTTGTAAAGGTTATATTCTACAGACCAAATTAATTGTGTTCTTGTAAAAAAGACTTGTTTCTTTTGGACACCCTGTTTTCAATTAACATTTCCAACGTTTGTTAACGACTTTCAAGACAAGGTCATCCAAGTGCAATTTTCCCTTTCCACAAAGTAAATTTAATACAAACTTGACCAGCAAAAACAAAGTGATGTTTATATTTCTATTGAGCTCAATGCGTCCTGCTTTGATTTTCATTCCAGCTGTCATGCTGTGTTACCCTTCAATGAAAGGTTACTGTAGTGACATTTATGCCCGACTGCACATTATGCGTTATATTCATACCTTCAGACTATTGTCTGGTTGTTCTTCATTCTGTTCTACTTTTGATGGTAGATAATAGATGCTACAAACATATGCTTGGACTTGTTCAGACGCTTTACAGACGTTTACTTCATTGTTCTATTCCTTGCGTTATTTGCAGAAACATTTTGCATGCAATGTCCTACTGCACGAATGAACCTTTGACTTAGAAATAGAAATAGCCATTGTTATTTTAAGTTCAATGTAAAGGTTAAACCATAAAGAGTCTGACACTTTGTTCTTGTCAGAGCCAGGCAGTTTTTCCCTCATAAAGGGTTCCTCTGTAAGACAAATAACAATTTTTACTGACATTTCAAGTGGCACCAAGGCACAGACTAGCACATTGCATTTCCTTTTATGAAGTATTAAACTTAAATTTATCATTGAAGGTTTATCTGCTAAACTCACCTAGATCCATACATAACAAACTGTTACAACAATTGTATTTGTTTTGAATACAATTTAACTACACTGAAAAAGTCAATGTAGACTCTGACTGAGTAATGAATTATTACCATTCACACAGTGAATAAAAAGAGAAGTTCGTGTCAAGAGGAGTATTAATTGGAGATGAGACATTATCAGCCAGCAGGAAAACCTCTAGATAGCCTGGGGGACCCACAGTTAGGTATTAATCAGGTAGTGTACTGAAAACCCCAAACTACTGTCAGCGGTCCTACGACTTGCCGTCAACTCGCCGACTTGCCGTCAACTCGCCGTCAACTCATTTTCGTGCCGTCAACTCATTAAATTTACATGAAAAATTTATAAATGGGGCACGGAAGTGTTAAGTCTGGGCTAAACTACATATTTCTCATGGTTTTCGGTAAAAATTCATTCACAAAAACGACTTTGTGTTGATTAAAAAAAAATGTACCAATCATTGACATCTTGGGCCAAGACAAATCAATGTCAAAAAGCAAGATGGCGGCCGACGGTTTTGCTGTTTCTAGATAATTTTTTCACAAGAAAAAAACTCAATTTTTATTCCGAAATATGACCTAAAACTTTCGCTAATTCTCTTTGAGCTGATACTTTACAGTTCTATGCTTCTTTTGTGGATTTTAAATATATATTGGAGGAGTTGACGGCGAGTTGACGGCGCAAGTGAGTTGACAGCGAGTTGACGGCAAGTAGTAGGACCCACTGTCAGGCTTACAGACGCAAGAGACAAGGGAAGTGTTTGACTTCCAAACAGATCTTATTGATCATCATAAACATGATACATTAACAAGGGCTACTTTCAAACATATTCCGACTACAGAAATAAATATTGCCACTCAGTATATTTTGAATAATTGGAACTTGAAAGGGAAAACAACTTTGACTTGACAAATGCGAAGTGAATTTGACGGCACACCGCTATATTCGCAGCGAATGTTTCACAGACTGTTACGAATTATTCGTTGCTAATTTGTGATGTCAAATTTCGCTTCGCAATCGCATCGCAGGAAGTATGAACCTGGCATAAGATTGTAAAGAGTAAGGATTACCCATTTTTTCTAAAATTAGAAAAACAGTACAGTCATGGTCATGACAGCAGTGTCACATTTTTGTGGGTTAAACTTGTTCTACTTTCCTCTCAAAACATTGCGGATCTAAATAATGTCAATGACATCAACTTTAAATTAAATATTATCCCCTAAATATGAATAACATTTTAATTTCATTTAAATGTTCAATGATTGAGCTTCACTCCTGCTCGCTTTGTACATTTGCCATTTTTTTTTGACATGATCTTTTGGTTGAATTTACAAATCTTTGCTTGTAATATGCAGACAAAATCATTGTATTGTAATTGAAATTGTTGTAATTGTATTTTTGTACACAAAAAAGCTATAACAACATCAACAAGTTTGAAAAGAAAATGTACATCTACACTCATACTGCGATTAAGCCAAACGTCGATTTCGTCAGTGGCTATGACTGACTGCGAACACTCAAGAGTCGACTACATCTACCTAGATATCCATTGCCATCCATGCAGTGAGCCACCATGTTCATCATCATTGTGGCATTATGGAACTATACCAACCATACACACACAACGTGCAAACAGTACTAACAGTACACAATGGCGCCACAAAACGTCTTTACTCGACATTCTCAGCGCCAAATAAACGAGATATTACACCTATATGAACGATCGGTGTTTTCTAGTCAACTCACCTTGTCTTTCTTGGTCTTATTCGGCATGTCTAGGGTGGTTTTGGCCTCTTATTTCCTACATTAAGTTACGCATTTTTTACCGGGAGATAGGAGCATAGACGGTAACATAACACACTGCTCAACAAACAAGCCATGCGATAGGTCAGATATAGTCACGTGATACCCGTCGTTGATGGATGGTCGGAGAAATCCCGTATAAGCCAACCTCGTTCCCATTGTATGGATAGTTCTGGTTCATTCATCATGTGTGAATTCGGGTGGAGATTTTGCGCCAAAACTAATGATTTTGTTTCAAATCTTTAAGTTCTATTAAAATGTATTTGTATCCCTTCCATCTATCTTCCTTGATTCGACATCTTAAAAACACAAATAAAAAGGCAGGCTTATATAGTAATTAGTAATAATAAAAAAAAACATGGTTGTGAGGCCTAAACCACTTAATGAACTAAACAGTTCGGCAAGTTGATCAGAATTCTACCTCCATGATGATCAGATGAAATGATTAATAATTTTGTCTTCCCATAATTATTGTCAATCATTTGGTTATATATCCTTGCCACGTCCTTGAAAATCAATGTGGTTGTCCGCGTGAAAGATTTTGAAGGATCGATGCCTGGTCACAGGGGAAAATTAACTCCCCCCCCCCCATTTTTATGAGGTCGGTGCCCTCAGCACTGGATCCTTAGATCCTGAGTTAACTACTCATTTTTATGTAAGGGTGGATTATTTTGAACCAAAACAAAATTACTTGTGGTAAAATTTAAAACGATCGTATAAGATATTAATTCAATATCGATAATGTTTGGCAAGGCACTTCTCCGTAAGAAAGGCAGCTCAGCATATATTTTTTTCTGAGTCTGCTGTTCTGTTGTGATCCTTTTGGGTTTTGTCCGATTACTTTCTGTTTCTCAAATTTGTCCCTTAGTTTGCTTTGTATCTGTCGCTTTTAGCCTAAAATGATCATGCATAAAAGTTGAACCCATCGACAACAGCCGCCCCTGAAAATGGCGTCACCGATGGCATTGCTGTCTAATTGTATATTTTTTAGACAAAAGTTTATTATATAAGCTAAGGTCGAACAACAATTGGGTCACAGAGGAAATAGCCTATGGCAGGACTTAAATTGTGTTGTGGCCATAAGTTTTTTTTTAGGAAACAGTTCGACAACATATTCCGTGAATGAGGAAGAAATATAGAGAGGAAGCCTATAATAGCTTCCTATTGAACTCAAGGTGCTTGTCACAAAAGCGCCAAAACCTCCATTCGGCAATGGCTTCACTTGGCCCGACTGTTTCGATGCTTGACCTAAACTAGTTTCTACCACGAAATACATATCGGTTATGGTCAGATCAATGATCCATACGTGTGCCAAAAATCAGCTATGGAGCTCTCAGTTAAGTATAAACAGCGATGAGATAACTCATTGGAGGACAACCCTCATAGGTCTTTTCTTGTGGTAAAAGTTGACAATAATTTCGTACAGTGCAGCTCGCCACCAAACTGGCCTACCACCAGCCGTCTAGTGTTGCAATATCCATGTTCATTTAAAACATCCGCCTGATTCCCTTTGTTCTTGACAGATTTCCGGAATCCCAGCTGTAGAAACAATAGTTGGGCTACCAAGTTCTATACACTCATTTGGGACGATCCCAACTATGTTGGGAATCTATATCGGGGCGGAACACTTTGAAGAGAGAGCTCAGGCTCTTTGGAAATATCAACAATTAATTATCAGGTTGGGGGGGGGGGTCTGCCGTGAAGTATACTTATAACATGAACATCATAAAGTTTATTAATATTGCCAAAAATGAGAAAACACATCAAAGAAGGAAAGAGCTGAACATGATGCCGGCATGCAGGCTGCTATCCGTCACGCGTTATCCTTTTCACAATGCATCCACTAACACCGTTTTACAGTGATTTAACACGGGCATAGGCCTAACTAACTACATGTACATATATACATGTAATTGTTAAATTCCTTTATAAATAAAAAATATGTATATTTAGATAGATATATATTTTGTCACCTGCGCTATCCTTTTGTCATTCATGTGTCTTTCCATATCCATTACGTATTATGAACACTGTGATACCTTTTCAGTTCCGTCTTGACAGCATGCAGCCATGCCCGACGGCGACATTCAGAACTCACGACCGGCTCCTCGATCCCACCCGTCTTTAACACTGTTTATGTCCGAGAACAATCCCTGGACACAACTACATGTAGTTGTCAACAGGGGGCGCTGATAATACTGACTTGCAGTGCTCTAACAGGCCGTACCCAAATCCCGAATTGGCGGCCACAGTCTTGACTGTCTCGATGTAGTCGTCATCAGAGACGGCCTAGAGTTAGTGATCGAATTAATGGTTTCGAAAAAGTTATAAGCCTTGATGCCTTGAAGGGAAAGGGCAGTTAAACAAAACATCTAAAATAGGTAAGGTCATAGATGTTTCGTTTTCAACGTAATGCTGATTACTGTATAGAGACATTCGTGAAAAAGGTACAAAAAAGGCACGTGTGAACGTGTCAGCTGAAAACTGTTTCAATAAAGTGCCGAGAAAATTGCCAAAAAAATACAAACTTCCATTAGAATGTTCACAAGCCGCTTCCGGACTCGTCGAAGCCATCCATTTTGAGCGAGATAGGTAGAGCGGGTAATGGACCAGTGTCAGATGCAATTGTGTCCGCCATGCAATACTGTCCGCTCCGGACACTTTTGCATATGCAATCGTGTCCGGGGCTATGCAAAAACCGATGGGTGGACGTATACATGACTACGCGTAAACGAGTGTGCATGTCTGAACCTACGTATTATGCGGCATGAATATTCACGTATTTTATAATTGCAGCCCCAACGGCCGAACATGACATGCACTTAGCTTGTGTACAAAAATGGCAAACGTGTTCCGTCGACCAAGGCTGTTTAATTTATTGCAAGGACGGTTTTGCACGGGGGCGGACACAACTGCATTATGCAGCAGCGTCCGGACGGACACGATTGCATTATACAAAACCGTCCGGCGAACATTATTGCATATGCAATAATGACCTCCGGATAGTATTGCATAGAGGACATAATTGCATGCGACGTCTATCGCAAAAGTCGAAAGGGCAACGGATCGGACACACCATGGCTCCAAATCTAACAATCGTTTTACACATTAACATGTTTGGGATATGAAATTATCCAAACCCTATTTTGAAGGGAATGCTTGCTCATCATAACTATAACGTTAGATTTGTGGTACAACCACGTGTCATCTCTTTTCGTTTGAGTATAACCGGGCACACCAACCCTCAACAACCAGAGAGGCGATTGAGAATCGGTAGTTTTGATTCTGGAAAGAACTACTGTATACTCTTTTAATGTAAAAGAGTGAAAATTTCACTCTCTTATCCGAGTGATGTCAGTTTCGCCCTTTTGAGAGTGAATGTCAATATGTGTCACTCTTTGTGAGTGAAAATTGAACGAACTTCACTCTAAATAGAGTTGAAAGTCCATGTCTATCAGTCTAGAAGAGAGTGTCCGCCTAAATGGCTTACCAAGTTGCAAGAATGCATGGTTGCAAGAATGCACGATTGCAAGAGTGGTATGGCGGACAAAACAGGTGTTTTTTCACTCTTTTACATGTACCCCATGTACTGTATATGCCCTATCAGAGATTCACGAATGGTGCTACAGTAAACCACACCTTATTACACTCCAACCATGCAGTTTCAAATCTTTCTCAAAATAGTTTTACTGTTGGTGCTTCTCACAACGACATTTTTATGGTAAATGTTTAGTACTTTTTAACACCAATCTTTTATGACCCTTCCTACGATGACTTTAGAAAAATAACGACCTCACTCTTAAACTCGTAGGGAATTATTCAAAAGAATTGTTTAATACTTTGTTGTACACAAATATAGCACACTGCCTTTTTACGTTAGTTATACATGTAAAACAATATTTACAGATAATACTCAATTAACAAAATCATAATAACCCAAATCACAACCATGAGGCTCAAAACAGACAGGTAGAAGTAATTTGACATTCTCAACAGCAAGGTGGCGAGTATACAAAGATAAACTGCTCACACACATCGCTAATAAACCACATCGTTTCGAGTATTGCATTTAAAAATATAGAAAACATTAATGTGGCTTTAAAAACTGAAGTTTCGTATATCGTGCATATCATTTTAAGTTGAAAAACAAACAAACAAACCAAAAGTAAGATAAAATTGCAAAACTGTTGACATGGAAAATCATTCTTAGCCTGCACATCACTGGGTCAGAGGGGGTGAAATTACATCATTCTTCGATTAACTGATTGTTATAATACGCGATGTCTTCATTCAGTCAAATAATCTTCCTGAATAAGAGAAGATCTCTGCCAGTTTCTGGAAAGCCTGCTTTCAACTGGCTCTAACATCTATAGGAATGATAAATGTTATAGTTCGTCTTCGCTTGGAGGTTGTCAGTTTCTTGGCCCATTTCCTAAACCGAGGAAAGTTTTTGTCGATCCAAATGTGTACTTTTGTGACTCTGTAAAGCAAAAAAATACAAAAAAGAGAAGAAAAATGAGAAGCTGCACTTATCTTTACGGGACATAATCTAAAATGTCTGCCAGACAAGCAATGTTGCACTATTAAGAAAACATAATCAAATCATTTGATGGTAAATGAGTTCGTCATGATATCTTATGGTTCGTCAAGATTTGTCATTCACTTTGTTTTATTGAGCCGTCTCCAGCCAGATCGGAAGGCCATGTCTCCTCACTCCTTGGTTAAAAGAATCGGAGAATAAAACATCACTATTTTATTATTTAATTTCATATTATCAGAGCCATTTTTCTGTGAAATAATTATTTCCCTCTGAAATAAAATCATGTTAAAGAAAACTGTATCTGAAAACCTGAAAAAGACGACGGCTGATTTCGCTTGTTGTGACCACAAAAATATTCACACGTTTGTTGTTTCATGTGGGCCTATGATTGATCACAGAAAAAAAAGTTAACACTGTCTCTGCGACTATTTGTCAGCTATAGGCCTACCAATCCTGTTTAACACTTAAATCCTCAGACGTTTAAAGGTAAGGCGTTTGCTCCTTCTTTTGCCACTTTTAAACTTGTTGTTCAGTGTGACAAACACGAAACAAAAAGTGCCACATGGAGACTCAAAACCAAGTAGAGAGAACATTGCCTTTGAAAAAAAAACACTCTGCGATTTTCCAGCCAAGGTGTCCCAATGCTCTTGAACGATGGTTGGGTCATATACTTACTGTTGATTGGTTTCTTCTCTTCCAGCCAGAACTTAAACCCTTGCTTTGCGTGTGTGTTGTACTGGTTGTATTTCCACGAGCGTCTTGGCTGCTCGCCTAGATGCGAAGCGGAATATGCGTAGGGGGAGTCGGCGAGGTGTGGCTCCGACTGCTGCTTGGAGACTAGAGAAGAATGGAGAATTACTCGTATTACAATTTTTTCCAATAGTGAGAAGGAATGTATGTTCAAATGAAGGACAAATTACATTCACGCCTAATAAGAACAAACCACAGTGGGTTTTCTCATCTTTTTTACAAATACATATTTATGTTTTTTTTTTTAATAATGCTCACTGAAGAACATTTTCATGTTTTTTTTAACATGTCGTTTATAATATAATATATTATAAACGACATTCAATCAATTGACATAAATTCAATTATTGAATTGAATTGAAAAGAATGATCCAGTTATGGCAATCTTGCCACAAGAACCATATAATACCTCATGTTCAAATTAGGATCGGGTATCTTCAATGACCAGAATGCCCTATGAGCAGAAATCGTTCATCAGAAACAACTTGTATAACTATTCTTACCATAAGCGGTGTATCTTTCTCCACCCTCTCCTGCCCAGGGTGTTTTGATTGTGTACGGTTTAACGTGTGGGTCGGGACGAGGTTGTGGGGCGGATCTAATGATGCCAGTACTGTTGCCAGCATACAGGGGAGGATTCTGTATCAAAAATAACAATAGCATTAAATAAAGCGAACTCTTAAAATTGTCATTACTGCTAAAAACTATTGAGAAGCCTTTATTATAATATTAAATTTAAAGAAACACTCCAAGCTAAGGCCAACAGAACACTATGGTTTAGAGGAAATATTTACCATCTCAGAATTGGAATCATGCTTTTAACAGACTCTATAAAAAACTCCCTGATCAGAACGCAGATTCCGAGCCCCGTGCATGGACTGACCCAGAAATGGGTCAAATTATTGACACCGAATCTATGATAAAATCTCATTTTGAAAACTCGTTTCCGGGTCAGCTTGACACAGAAAAGAGTCGGGCCCACTGGGACCCGGAAGATTTTTAGAGTGCACGGTGAACAACAGATCACAGAGCTGATATGATTCGTGTCCGTGGTCCCCTTGAATTCAAAAATCTTCAGGTGAGTCCTGCCAAATGACTTCATGTAGAAAACCTTCTAAAAAAATGAATACGGCTTTATCATTCAGAATAATACCGTAATAATTGCCACATTGAAGTAAAACAAAAAATGAATGTTTGTGTACCTCAATATCTGCACTAATCGTATTATTATAATGTATCTTGTTAATCACTTACCACTCTGAGACTCTTTGCGTATGTCATTTGCTGAATCTGGAGATCTTTTGGTACATCAACACCAGCCACTATCCACTGTGGTAAATTGCCGTATGCGATTCTGTAAAGGGGAGATACGAAAGAGAAGAATGTTCCAAATGAATTATCTTTAGTGGTTTGAGTTGAAGATACAAAGACGGTGTGGGATGTGTTAGTTTAGACTGTGAACCTTATATTATTTTCCTAGAACCTCATGTTACTGTGTTTCCTGGGGTGGAAGATCTGATTTTCACACAAACCAGCTTAATCAGAAGGCTATTATACTTAGTAGTTTAAACTGCTCCGAGTATACAATAAAGAAGTGTTTAGAAAAAAACCGTTTTCTACATGTTAAGAATCATGTTGTCGGAAAAGGTACAATCTTTGTTATTCTCAAACTATAGTTAGTTAATAAAACAAAGTTAGTTAATAGTTTATCATGTTTCAATCGTGGTATCTCCATTGTCGACTTGAAACCCGCCCAATCAATCATTGGTGAAGTTTTCCCCCGGATCCGCGTCATAACTTTGTCACCGTTTTCCGAAATAATTCTGACAATATTTATCGCTAACATTCACAGATGACCGACTGAATATTTATCATGTTGACAGATTTTTGACAAACGAGTAGCGGTGCTTTTTCAACAGATCACGGCGGCCATGACCCGGGGTGCTTACGATGTGAAATCTGAGGAAGCAGGGCTATCATAAAGTTACATTCAATTTTCACTTTCTATCCCCTGCAGTGTTGCAGTGTACTTATCTTTGCTTTAAAATGGAGGATTTACCTGTAAAGTGCTGATTGTGATCTGTTTAAAAATGGTAGGTTATCTATTTGTGGATCAAGATGAAGACAAACATTGCCGTATAGCCAGGATTTTGAGCCGGGTGTTAGGCATATTTTTTCCCCTTATAATCGTTGGGAATATTGGCTCCATTACACGCGGCCAATTTCCATAAAATTTGTATTGAATTCGGGAATCAGCAGACTCCTCATTCAAAACACACTTAACCTTACATTAGAGGCTGTATAGGCGATAACGACGCATGTACATAATGTAAATAAAAAGAAACACCCTCCCAAAACAAGCAAACAAACAAAACAAATAGCCCAACAAACTGGAACAGTTAGGTTAACCCGATGGATGGACCAAAATGAGTACTTCAAAACGGGAGGAATGAATTGAAATATCACAGAGAGTTTTGCCCGCTCTTGAGAAAATAAACCAATCATTCTGGCGGTAGTTTGTACGTCCTCATGAAATGACACGACGTGACCATGGGCTGGTCGTCATGTGGAGACGTATCTAATTGAATAAATAAAAGGTAATCGTCTATCATGCATATATATATACATGTACAAACATATGCCGCAGTCTTATGTAACACAACTTGGCAAAGAAAACCGTATAATAAGCACACAATTTCTGATGAATCAAAACAAAAACACCCATAATTTTTTTTTAAATAAATTTGTTTGGTTCGAACTAACTTTACAGTCGCACTTCAACGGGTTTGTATGTAATTCTAAAAACATGGGCCCGCCAATGTGATAAAGCTGCCCGTCATAAAATATTGCTCAGGAAATTTTTTTGAAAGAAAACAGCACATAGCGACAATATGGCGTTTAAGTTTGTGACATGTTTTGACTACATGCAATATTATTGTCTTTGCTTGGCGATTAGTTGTGTTGTATTCTTGAAATTTCGGGTTTTATAGCCTATGGATACATTGGTGTATGTGTTGATCGACAGACCATGATCACAAAAAAGGGAGAAAGAGAGTAAATTGTGTGTGACCGAATCCAAATCGCTTTCCACTGAAAAAAATTATGAAAAGACAGAACAGTTACGAATGGATGTAAAACTACATTAGGTTCCCGGTTTTTAAGATGAAATCAAACTTTGATGGTTGCATGGGGTATCACAGATTGAGGGCTTTGTGGTGAAAATCCCTCTTTATCGAGATCTGTATCACATTATATTAAGATCCCTATCACAAAATGACTGTACACACCCACACTTTATGCTTACCTGTTATCAAGATTTGCCGAATAACTTGGATACATCTTGCCCGGTTCCACAGGAGGACCAGAGCGCATTGCCATCCGTGTCGTCATGATTGCAAGATGATACAAATACTCTCACTTCGCAGTCAGAAGAAATTTCTGAGTTAAAACAACTCAAAATGTGTATCTTTCTTAACAAATTATTGAAGGGAATTTAGCAAGCCAGCAGATCTAAACTACACGCTGGAAGAGGTGTGTTATGATAATAAGCCGGCGCATAGGACGAGCACTTACATGGATTATACCATTGTGTACAGTGTCTCCCGCAGTCGCGCCTGAATGAGTTAGTGGACAGCTGTTGCTTGGTTACTGTACACTTTGCCCCACGCATGGGTAGTAATAACGACCTCCAGAGGTCACGTTACGAAGGGGTGCTTGTGATCCCCCCAACCTCACAGACGGTGTCTGCTGAGCAAACTTGGCACCACAAAGATACAAGATACAAACTTTTGAGGCACCCATTCTAAAACGGTAGAGTACCCACACTTTTTCAGTGCCTCTCGAGCTCTGTTGGTCCGGGTTTTAACAACCATGTTAACAACTGTAGAATGGTAGAAAAAGATAAAAAGTGGAAAAACGTTGACAATGAAGATGACCAGAGCATATTGATCGAAACATTGAGTTATCAACCACCGGTTCTAAATATTCTTCAGAACTTTTTGAAACGCCTGGACGAATAAAAGTGTTTTTCAAACGGGCATGTGCAATTTTTCTGCCGTCGGGTTGTTGAAAAAATTATTTGGCGCCCAAAGTCATTTATTTGTTATAACATCTTTCAGTTGCCCAAACACAATAAAATTAATGCATTCACAAACTAAGGGAGTTTACCATGTTGTCATCATTTTGGCCTTTATCTAGTTCCTATATAACCATGAACGTTGTTCTAACCATGTAACACACGTGCCATATGAAGAAATTTGACTATATCTTCTCTCCAAGCATCAGTAATATTAAAATAAAATCAAAATCAAAAATGGCCGCAGCTTAATAAACTTATTTAATGCCTACTTCTACATTTTACGTTTTGCATGGGTACTATATCCATACTCGCCACAGTCTTTCGGCTGCCATTAGGTTGGGGAAAACTTAAACAGGCCGTCTCGTGTGACGAAGTAAATAGAAACATGACCATTCTCATTGAAACATGACCATTCTCATTGAAACTGTGTTGAATGAGCTGCCAATCAAAGGTGCATGAGTAAAGAAACCCTAGATGTGTCAACATGGTTGATTAAACAAAGTGCCTAGAATGTAACCCATTTATAAGTGACCAGACTATATTTAAGTATCAACAAATACACACACATTTACCCAATCCTTCGGTACCTTTTAAAGTAAATTTACCAAACCTAACCTTGTCTTGTGTAAAGTAACGAGTTCTCTTAATAATTAGCCGGAGCTTTGTGTTTCTGTTCGGAATAGCTTATGAACTATTCCAGCCATTGTGGATGGAAATGAACTTGCATCACTCTGAATGGAATATAACACGTCATAAAACCAATGAAACTGCAGACGCTTATACCTTAAAGTGATAGTACAAGACAAGCTGGGTGAGAAGACGTAAATTTTAAAGAAACATCGGAGCGATTGTCAACCATTGTTTCCCTTGGAATGAAATGAAAACTTCATTTTGTTTCATGACTTTATTTTAAACAAGAGCCGATTAAAACAACTAATTCTTTAAGATTATTTTAAATAAGAGCTGATTAAAACAACTAATTGTTTAAGATCGTTTTTATTCAAGGCAAAAATCTTTTCCGAGGCAACGGTATTGTATTTTGTTTTTCTTAGCTAAAAGTACACAAAAATGCTAAGAAAATTAGCTTAGAAGCAGCTCTATGGAATTGGGCCCTGGTTAGTTACATACCCGGGCCCAATCTCAAAGACCTGCTTGGATAGAACATTTTAATAATAATTACCAAACAATTTTGCATAACAGAAAAGGATGTCACCAGAAAAGAGCATTTTATGACTATATATTTATTGTATTAGATATCACGAGCAGTGCACTAGGAGCTCAGCTGACCAGTGTGCAGATTTTTGGAGCAAGGACCATGAGCGCCTGCATTGGCGAACACCGCAACTATTATGATGTCATATGCAATGTTTTTTTAGCAGAAAAATGTTATGAAATATTTTCTGCTCAGCAGCTCTTTTATTTTGGACCCTAGTTAATGAGGTATGTTTGAAGATCATTTACCAATACATGTTGCTCTTAAAAAATCAGACTGAAATGAACTTTTCTCTTGCAAAACCCAACAGTGAACCTTGAAATGTGTCACACCCAAGATAAAATGTTCATTTGCTTAACACATTTTCTTTGCTCATAACCGACACGAAACTTGACTAAAGGATGGTTGCTGTACACAAACAACCGTAATTAAATAAATACAAGCCACAATTGAATACATTTTCCAGACAGTTTTATTCATAACATGTGAATTAATTAACCAAAACTTTATCAAAGAAAATAAACGACAAAGATGGTGACACATACACTGACCATATTGTTATTCTCAACTGAAGATTTATGTGTAAAAAGTTTACTGTTTCTGTAGTCTAAACGGAATTCAGTACAGTTCCAAGGTGGACTTAATCGCATAGTTTCATGCCAATTATTTAAACAAACAAATAAGGGTGTGTTTTATTTGAGTGTACAATTTGAAGCAAATGTTCTTTGACCAATTTGTTTCCCTTAGCTAAAAGAACTGAATACAATGACATCATGTGGTACTCTGTCAAAAAGCTCTGTATATTGTCTTCCGTGATTCTTCACAACGTTCTATTCCTAGTTAGGAAAATAATAACCCTTCAATAAAACAGAATAAAACAGACAGGGTATTCACATTTTGAGACCAACATGAACAAATGAACTAATGACATGGTTTAACCCTATCACTATCGGTGTACTCTCTTGCCCAACTGGCCTGTGCCACAAATTCCAAAGGATACTGTGAGACTAAGTCCACAGTTCACAAGCCATGTAGGCCATACAGCTTGACAGTTGTTTACTTCCTTTCCAAAAGGAATCTGTTAAAACATGAAACAAATTAAGTTATCTTTAAAAAAAAAACAGCTCAAACGTTATCCAAAATCAACAAGTTTTTTGTTGACTTTGAAGAAATAAGAACTGGCTAAACGTGCCAAAGCAGCGTGTTCTATGAGAGTCCAAACATTTCTAACCGCATACGCAGACAGAAATGAATGAAATCTGAATAATTGTGTGTAAAAAGTTTAGCAACTCTACCCATTCAACCTCAAAAAGAGTGGCTATGAAAATGATGGCATGTATTTGTTGACGATAACTAGTCATCTGAAGCACCTATTGCTGTGGAGACTTACAGGTATTTTTTTCTTACAAATATTCTACATCATCAGTCCTTCTCGGCTAGTGCTGTTAAGTGGACATCGATCTCAGCGTCTGATAATGTCCTGATGGGAAGAATACCCAAAGACAAGGAATCAGTAAAACATTTCTAAAATTCTTTCAAACCTTGTTTTTATACCTCAAGACTGTTTACAAGACAGAGTACAGGATTAATAGTTCATCAGTGAAAAATAAGTATCAGATAAACAAATCATTGATTTGTTATCAAAAGCTTTCTTGGTCCACAGGCAAATCACTCAGGTGGGGATTCATACCCATAACCTTTGCATTGCTAGAGCAAATGTCTCAACACTCTACCACCGAGCTAGCCCATTGACTAGAGGCAGTTTGAATCCTATGTGTAAGCAGCGGGTACCGCAACTATTTAAATAGATGTTAGAATGTCAGCTGTGAGGCTGTTTGCTTAAAGACTAATCAATTTTTATTATATACTGTCGTGAACACTTACCTATATCGATGGTCATCCCGACTGACTACAGCCACCTCAATTTCTGATGGTTTGAAATCTGCTGATATGACTGACGACAAACATTTAATGGCAGTCTGAAAAAGAAAAAAGAAGAATGTTGCTCTTTGTTATAAACAGGCACGATATTTGGTCCCTAGAACAAAGGTAGGAACATCTTATAGCCCCTTACGTGCCCCTGGTGGAAGTTGATTTGGGTCGATAGCCCAAATCAGTTAAGTGTAGCCCTCACCTTGATGTGGCTGCCTGTGGCCTTGTAATGCTAAGCGATCTCTCATAAAATAAAATAAATTCCCATAAAGACCAATGTTGAATGGGCCATATTTTTGACTGCATGAGGGCGCTCTCAATCACTTCCGGGGGTATATTAATTCATATCCAAAACAGTAAATAAAGATTGGAACACATTACAACCACAGACATTACAACCACAGATCCATCACGGACAATACGACTTTTAAAGGAGCTGTTATAATCCACCTCTAAAGCAAATTGAAACTAAGGCACAACAAAAGTGACAGAAGGCCTATTAATTTGTGCAGGGCGAATCAAAGTATACCCCCGGAAGTGATAAAAAAAACCGATTTATAGCGCCATAAAAAATAAGGCGCCTTTAATAAACCTTAAAGCTCACCTCCACTGTCTGATCATATGTCCAGTCCAGCTTCTTCTTGATCTTCTTCTCCAGGAAGCTGTTTGCTTCTGTCTGTTTGACACCTACGCTGGTTGCTTTGAAGCCGCAGTAGTAGCCGGCTGGATCAGTCTTGTAAACCTGAGGTCCGACCTCATCGTCCCAGCCGAGCAGAATCATACCTGGGGAGAAAAAGTTAAAGAGGAATGAGGAATAACTATAGTGATAAAATTTCTTAACTCACTGTGCACCTAGTTACACGTACTTTATTATCATTCTGGTAATGATACCAAGGATATCTCATTAGTGTAGCTTGAAAGCCACAGGAAATCTGTGACAAGGATGCTTGCTAAGTGAACCAGAAACACCAGGGTTAACCCCTTCTCTTCCATGATAAGTTTATATTATGTGGGTTTGAATCCAGGCCTTGAGACACTAGTGTTGTTGAGCAAGGCACTTTATCATAATTGCTTCTCTCCAGCCAGGAGAACAAATTTGGTATCGGCGAGAGCTAGGGAGTAACCTGCGATGGACTGGCATCCTATCTGGGGGAATATAAATATTCTCAGTCGTTTAATGCTAAGGTAACCGGTTTAAAACACGAACCTGATAAAAGACTTTACTCTTTAGACGTCAATAAGCTTTTTTGAGGTATGGCGGCTGGATAGGAGTGTACTGTTTGGTTTAAGTGTATACACACAAATTTACCCAAACCTTATAGTATTGTAGCATTGTATCTGTCATACCTATAAAAAGGCTTATAGAAGGTGGCTACTTACTACAACCAAGCGGTCTCATCTGAGCATTCTGTGTGTACACTTGGGAAATATCTGCGATTCGTTTGCACAACATCTCCACTGGGATCTCATAACCAAACTTGTATTTGAAGTTTGCTGCTTCATAGCGAGCTCGGAGAACTTGAGACCTGCTGTCAGCTGTGGAGTTCAACATTCAATTATCATATTAATATAAGACGCAAATATCGGGGCTGGGTGGAATAACTGAAAATGCTCATGTTCAGTGTCAATTTCATAGAGCTGCTTAAGCACAAAAAGTAGACGAGTAAAACAAAAATATCAGAATAAGCACACCAGCCAAAATACCATGTCTTATGAACAATCTGTGACTGGTACCCGCTACCTATTTTTGCTTATTGCAGCTCTATGAAAACACCATAAACCAATCTGTAATTTTCTTTAAAATTTAGTATTCTGTTTCGTACCTATAAGGCCTGTCATAACGCATCCAATATGCTCTGTGATCCGAAACATGTGGGTGACTGTATCTGAATCAAGAAGCTTGTCCTGCACACAAAAATAAAGAAGAATTAGTCAGACAAGGAATAGGGGAGGCTCACATTATTTTCCACTTATTTTCCTAAAACTATCCTTTCGGTGAACGATTTCCCTTGTATAGCACAGCAACATAATACTCAACCAGCTGCTACTCAAATTTCATCAATTGCTTCTAAAAACTGTCACTGTGAACAAGCATGATTTTGAGTCGTTCAGACTAAAGAAGGAAGAATATCATGCCTGACAATATATGTCTAAATACTTTGTTATGCAAAAATACTTGTCAAAAACCTTTCTGCCTATAGATTGATTTTATCAATAATCAATTTGATTACTATTAGTGTCTGATAAGTTTATAGACAGAATCTGAAAAAATAAAATATATATATGACAAAATTAACACCAAGTATGGGGAATGTTTAATGAGCAGGGAGATCACAAGGTAAACCTACCGGGACTTTCTTCTGGGTTACTGCTACAGCACAATCAGCTCCTTTGATGGCAACTGAGGTCATACCTCCCTGGTTAATTGCTTTAAAGGCATACTCTGTCAAAATATAAACAGAACATTTGAATCAAACTTCAATCAGGTCAGTCATTCTAAAATATACAATAGTGCGTTTTGAATAATTGATTCCTATTGACCCACAAGTCTTCTGACTATGCATTTATTCTAATACTAGTAATATCGACTAAATATTTAAGAGCAATCAATATGAAATACTACATGTATGCTAAATAAAAATTAATCAAATAGACAAAAATTTGAATTTTGGGATTAAAATGTTCACACGTTGTCAAGAAAATAATGTATTTTTTAACAAAGTCAAATTCAAATTCAGAAGTTAAATTGAACAAAAAAACAAAGACTGATTTAATGTTAGTTGAAAGTGGTACAATTTATTGTGTTTCCTGACAAATTATTAATAGTTTGTTTACAATCCCCATGCATTATTTAACTTTCAAGAGCTTTCTTTGACAAAGTTGCTTGCAAAGTTCCATACACTTTCTGACGCATAAAACATTTCAACAATAAAAACAATAAAACGTACACTGAATTCCATAATATAGATAGGCCAAACATTAAGTTAAACACACAATATTAATCTTTTTATATTAAAAAAAATAATCCTTGGAATTTGATATTTAAAAATTTTATTTTGAAAAATTGTAAAAAAGAAATTGTAGGCATAATAATTGTAAATTATAAATAAGTTAATATCCCACAATTTCAAATGTGAGTGATGAATTGTTTCCTTATTATAAATGTATTGTTAGCAGATCAAATCATGGAAAGTGTATAGCCCTGGCGGCCTTACACTTTCGTTTTGTACTACAGTGACGTCCTGGACATCAGGGTAAATTTCTGGGGAGGAAAATTTTCACAGCTTCATAACTCAAATCTTACCTGCAAGAAAGCACCAATTTCAACAGATTCACATTCCATGGCAGCATATGTTTTTCTGCGGTGGGTTTTGATCGTCATATATTCTTCACAAATCCGTCATTTTCATGAAATAATGCAGTTCCCAACGTTAAGGAATTCCCATTTTTGTTCGTACTCTCACAGTCTGCCGTGTGTACGCAAGACGCACGATGCGCAAATTTTGAATTGTGTTGTTAACGCTGTGCAGTCAAGATATGGTGAGCAAGAATTCATGTGTCTAAGCTTGCATCATACGTCTTGCACACGAATGTATACGCGTACGTACGACAACAGACAACACTGTGAGAAAACGATTGAAACAGGAATTTTTTAATGTTGGAAGCTGCATTATTTTACGAAAATGACGGATTTGTGAGGAAAATATGAGGACCAAAACCCACCGCAGAAAAATGTATGCCGCCATGGAATGTGAATCTGTTGAAATTAGTGGCTTGTTGCAGGTAAGATTTAAGTTATGAAGCTGTGAAATTTTTCCGCCCCAGAAACGGGCCTCAATAGTTAGGACTCTGTTCCTGTGTACACAGTGCAATTAGATTGTCCGGAAACTAGACCAACATTAATTTCGACCACAAAAAGAGTTTGCGCTTTACTTACCAACTTGATATAACCTTCCTTCTGGTGAAAAGACTGTAATGAAACGGTCAAACCCTGCACTTGAACCTCGAGACATTCTAAAAAGTGGAAATTGGATTCCTTAAATTTACAGATTTTCAAGGAAAATGATTCCCTCGTTCGCCTGTCGTGTCGAGATGACAATGCGGAAAGTTGCCTTTTAGTAGACTGGCTCCCGCCCGTTAGTTTGTTACAAGAAAATGGTTTGTTGTCCAGACTTATCTTCAACTCAACTACAGAGGGCGTCCTAATTGAAAGTTTTAGATTCGCATTTCAAAAATTTCACTGATGTCAATTTCTGGAGGAAGCTAGACAGTTTCTAGCCAAGAAGTCCTTTGATATTTTGGTAATAGAGCACCACAAACGTGTCAGTTGAAGATGGAGGATAAACCTCAGATTATCTCCTACATTCAGAAGAGTTTAAACTTCACGTTATTCGACACGAGATGGATTCCGTGCAGTGCTCGTTTCGTTGTGCTTGGCAACCACCCACGCCAGACTGGAGTCATGCAAGTCTATGGGATGTCATCAGAGGGAGATGTTACTCTGCAACATGAGGTCAAGTCTAAATGTTCTCAAAGTTTGAAAACGATTAAGTATCATCAGAGACCAACTAGATATATGGGGGTGTGGGGTGGGGGTAGCCCCACTTGTGTGGCCAAGGATAGCTGAATCCTTAAGCCATCCTTGGCCACACACAAATGGGGCTAGGGTGGGGGGAATCTTACTAATAATGAGTAATAATTCCTTATTTAAAACTGTTGTTTACTTTTCTTTTGTCTTTGGCCTTTGCCTTTAGTTTCTGTCTGTTCTTTCTTCTTTATTTATTACAGTGCTAACACACATCGGTGTATGGGTAAAAAAAAACAAAATTAATATTCTTTATCCCCGGTGCAAATTTAACATCTCTTATTCTTTATTTATTTTATTAGGCTTTATTCTATTTCTAGTACAGCCTTCATCATAATCACCATAATTGATAGTTGCATTGCCAGTCACACCGGGGCGAACCCCTTCTCTTTCCATAAGTTTGTACTGGGATCTTTTAATGTGCGTTGATAGTTTTTATTAACAACATACGGGTAACGGGACCTACTTACTACATACATACAGCTTCACATCTCGTCCGAACTATAGGACGAAGCAATGCCAATGGGAATTGTTAAGTGTCTTGCCTGAGGACACAAGTCTTCGAGCCACAACCGAGACTCGAACCCACACTCTGCTGATCAGATACAGCAGAGCCTGAGTTCCGTGCTCTAATACCGCCATGCCCCGACACTTCCTCCCCCTTTCCCCCACATCTAGCCTCCTGTGTAGTCTGCCTCACTCACTAATTAATTTCCCTCTCCCCACCTTTGAACTTGTCCTTTTTGTGTTTCTGTGGAGAAGATTCATAAGTGGGAGATTACTAGTTCAGATAAGAACTTGTCTTAGAAACTCTGATAGTTTTGTTTATAATGCTGCTAGTAGGTAGACTAAAGAAATGAGAGACTATCGAGTTCAAATAATAACTTTTCCTCTAAGTTTCTGTTCAGTGTGTATGTACTAAGACTTTGAATATCATGCTTTTCTATCACAACAGACTGAAAAGAAAGAGGCCTTCCGTTGCGGTACCTTTGGTGCATCTAACATCAAGCAAAGACACCTCGCTACGGGAGATTTCATCGGAAACATGAGAATATGGTAAGAAAACAAACCTTATTATTAAAAAAACATATAAAACCAGAGTCTGATCATTGAGCTGCTGAAAATGACTTAATAGGCCTAATCACTCAATTTCCCTCAGATAGCATCTTTTAGCAAAATGCTACACAAGATGCCTAAAACTTGTTTAGTCCAAATATTTTGCTTTCCAAAATGCTGGATGAAATCTTTCCCCGTTTGCTGCTTCCTATCCTTCTGAAAGTCTTATTACCCATTCAAAGTTGACATACATGTATTCATGTGATTTGTTCTCCCATTTTTTCTGCCTCCAATTGTTTTGTTTCCATATCATTAATTTCTTACTCGATTGTTCAGAGCAAAGGATTTAATTTTGAGGGGTTTGTTTTTCTTCCACCAGGGATTTAGAGAAGACTGAGATGCCAGTGTATTCAACCAAGGCTCATTCAGAGATCATAAATTGCATTGATGGTGTAGGCGGTCTAGGCATCGGGGAAGGAGCACCAGAAATAGTCACTGGAAGCAGAGATGGTACGCCTACTATCATAGTTGTTCAATTTTTGCTTTGTCTTATTGAACTAGTGAAAAAGCTGTTGGTCTTGTGAAATAGCAAGCTATCTGGTCTCACTGACTAGTCACTTAAAATAAAAAATGCTGCAATAAGTAGAGCCATATAAAGCTATTTTGAGATATGGTGGACACAATATAATTGCATTGTTTGGTTTTGGTAAATCTGCCTATAATCCAAACCAAGCAGTGTATTCATATGGTGTTCGCAATACCTCAAAAAGGCTAATTGCTCAAGGTGCTTCAATCAGACCAGTACACTGGAGAAATCACCAGCTGTGCCAATAGAATTTGGGCCACTGTTGGAAGAGATAAGGTTCTCAACCTTGGTCAGTTTCTGCAGTGTTAAGCTGTGGCACTGATACAGAAACAATGACAGGAAAGTGTTACATGGGTAACTGCACCAGTATGGAATATCATAGGAGACTTTAAGGCACCTTTGAATAGGCACCTTTATAGGAGCATTATAAGGCATGAAACAATGATCAGAGAATCAAACCAGCAGGGAAGAGGACCTCTGGAAACTAGGTCATTTTAATAACCTAAACTGTACTTGCATATCTTGTGAAGGTGCTGTGAAAGTATGGGACCCAAGACAGAAAGATGAGCCAGTTGTTAACATGCAACCAGCTGAAGGAGAAGCCAAAAGAGATTGCTGGACTGTGGCATTTGGTAAGTTATTCTAATGATTATAAAAACAAAAAACATCGATGTAGTTTTTATTGTTACAGCCAGTTTTTTGCAGAAATAGACTGAAAACCATTGATTGAAGTTCACTGTTAAGTTTAATATGAATGTCTTTTGAAGACTATGCTTAAAGTAAGTACACACTACTAACTTGCTCAAGTTGTGACCATTGTATCGTCATTCAAACTGAAATTTATTATTTGATGTTTAATTCTGTCAGGCCATGCTCATAACGAGTCAGACAGATGTATTGCAGCTGGTTATGATAATGGAGACATCAAGCTCTTTGATTTACGAAACATGAGCCTCCGCTGGGAGACCAACATTAAGAATGGGGTAAGTATCTTCTACATTCATGTGGTGTTAACAAATACTAACTTCATGATTATTAACAATAACAATTTTAATGGTTATACCTAGGCATAATTTTCTTCCTACTTGAGTTTAGTTTTTAGACTTTTTGGGCCTTCGAAAAAATCTGAAACATTTTGATTAAATAGTCTGTAATTTCTATTAGAGTCTACATGTACACTGTAGGTCAGCCCTTGACCTCACTGAAATCTTCCTACTTTTTTTTCCAAGGACCAAATACCATACAGCTTGTATTATGCAGCACTGCAGTCATGAATGCATGTTTGTTGCGGGTGTTTGGAATTGGAGTGTGGTGTGAGAGTCAATGCAAGAAAAAATTTCAGGGGCATTTCCCAGTGAGGGGTTCACTGCAATTGCCCCAAAGCGCTTTATAAGAACAGTGTATTACAACTTTTTTCTCTTTCAGGTGTGTTCAATTGAGTTTGACAGGAAGGACATCGTAATGAATAAACTGGTTGCAACGACATTGGAATCCACTTACCACGTCTTCGACTTACGTACTCAGCATCCCAGCAAAGGATTTGCATCGCTCAAAGAAAGCGTAAGTTTGCAATTTAGGAGCCTACAAACTCCATCTCTGGTGTCCCAAATATCAAATTCAACAGTTTTTAGATTGTTGTTAGAAAAGGAGCTATAATCTTAAGAATTTAATTGTTAAAGACTACCGATGACAGTGCATTCATTTTGAAAAAAATAAGTCACATAACAATTTACTGATTGCAAAGAAGCCACTCTCCCAAAAGAAGAAAACACCAAATACCCCCTCCAAAAAAGTCCCCCCCCCCCAAAAAAAAAAAAGCATGTGGTTAACGCACTCTTCACCAAATTATCATTAAATGATAATATTTGTTTATAGTAATCAAAAAATAAATTATCCCTTTTCAAGTTTGTGTCGCGTTCATAGCATAGTTCCGTGTTAATCATGATATTTTAATTGCAGGCTCACAAATCCACAATCTGGATGGTTAGACATCTCCCTCAGAACCGTGACCTCTTTATGACCCTAGGTGGGTCAGGCTCACTGCATCTCTGGAAATAGTAAGTCACTTGTTTTGTTGGTGTCAATCTAGTACCTTGGAATCTTATTGAATTTGTATCAAATAATAGAGACACCACCAGGGCTGAATTTCATAGAACTGCTTAAAACCCTTTAAACTTTAAAGCTTATATATTTGGTTACCTCAACATGTATATCTAATCGTTTATCTTCCACAAAGTTAGGAAGATTTTTAATTAAATATTTTGTTTATTCCATTGGTCGCGGATGACCAATTTTACATAGAGTCGAGTTGAAAGGGTCCAGCAGAAAAAGTAGATAATCATAACAAAATTACACCTAGGAGAATAAGGTCACTGCATCCAAACTACTATGTCACAAGTATAATCTTTGACTGATATCCTGCCCATTTCTGCTTAGCAGAAAATTGTTAAGCAATAGATTTTCTGCTGAAGCAGGACTACATTTATATTTTAACCATTTGGCAAGGCAAAAGACTGGGACATCATTACTGTCCAGTTGCTTGGTATTCTTGCAGTCAAAAATAGTGATCTACTAATGTCAATCTTTGTTTTGTATCCACTTCATTCAATCAGTTCATATCCAACGAGTCGAGTACAAGAAGACGCAAATGGTGTTGAGATGGGAGTCATTGGATCTGTGAGCCTATTGCAGAACATCACGCTGTCTTCACAGCCCATCTGTGGTTTTGATTGGAGTGCCGATAAGGAGGGTGTCTGCGTGTGTACGTCATTTGATCAGATGCTGAGGGTGCTACTCGTCACAAAACTCAACAGGGTTTAAGTTGGTGATGTACACTTCAGGAGCGATGTGGAAGAGACTAGAAATATTGATTTCAAGCCAAATACTTTAAACTCCACACTGCTATTTTACCAATGTGTGATGGGTTTGGGACGCCTTAGCAAAGCCACTCATGCGTGGTATGGGTCCAAGCTTATCAGACTCCAAAGGTTTTTGGGTGCTACTGGAGTAAGATTTTTGATGAGGAAAAAACTTCATGATCCAGCCCATTATTTGGTCCCTATGTTGGGGTTCCAGCCGCCACACGCAGCAGGGGGTCCCCGGCAGACATCCATATCCGAATACACTAAATGTTCCCGTACTTGGATATTGGTACCTTCTTTGTCAAAACAAAGTGCTCTGGGCTGCCGGCCACCTGCCTTTAAATTTACAGGGGGTTTTGTGGTAAGAAGAGTAGATTGTCACAATTATTCTGGGTTTTTTTTTCTTTTAATGAGAACATAGAATCCCTAGAATACAAATTAAAGAGCATCATGAATTGTTACTGTGAGACAACATTATATCTTTGCATTAAAAATTCCATATGTTTCTCCTTGAAGATTGACTAAATATGCAGTAAGAAAAAGTTATAAAGGGGTTCTGCTTATAAAGAGCACATTCTGAAGTCACAAATCCCATTTTTGCTTAACGTTTCTTTGTTTTGCTGTCCTCTTAAAGAACAACATTCCTGTTATAAAGAGGCGGTTTGGTCAGTCCCAGCGTCCTTTATATAATGAGATTCAACGGCACGGCACTGGATTATTATTTTTCAAATTCTCTTGTTTCTATTTTGTTTGTGTGTGTTTTAGATATGTTTAAGTGAAGTTTTTAAGAAGCAGTGCCTTTATGCATACATTGCATACCCGAGTGCACTGATATTTTGGTTTGATGTACATGTATTTGTTATTTTCTATGTATAAACTGTACAGAGTGCTATAACAGTAAATAATAATTAAAAAAAAGAAAACAAAAATGGAGACCGTTGCTTTTGTATTTTTTGTATATTTTATTATGTTCAGTCATAAACCTACATAAAAAATCTTCCTTTTAAAGGCCATGACTATTCGGCAGCCTTGTTTCTCTGTACTGATCTTTGAAGGGAATCGGCCCAATTCTTTTTATGTACACAAAAAGACCTTTCTCTTGAAGACAAAGTTTGAGTGGACCTTCAACTTGCTTTGACAAAGCAAAAGAAGCCATTTGTGAGTTAGATTTAATGTCTGGTACAAGGAGTCACAAGTTGATTCTTAAAATTTCAATTCCTCAAACTACATGTGTAAAGGCAGTTGCTTGGTCACATAGTTCCAGGCATGCATTTGCGTGTAGTTATGTAAGAGGTTGGTTAACACCGGACACAATTGCAAATGAATTTGCAATGGTTCCAGGCCTTGCCCATCTGGAGTCATTCACCATCGGAAAACAGCATAGCCAGTATCAAAAATATGATAATTTTGTGACAAAATGCTATCCATCCATCAATTCTGACTTGCCGTGTGTTCTTTTTCTAAACAAAGAAGTCAATCATTTATAATTTGCTGAACTGTCAGCTCCACTGAGACAAATATTGAATGCAAAATATAATTACTGTGTAAGAGAACTGGAAATTAAAACAAATTAAGAAGTAGAGAAATACATGTAAATATGGGATTGTACTAGAGATACCCCGTACAGGGGATACCTTGTTTTGGGAATACCTCATATAGGGAATAAAAAGCATTGCTAGGATTAGCAGATCTGGTACATGGATGTCCGCTTGGCTGTTGTTCCCAATGGCCTGCAGTGTCTCTGGTGTTACAGCCCAATGTCCTTTGCAAAGGTTCTATTTTGCTAATGTATTTCTGTCAAAGAAAGGGACAAAGCAAGAGTACAGTTAGAATTGACAACATTACTGTCATTACTTATTTATTTTCAACTGTGCTGAACAGCCTATATAGTTGGACTGAACTTAAACAGACTTAGGCCTACTATAATTTTTATTCCATTCAATATCATTACAAACTTATACTAAACAATAACAATACAACAATATTGAACACAAGTACACTAGTAAATAATTTTTGCAAAACCATGATTACGAAATATGATAACATCAAAATACAGGAAGAAAAATCATTGAATACAATATCTTTTGAGTGTAAAGAAGCACATGTAAACTTGTATTATATGCAAAATATTGCACCAAAAGTATTACTTATAAGCAAAGAAAACAAAATTGAAAAAATCATCATAACAGGAGAGACAATGAATACATCTGTAAGCTGTACATCTGTAAGCTGTATCAAAATTACAAAGGAAGAGAAATACAATTATATACGTGTACATTTTGTGTATAAGCATAAAATATCTCAACATAATAAAAAGGGAAAGAATACAGTTACATACAAACACATTTTGTGCAAAAGCATGAAACATCAAAGTCATAAAAATGGGAAATTCAAGTCCTAGTTTTCAAAAGCATAACAAAGGTTAAAAAGATGTCTTACGCTGTCAAGCTCTTGGATCCTCCACTGAGAAGGATGAACGGAGATTGAGTCTGTTTCTGTTTCAGCTTCATCATGGAGACGGTGTTCAGAGGAGTGTCTGTGGACGACATCTTCTTCATGGCCTGGGCAAACAGATTATTAAGAAAACCAAAGGGCAAGTTGTAAGAAATATTGTTCCAAAAGTTAAGGAAAGTTGGCGTGTCATGGCCGAACAGTCAATCACTGGAATAGGCCCTGGTGTTTCCAAAAATAATATTAAGCTGGTATTTATAGAACACTTTTTCCAGAGGTTGCAATATTGTGTCACATACAGATAAAAGACGGGAAAAAAATAGAAATCTCTGACGGCGAAACAAGAGGGGGTCTTCATCAGTTTCTTGAATGATTTAAGTGAGTGTGCTTTTTTGCAGACTACATGTATCTGGTAGTGAATTCTAAAGTGCCGGGCCCACATTAGAGAAGGCTCAGCCTCCTGCTTAAGTGTTTGTATTATCAGCAAAATGTGGGTTCCGAACACTTGAATCCTTAAGCAAGGCACTTAACTATTATTACTTCTTTCTCCTGATGAGACATAAAAGAACCCAGTTACACTTATCACAAGAGAAGGGGTTTGCCCTGGTATTTCTGGCAGTGGCTACTGAATGCGCCTTAGCACCACGCCAACCCTTTAATACCTAAACAACATACCTCTTCCTCCAATAGTTTCTTCGCTCTTTTATCAGTCTTCATTTTGCCCGATCCTTTGCCATGGAAACGATGTGAGAGAAGACGGAATGCCTATCAGAAAGAAAGGGAAAGAACAATCATTACACCGTTGCTTTGCCTTAACATAGTTCTGCTTCACCACATTGAATCAAGTCAAATTAAGTCAATTAATCTTTGTTAACTTTATTTTACTTTTGTAGTTTTTAACAATGTCATTAGGCCAATGTAAGTCTTTTTAACTTCTGTCATGTTATTTTTGAGATGTTAATAGTGAACCTAATTGAGTTGAATTGAATTGCATACAGATAGTTCTCAATAAACACAATAATCTTTACGGGCGAATTGGATTTTGGCTTGCAGGCACTCAAATTATTAACGTAGTCACATCGATCGCTACCAATCATGCCATGAGTTTTGTGAAAGGTTCAGATGCTGCAAGCCACTCTCTCAGAAAACACATGACTCTGTGTTCCTAATTGTCGATACAAACCTGTTGACCCCTTGTAGATATGTAAAGCACCTCTGCAAAATTGCGCATCCACAATTTCCACAAATTTTTGGGTCAACTTCTGGGAATAAAATTTTGACTCCCAAAATGGAGGACAGGACAGGTGCGAGTAAGAGGGGCTGCATGTCGTGCAAGGGTTCAATGACAAAGACATTAATTCTACTGCTTATATCAGGGATCAGAATTTGAGGGCCTTGAGAAATAAAACATTAAGCCTACAAAACCCGGCAGATACAAAGAGCATTTCAAAACGCAATAGAGCCAAATTAATGTCCACTCTGCTGGAATTTGGTGATTGGCTGGATTACGGAGCATGAAGCCCAAAAATAATTAACATGAATATTTGGCTTTAAAAGCCCTACTCTGCAATCTGGGGCGTTATGGTTTTATTTTCATTTGGGTATGTGTTTGAATGTTTGAATGTTTTTATTTATTTTTTCTAGGGAAAAAAAACACACCTTGGAATTCTGTTTAAAACCGGAGAAATTACATCCCTGCTGGATTGAAGACAAAGGTTTGAATGATCCTTACCTCTTTCTGATTGATCTCTCGTCCGTGGTCGTCATGGTATCTCAGCTTGACGTCAGGTTTGTAAGTCTCCTTCTCTTTGAATTCAGCCAGGGGGCCGCGGTACCGATCATGCTTGTTGTACTTGGAATCAATATCACTAGAATGTTAAATAAGACAGAGACCAAAATACAAACTTATAATCATGCTAATCCATACAAATTTTAAAAACCAGGGGCCGATTTCACAAAGCAATAAAATTCATCGCAACACAAATTTTCAGTATCACCATAGTGATTTGAATTGTGACATCACACTTTACTAAGCAACTACGATTGATTCGCAGTTACGATCAATTTTAGATCTTTGTGAAATCGGCCCCAGGGCCCGATTTCATAGAGCTGCTTAAGCACAAAAGTAGCTAAGAATAACAAAATTACGCTTATCAGCAGACAGTTACCAGCCAAACTACTTTGTCATGGGTACAACCTTTGACTGGTGTCCTCCTCATACTTGCTTAGCATATTTTCTTGTTAAGCAGATGTCTGTTTACAGAGCCAAATATAGACTGATTACATGTACTACACACTGTGTTAATAACTACAAAAAAACCAAGCCACTGCAACCTACTTGTAGTTCTTATCCTCCACAGTGAAGTTCTTGGCTTCTAGGTCTTCTCCCTTCTTAGATTTGTGGGCCGTTTTGATGAACTCTTGCTCCAAGTAACCCTTCTTCATGGCTAGACTAAGAGCTCCAGCGATACCGGTCTGTACAGTGGGTTCTTCCTCAAGGACGGGCCCAGCGATGTCCTGCATGGAGAGCACCAATGAAAACAGAGGTTAGAAACATACGCGGTGTGTTTTGACCCCATGAAAACAGAGGTTAAAAAAACGTATACATTGTTTTTTAGGGGTGTTGAATGATCGCAATAGTAAGTAATCAGGTCCCAATATCATGGGCTCTGCATACCACAGCATTCTGCACTTATGATCACCATTCTCCGCTTACAGTGGAAGTGCCAAATTTCTCAGCTTACTGTGTAAGCGAGAAACTAGTAAAAAGGATTACACATATGAACACAAGCAAAAATTCACTGATAACCCAGGAAATCCCTGCAAGATAAACTTTTATTGAAATGTTGAAATGTTACATAACTGGTTATTTGCAGATTTACCACAACTTATTAAAAATTATAGCCATGGTGATAAGCACAAACCTCACTAGATCATGACAACGATTTGGTGCTGCATCTGAATTTCTTTAAAGGCAATGGCGCTATTGGTGTTTTTAAGCATTTCCTTAAAGCCAGTGGACACTATTGGTAATTGTCAAAGACCAGTCTTCTCACTTGCTGTATCTCAACATATGCATAAAATAACAAACCGGTAAAAAATTTAGCTTGATTGGTCGTCGGAGTTGCGAGATAACTATGAAAGAAAAAAAACACCCTTGTTACACGAAGTTGTGTGCTTTCAGATGCTTGATTTCGGGACCTTAAATTCTAAACTTGAGGTCTCAAATTCAAATTTGTGGAAAATTACTTCTTTCTCGAAAACTACGTCACTTCAGAGGGAGCTGTTTCTCACAATGTTTTATACTATCATCCTCTCCCCATTACTCGTTACCAAGTAAGGTTTTATGCTAATAATTATTTTGAGTAATTACCAATAGTGTCCACTGCCTTTAACTATACTAGAAATAAAAAAGACATAGGAACTGTGTTTTTCCTCCTAGGAGGGTTGAGGCATTTTCTTAACTATCCTGGAATAAAAAAGACTACAAAACTGTGTTTTTCCTCCTAGGATGTTTGAGGCATTTCCTTAACCATCCTAGGAATAAAAAGAACTAATTTTCCCCTAAAAAAAATTAATTTGATTTCGAGACCTCAGAATTAGATTTTGAGGTCCCGAAATCAAGCATCTGAAAGCACACAACTTCGTGTGACAAGGGTGTTTTTACTTCCATTATTATCTCGCAACTCTGACGACCAATTGAGCTCAAGTTTTCACAGGTTGATTATTTTGTGCATATGTTGAGATACACCAAGTGAGAAGACTGGTCTTTGACAATTACCAAAGGTGTCCAGTGTCTTTAATAATATGAATGCATGGAATACACTCTATAAGAAGCTCACCCCAGGTAACTTATCGTCCTCCTGCTCCAGATTGACGGTATTCCATCCGTCCTGTCCTCCATCCTCTTCCATGTCCTCAGCATCCCTCACATCTTGATCAATGTCCACCATCTCTTCCTCATCATCTTCACGATTACCTGCCTTTCCTGAGAAAGAGAGAGGGAAAAAGTACCAGTTGTATTTATCAATGACTGCTTTCACCAGCTTGCTCAGGTTTGGTTTCGGGTAAGATAAGATGAACGTATTCAGGGTTTGTCTTTTACTTTTTCAGTGACTAGCCAGCAGGACTAGTTAGTTTTTCATGTCACTAGTCTGTGAGCTTTTTCACAAATCCATACAATATATTCGTGGGTACCCTCTGCAAGGCTCACAGAGTTTGGGAGTAAAATTGCACATACATGTACAATGTATGGTAGGCGTGTAAAGGCTGCATTGCCAAAAATGCACACTACAGTGTATAAAACATGATCAGGGACATTGACTCCAAAAATGGCACCAGAATAACCAAGTTTTGTGTTTCAAATAATTTCCTTCATCAAATTTCGTTTGTAAAATTACTTTTGCATGATGAATAAAGGAAATTAAACGTGAGGTTATTAGCAATGGACATAGTCTTTAGAGCTGAGAGTATCCAAAATGTCTTCATGTATAATTAATATGCCTAATCATACGATTCACTGGCTTACTAACATGACTGTGTACTTATTTCAGATCATATGACAACACAAACAGTATACTCTCAGACAAACTCTCTCTAAAAAGGAAAAACAAATCACGCGTAAAAGTAAAAAAAAATGTATACAAGTAAAATAAAATGCAAACTAGACACATAGATAAATGGAACTCACCATAGGTTGGGATTTCTCCCAGAGTACGGCAGAACTCTGATGTTGAATTGAGGGTGATGTTAAGTCCCTTCAAGGATGATGGTGGTCCAGGCATGCTCAGGAGGGATTGCTGTACCTGCTCTGGGACTGCAGCTTGCAGCTCCAGTTGTTCTTCCTTAATCTTGGATACCTCTTCCGCAATCTGAAAGAAAAAACAGATTTATAAGAATTAGGTTTTGAGGTCTTGAAATCAAGCATCTGAAAGCACACAACTTCGTGTGACAAGGGTGTTTTTTCTTCCATTATTATCTCGCAACTTCGACGACAAATTGACTTCAAATTTTCACAGGTTTGTATTTTGTGCATATGTTGAGATACACCAAGTGAGAAGACTGGTCTTTGACAATTACCCAAAGGTGTCCATTGTCTATAACAATCAATAATAATAATACTGGTAACTACAGAATTCACTACAGACCCTCTCAGCCATGACATTCCGAAGCCTACCTTTTCTTCCACCTTGAGCTGACTCTTCTTCTTCTTCTGTTTGAGTTTACGTGCCTTGGAGAGCACATTCTGAAGCTCCAGTTCCGCTTCATCCTCAATGGGCGGCCCGAGATCATACTCATTCTCATCTGGTCCCATCATGATCGCAGCTACAAGAAAAAATATTCAAAATTAAATTCAGATTTTCAAATGAGGTGCTAATTAAGCTATGGTCCATTTCAAAAAGAGTTTTGATTGATCTTAATTGCTAAGGGAAGTGTGATGTCACAACACAAATCACTATGCTGGTATTTTACAACTCATCTTGTGGGCGAGTCAGTGCTTTTTGAGATCGACCCATGGTTATTTTTACATGCAAATCAGTAAAGAAAAGTCAATATCTGAAAAATAAGCTAAAATAAGAGTCTCACAACCTTATTTTCTACAATTTTAGCATTCAGAGAAAATTTTTCAAATTTACTTCTTCGAGGGTTTCTTCCAGAGTGATTAAAAGAAGTTGAAATGAAGGTGTTCCATCTTTAGAAGTGAAACAACCTAGAAAGAAGAAACTCTTCAAGATAACATAATATAGGGGAGCATCAGAATCAGAAAACTTACTTCCATCTACATCCGGTAGGTCCACATCCATATCTACAGACTCCTGATATTGCCCCTCGATAGACCTGCTCTCCCTACTGTCTGGAATGGAATCATCCGATGGGCGGTGTCTGCTCCTCCCTCTGTAATTTGATGGTAGATAATGAAATTGGGTTTTAGGAATCGGAGAATAGGATTGGAAATGGTTTCATGAAGTAAGAGTTTTCACTTGGAAGGTGTACATTCTATGGAAAATTGTTATCGTTATAAATATGTGACATAGCAGCTTTTCTAGTCTGAGGAATTCATATTCAAGCTTTAACTTGTGACAAAGCAAGTTAGTGCACCAGACATTATTAAAGTCTAACTTGCAAAAGGCATATTCAGCGGAAAATCTAAATAAAATATTCCATAATGCTAGTAGTGGTCCGGGGATTAGACTGCAGGACTTGCAATCACAAGGTTGTGGGTTAGAATCCTACCAAGCTAACCGCTGTTTTCGCAATAGCTAGCATAAGTATTATCATCTAGTTACTGAATCACAATTTCTTGATTTGTATAATAATTCATAATCATGGATGTTAAACCAACATTTGTATGAGAGAGATTGGCTGTTGCCAGCTTGGTTTTTATATCCCTTGTGGGAGTTTGCAGACTTCCCTTGATGGGAAGATCATCTAAAAAAAAAGAAACAAACAATGCACAAATCACATACCGTGATCCGTGATCGTCAAATGCGTCGTTATCGTCCGGGGTCAGGTCATCGACGGTGAACTTCCTCTTGATCTTTCGTTTCTTCTTCCTGGGTTTTTTAAAGGCTTCCATCTCAGCCGAAGTGTAGTACTCACTCGCTATAGTTGGCGCTTTGAATTCTAGAGTCACCTACAAAATGGCACAAGATATTAGATACTCTCATGAGCAACCCAATATGTAATTTTTTCCAAGGTCGTTCTACTAAACTGAATTATAATTATTGCCATTTGTAAAGCGCCATGTCTGTCAGAAAAACACTTGCATAGATAAAGAACTTGGCGTATGATAGTACCACAAAACTCGAATCTCTTCTCAAAACTTATCTTATGTCACAGGCTTTAAGGACTAGTTTGGTTGTGTCTGCTTTTTCTTTGTTTTGTTTTTAGTTTTACTGCGCCTTGGACACCCAGCAGGATGGATATGTGTGCATTACAAGTCTTATTGTTATTATTTATTATTATTTATAATTAAACTATGACTGAACACTTGAGTTTTCAAGTAAGTTTGAAGCTGGAGAGAGTGTCTACCAGTCTGAAGTTCAGTGGAAGAGCATTCCAAAGAGATCGTCCAGCATGTGAACAATAATGGTCTCCCCATGTTTGTTTAGAACGACAGATGGAAAACCCACAGTATGGTTCCAGAAAGTCAGTTTGCATGTTTTGTTCAAACAGCAAAAATAAGATTTCCATCTAAGTAACATGCTTTTGTCAGGCATGATTTTTGGTCCTTGGAAAAATCTCATTGTGGACAAGCGTTGACCTACATTTACACATGGTGTAGGCTTTAATGGAACATTACAGAATTGGTTTTGCTAGCAAAAAAGTTGCAGGCAGTGTAAGCACATTATGTGATCCACCATATACATAACCTGACAAACCTGTAGAAGTTTGAGATCGATCGGCCATCTGGGTCACGAGAGAATAGAGAAAAACCAATTACAAATTTTGCACTGCATCGATGCCAAAACAAATGAATAAAACGCTAACTGAGCGATAAACTCCAAACGCGAAATTAGATTATTTATTTCTCATCAAATATGACATTTCAGACAGAAATATTTCAAGGGATGTTTTCTACTATCATCATCATCATTAGACCGTGTAAGTTTTGTGTAAATCTGTGATCTTCACGGTTTTTGTTTCTTGCCAATTCTGTAACGTTCCTTTAATATACTTTTCAGGCTATTTGATTACAATTTTCAAGATTTTTCCAAGGGCAAACAACTCAGAAATCAGACTAAAGTAGGAAGAATATTATGCCTGTATTGTAAAGAGGGGCACTTTGTTGGTCAAATCAAGCAAACCGTATAAAAAGATCATGAACTTTTTGTCCATCAATAGTTTGGACTATGAACTGTATCATTACGGGTTAGCATGAAAAATTACACTCAAGGCGCTTTAATATTCAGTGTTTTCCTGCAAGGTAAATGTAGGGCTACATTTGAATTATGAGACCTTTTACATAGCACCATGTAATGGTTTACAAGGTTCTGTGGCGGAATATGCAGCCAATATGAACAACACACTTTAAAAACAAGAAACTTGAGAAACATTCAAACCATTTCTTCTTTGGAAATTTCAGAACCTATTGAGGCCTACTGATACCTATTGAAACCCGACCATGAAACCGCAAATCAGCTCTTTGGAGACCCCCCCTTGCTCTCCAGTAGATAGCAATATAAGCCTCTGTGGGTTTCACTAATTGGTCTCTGGAGGAGGCAAGACACTACCAAGTTCCCCCAAGGTTTCTCCCACTGACGCAATTGCAAACAAAGCAAATCCCATCAACAGCAGGTGATAAATCATTGGTTGTTGTGGACTAATTTTGACAAGGTTTCTTATCAAAAGACTTTCAGATTAAATAATTTAAGAGTTAATTTATTAGTTATCTCTCCATTGTAATTTGAATGTGAATTTTAAAAGTATTAATATTTGTACTGATTGTTATGTGTAGAGAAAAACTGTTTCAAATTCGGCCTCTGGCTGCGATGACGTGCGGATGAAGAAAGAATTTCAATTCAATGCAATTTAGGAGTGATTTTATGAAAATTAACAACCTTGAAAATTTGACAAAAAATCCTCCTTGGTGTGGAGATAACGCAAAGAATTGAGAGGTTTTAGAGGTTTACAGACTTTTGACGTCATTCCATGTCTGTTTATCACTGAATAGACCGATCCATTAAGCCCCGCCCCATTACGTATTGACCAATCACAACCCATTGCGCAACCAAAAGTCCGACTAAATAAGGTCCGACATGCTGGCGCCTATGCTTGGCGCGCGCGGCAGAGTTGTGAAGAATGTCTTTGGAGAGGAGCACGTGTTCTTGCTCACACAAGTGCCGTGGGCGGAGCCTAATGGATCGATCTATTGGCAGCTTCATCTCTCTCAAGAAATTCTAAATGCACAGGGAGACTAGTCTCATTGTTCAACAATTTCAAAAACCTGTCTTAAAAAAGTTTCTCTTTGTTTAATCGCCTTGAGTATATTATTTCTACATACAGGCACCATAAGACTGTGGTATTATTATTTACATGTGTGTATTTATTGGTATTAGGTGGTTTTAGAATTGTTTAGTGGGTATAGAATAGTTTAGCAAGTCTATAATAGTTTAGTGGGTCTAGAATAATTTAGTTGGTTTAGAATAGTTTAATGGGTTTAGATTAGTTTAGTGGATTTTGAATACTTTAGGGGGTTTAGAACACTTTAGGGGGGTTTAGAAAAGTTTAGTGGATTTATAAATGATTCAGTTGGTCTAGAATAGTTTAGTAAGTCTAAAATAGTTTAATGGGTCTTAAATAGTTGAATACTTTTACAAGCAATAGTTAAAGTCTTACAGCTTGAGCTTGAAGGTTTGCTCGTATTCTCTCCAGCCGCTTCTCTTCATCTTCGTACGCAGCGTTAGAACCGCCCAGCCTAAATGATTCCACCTTGGCCCCTTCAATCTCTTCATCATACTTGCCCAAGACGTTGGTGGCTTTTACCTTGAGAGGGTGAGAAAAAAAAAGACAAAGAAAAATTACATCTAAAGTGTTAGCTTAAAAGCATCCCAAGGTTTGCCCGTTGGCACCCTGGCAACTGAAACCCGTTTCTTTTAAAATCGATCAACTTTTTTGAATATTGAATATTATTATTGTTATTAAATTAAAGTCAATGCCATGTCACTCATAAATTCCCAGATGTAATAAAACCAAGTGCCCCAAAAATTTTGATCTGAAATTTTTCTGGATTGAAATCTACATTGTGCCGACTTTTTTAACACCCCCCCCAAAAAGAAATCTGAAATAAAACTAAAATAGAAAGAACCTCATGCCTGGAAAATAGAACAAAACAACTGTAGAACACTCCAAAACTTCATGTCAAAACTTTTCCATTGAGTCTTAATGTACTGAGAGGAGACAAGAAAATGTCCTTGCGCACATGTACATATTTGTAAAAAAGAGAACTTGCCATCTGCAATTTTGTACCTGATGAACTGAAGGAAGTGCAAATAAATTTGTACTATTGTTTTCATTATTATTCCTTGGGTACACAGCTTTGCAAGCTGGAACAGAAAAGTAATTCCGGGGCCATGCAGTTTTATGAGACAGCTTTCGCTACTTTGTCACAATTTGAATTCGGGATGTTATTTCCAAGAAGTTAATCATCACCAAGGAAACTTAATATTATTATTGACACTGTTTCAGGCCTTGAGCTTCGCTCTTGAAGGCGCACGGCAATTACGCTCTGGTAAGGGCCTTTTTATTGGGAAAATGTAAATTTGTATCGGGACTTTGCAAAGGGCACCACAGCAAAGTCATAGGGCACCATGGCAATTGATGTAGGTGCTGAGGGTTAAATTGAGGCCTGCTGTTTACTTGTTGACTGATTCATTTTTATAATCAGTTTGATCCCAAAGATGATCCCACAAACAAAATGATAAATTAAGAGTAAGAAATCCCATGATTTGACATACGATTCCATATTCATCAATAGTATCATCAGCATATGGTTTGTAATCCTTCTTCTTCTTCCTTAGCTCCACATTCTTAGCTGCTTTCTCGTCGTCGATGATGTTGACATTCATCAACTCATCTTCATCTTCTCCAAGTACATCTGAAACAAAGACAAGTTTAATTCAATCAATCAAAAGTTATTTACAGAGCGCCAGAATCAAAATCTTGCTCTAAGGCACGTCGTCGATGATTTTGACATTCATCAACTCATCTTCATCTTCTCCAAGTACATCTGAAAAAAATACAATTCCAATTCAATCAATAAAAAGCAATTTGTAGAGCACCAAAATCAAGCATTCGCTCTAAGGCACTGAGGCACAGTTGAATGGTTTATAGTAAGCCTGCCTGCTTGAACAGGTGAGCTTTAAGGAGTGTCTTGAAGTTTCAATCAATCAAAAGTCATTTATAGAGCGCATAATCAAGCGTTTGCTCTAAGGCGCTGAGGCACAGTTGAATAATTTATAGTAAGCCTGCCTGACTGGACCACGGTTTTCTAAATAGCTTAAGGAGCCTCCGCCCTAGCACAAGGTGTGGTCTTGTCATTTTTCCTTGTCCACAACTGAAATAGATGCCAACTGAGCTGAGCATCTCTTTGTTCTACAGAACCACACTGCTTTTAAGGAGTTGACATTTAGAACAAAAATGGATAAATATCTTTTTTACTTCATGAAAGGCACTTACCTGAATCTTTAAGGGTTAATATAACATTTCTGCCTTCCCGGAAGGAACCTACAGAATGGAGAACCTTCAGGTCACGGATGTCTTTTGCAGAGTAAACCTGTGCAGTGAAAAGCATGATCAAAACATTGACTACCATAAACCACCTCATAACTGAAAATCAAAGCTCAGATTTTAAATAAAATAATAAAAGAACTGTCTGTGCATTGCCATTGTTAATGGTAAATCTGATTTCAATAGCCAAACTTCACACAGGGGGGAGATTGTTTGCAGGGTTGTCTTCTGTTTTTGAAGCTAGGAAAAGACAATGAAAACCTCTCGCCTGGGAAATCATTTGTTTAAAATAACTTCTTCATTTGAGAGGATACTTTGTTATCCAGGGGTAAATGATACATGAAATAGTTACAGGGCGGGTGGGCGAGTCAAACAGATTCGCAAAAAGATCAGAATTTCTATACTTTGATTATTCTAAAAGGCCCCTACATCTTAGACTTTCACACAAACACTGTGGAGCGAAATGAGTGCCTTTGTCAGTCATCAAATGTGAAAGCCAAAACAAAATGTCAAGAGATGGCGGAGCTTAGGTATTACTGGGTAGCGAAACGTTACTTACATCTTCTTTCTTAACTGGTTTGAACTGATCCTCAATGAGTGCTCCAATCCCAAACTCTTCATCCATCTCTTCAAGCATCTTGGCCTGAATATAGAAATTGGGAAAAACAAAACCAACGTTCAATTCAATTCAATTCAATTTAATGGACATTTATTTTTCAAGTTGACAATGACAGTTAAGCATAGCCTACAGTTGAAAACAAATAATAAAAGATAAATGCCACATAATTCAACAGTAATAAAATATATAGAAATTTTGGATAATAATATCTAAAATATACAACATCTGTAGAAGTCTACAGGCAAATCACTCAGGTGGCATTTAAACCCACAACCTTTGCAATGCTAGAGCAGGTCGTGGGTTTCAGCCCACCCAAGTGATTTACCTCAGGAAAGTACTGAGCATACAGTGCTTTACACACATCGGTGTAAAGGGTAAAACAAAAATTATATTATTTATCTCTGATGCAAAATTCATATGTTTTAAAGATATTTTTTCTCGTTGTTATCTCAAGGCCTCCAGGTTAAATATTGCAGCCACTTACAATGTACAACCCTTATGGACACTTGTATACTTATTGTTATCTCAAATTGTTACTTTACCCCTAAATGTATGATGTGTGTTGGAGGAGGCTGGTGAAAATATCATGAAAAGAGCGGGGTAGAAAAAATGTCAGAAAGTTGATTGGGGATGAAACATTTGCCAAAGGTTTCACAAAACCAAACTACTATAAACTATATCCAGGGATCGAAATTATCGGTAGTCCGGTAGCCCGAGGCTAGTGCTTGGTTTGGCCATGTCGGTAGTCCGACTGGCTAGTGGAAAAATTATCCAAAATAGTATTAGCCGTGATGCCCCTTGAAAATAACCAAACATTGCGGTCAAGTTTGTCGTGCCCTTTTCCCCAATGGCCGTACACCTTAAAATCCAAGATCCACTGCAGCCTGACCACGCCGCCAATTAATCCACACCGTAGCATCCAGCGCAGCCACTGAACGTAGCGCACAAAACACAACCAAACTTCACCATGCGGCCTCTTTTCCACATAAAAACATGCACCGCGACTGGTACCCAGAAGTCAGCTTTTTTGTAACGGAATTTTGCATGCATTTTTTCTCTGTGTCACAAGGCAACTTGACTACATTTTTAGCCGATGAACATTTAGACTGGATTTCAAGTCTGAGACTAAGGTTATTCAAAGAGAGCGCTGTTTCAGCCAATCATGTATCGGCTATCAGGACGACTAAACCGTACGATCGCAGACTTTGAACTAAATCTAATAAACCTTGTGTTCAAGACTGGGAAGACAGAGCCGAGAGCAGGATAAGAAAATATCTGGACGCAAATCTATCGGGCGATAGTGCACAAAGAGTAATTTTAGTTCGGGAGCAGTGGTTTTGTTTGTGCACAAAAATGTTTGCACAATCAGTAAATCTTACAAGAATAGTTTGTACACTCGCCAATCGTCGTACAGGAATGGTTTGTGCAAGCACATCCGGAAATAATTTGCGCAATTTGCCGATAGTGCAGGAATGGTGTGCACAATATGCCGATCGTGTACGAATATTGTGCGAAATTTTACGATAGTACAGAAATGATTTGCGCAATTTGAAGATCAGAAGTCCAGGATTAACAAAAAAAAATTATAAAGTGCAATTAAAAAAAAACCATACAAATTTCATTGTTTAGGATTGGTTTTGACACCCGAACACATTCAACCTTGTGAGCTTAATTGTTTGTGCTTTGCTTCCATTTTCTTGTAAATATCGCTAGTTTAAAAATGCTTTGGCCTCCATGCCCTTGAAAAGATTTTGTTTGGCCTTGGCGCCCTTTCATTTGGCCTTGGTGCCCTTCAAAATTGCACCTATCGAAGGCCAAAGTGGCCGTACCCTAAAAATGACGAAATTCCAGGCCTCCTAAGATGAAGTATCATTGATATCTCTTTTTGGAAATAAAAGTGACATAATGCTATACAGGGACTGAATGATTGAGTAAAAAAATACATGATACATGATCGACTCAGTTGTACGGTTTGTTTTGTTTGTGTGGTTTGGTTTTTTCAGGACTACTAAAAAATGGGAAGGACTAGTAAAATACTGACACTAATAGTCCTGTGGGCTACCATAAAAAATAAGTTAATTTGGACCCCTGTATATCTCAGGTAACCGTGATGGGACACAAACATTCGTTTCCGTTAGTGTACTTGTTTGAGAGCACGCCTCCTGTTGGAAAATGCAACTTGCGATGCTTGCCCGCATAAATCTGAACGATTGATTTGTCTTTTGTTTTTTGTATCGTAAGATGCACACTGGAAACAAAATCATGTTTTGTCAAGGTGATGTTTAGATTAAGTTGAAATATGAAAATAAATTGAATTGAATGAACAGTCTTTACATGCTACAGCTATGTCCTTTCTCATTTCTCTTTCTCAATTCTCATTTCATTCCAATAAGTCGATATGATTTTTTTTTTTTTTTCAAAGTTCGGTTTCTTAAATTAATTTAGTTTGAAAGAAATCTGTTCCATTGACGGACTTCAATGATTTCATAACCATGGACAATTTTTCAGAGGATCTGTTTTTTTTTTTACATTAAAGTTGACTTCTCTTTGTCTACACCAATGATCACTCATGTTCACATGAAAGAATGCATTGAGTGCGGAGGAGTATGAAAAACAAGTTAAAATGAACTAACTTCATCAAGTCCATGAAAACTCCAAAAGGTTGTGCACCATTGAATTTTCCTTACCGAAAGGTTTGGTTAGATTTCAAGAGGCATGTTTTAAATTGTTTACAGTATTTTAATAGACATAGCTGCTGTAGACTCCTGCCAACCTGTACCAACAAACATTCACAACCCGTGCAGCTGAATTGTCTTGAATATAAGCTTGGGCGATATCAAATTATTTTATTCACGATATATCGCCGATAATATATCGCGATATTCGATATAATCGCGATTAATTAAATTTGACATCATCAGTCTTCAAACTCCCAGTGAAAGTTGTAGAAGAGACAATCATAGCATAAGAGAGGTGTTATAACGACCTATTCTTCTGGTTTTACTCCAAACCTATGGGGTGCAAGATGTCTCAGCTAGGAAATACATCGCGATATTGCGATATTTCGATATTTCAATTAAAACCAAATCGAACCGATATCGAAATCGTTTCCAAATTAATATCGTGATATTCGAAAGTATCGTGATATCGCCCAAGCTTACATGAATATTGTGCAACTCACTGGCAAGTGGCATATATTATGGAAAATGTATTGAGGGCTCACAATGGATTAATGATGACATGTGATGTCATCGAATATTCTTGGATTTGGACAAAAATTGCACTTGAATGGTATCAAACACAATGGTATTTTGTCCCTTTTTCACCCCCTCCCTCCATTTTCATCAACACTCGATTGAAAAAATAAGTGGATCAAAGAACTACAATTTGACAACGGGCATAATACAATGGGTGTGTGGCCTCTGCTCGCAATTCATTATAGACAACCCAGGTCTCAGGGGGTTTCATGTGGTGTTACTAGGCAGTTTCTATGGTGGGTGGGGATTACTTAAATGATCAATAGTTCTGTCAATTTGAAAATATCCAACATATTTCGTTTATGTACGAATTTAACAACAAAATCAAGATTGGCATCTATGAATAACAAATTTTAAATGTAAGGGGTTTATGTAGAGAGTATTTTGAAGATGCACATAATAACAATTGCCTTTTTGGATAATTAGTAATCAAAATAAGGTAAAATTGGGGAAGAAATTATTTTTCTTACGAATAAAATTTTATGATGATTATTTTATTACCCTTTTGGCAGCCATATCTTTCTCAATCTGTGCTTTCCTGCTTCGTTCGACCCACGCAGTAACATCGTCCATATCCTCATCATTGTCATTTGCCAATTTCTTCACTTTTCTGTAGGTGTACAAAAAACAAATCATCGAACAATGAAACTGACTGTGTATGAAGAAAGCAAGACACACATGTATGTACACGCAGGATGTTAGTGTACCATGGTCAAGCTGCTCTGAGTATGACAAGAACATGTATGTTTTTTTTGTTACCACTGGCACCTCTCTAGCCAAAGAATAAAAGGTCCTAAAAATTTGATAACAGTTCCCTCCAAGTGTGAGGTTTATCCCACCCAATTGCAGGATATTACATTTTAGATGTTTACCGACTGTCTACAACATTTCAAATAGACATGCAAACCAGCTTGCAGAGTATAATAATAATAGTAATAATAATAATAATAATATCGAAGTCTTATATAGCGCACGTATCTACCAAACAAGGTACTCAAGGCGCTGAGTATATATACAAACTTTCAGAAAGATAGATTATTGCAGTGATGAATTCTGAGACCCAATTATGTAGCACCTTATAAGCGTTTACTGTGCTACGGCGCATACAGCAGTCACAGCCAGGAACACCCTTCTCTTTTCGATAAGTGCCCTGGGTTCTTTTACATGCGTTACATAACACATGGGACCAACGGCTTTATGTCCCGAAGGAAGGACGAAGCAATGGTTAAGTGTCTTGCTTAAGGACATAGGTGTCACGACTTGGGATTCGAACCCACACTTGCTAGAAACTGTTCCAGTTCGTGCTGAAGCTTAGTATCTAGTGTATGAGGAAACAATAAGAACAAAGAAGAATGAGGTCAAAAAGAGTACTTGAGTTTCTGGTTGATCTTTCTTTTCTCTTTGATCAAAGCCAGCTTAGCTTTCATCTCATCGGCCTTCTTCTTGGCCATGAGGTTGATGGCTGGTTTGTGTACATCCTGGTCTTCACTCTTGGCTGCTGCTGCTCCACCTTCTGATGCATTGCTTGCTCCTCCATCTACACTCAGAGGAGGAAGGCCAAGCTTGGCTCGGATTTTGCTGTGGACAAAGACAGAAAAGCACATGCAACAATGAAAAGATTGTCTTTGATAAAGTCACACTTTAAAAAGTAAGAAAATAGAATTTAAAGCTGAATTAGAATGATATAGTATAAACCAAAATGATATAGTATAAATGCAAAAAGAAAAAAGGTTAATGACCTGACGTTTCAACCCAAGCAAAGTCTTTCTCAAAGGCTAAAAAAAAGGATGCCCATTAGTATATGATTGTATATTAATCACTCCTGCTGTTAATGTTTGTGATTTGAACATCAATTCTATCCCCTCTCCTCCCCACCCACATAAAAGAAACACCCCCACACACAAAAAGAAACCCCTTACTTCTTCCCCCACCAAAGTTGTAGAGTATGGTGCTACTGATGTTTTACCTAAAAATGACAGTGTGAACGCAGATCGGAGAGGTAAATTCAATGAGTAGATACATGTAGTTATTACAAATGCAAAGGGGTAGTCGAAGTCCATGACCACCACTTGTGACCTCTAATGTTTCAAAGTGACTTACTTGGTGTCGTCGATGCTGAGTGATTCAACATAACCACTTCCACCACTGCTTTTTACAGCACCACTCTCCTGTTCATTTTTAACGCTAGGATCAGCACCTGCAGATAAACCAATGGACACTAGGTTAACTCCAGATAAGACTAAAAAATTAAGGAACTTCACAGTTCATGGTTAATTATTATTTATTATTACATTTTCTACTTAAAGTTGTAAAACCTTTTTTACTTTTCTTTAATATTGGAAAGTAGACTATTAAGGCCCGGTCACACTGCAACGATAATGAAAACATAATCGATAACAATAACAACGCAAAGGGAACGCATTCTATTGGTTGAATTGCTCGACGCAGAATACGGCCAACGCTTTTTCAACCAATCGAGGGTAAGCTTGGGCGATATTGATTTATTTAATTCACTATATGTCGCCAACAATATATCGCGATATTCGATATAATCGCGATTATTTAAATTTGACATCATCAGTCTTCAAACTCCAAGTGAAAGTTGTAGATGAGACAGTCATAGCATAAGAGAGGTGTTCTAATGACCTATTCTTCTGGTTTTACTCCAAACCTATGGGGTGCAAGATGTCTCAGCTAGCAAATACATTGTGATATATCGCGATTTATCGCGATATATTGATATTTCGATTAAAACCAAATCCATCCGATATCGAAATCATTTCCAAATTAATATCACGATATTCGATAATATCGTGATATCGCCCAAACGTCATATAACTTTTTGTAGGACAAAAACCACAATATCCACAGATTTACACTAAACTTACACTGCTTGAAAATAATGATGGTAGAAAGCTTCCCTGAAAATATTACGTGCTGAGGTGCTGTAGTTTTTGGGAAATGAGTAAAACAATGTCATGAAAATAATTTTCGTCTCATGAGACGAAAATTATTTTAATCATTTACAAACGTATTTTCATTGTTTTACTCATTTCTCAAAAACTACAGCACCTCAGTAAGCAAGTATTTTCATGACATTGGTTTACTCATTTCTCAAAAACTACACCTCAGTAAGTAAGATTTGAAGGGAAGCTTTCCACTATCATTATCTATAAACCCTGTAAGTTTAATGTAAATCTATGGACATTTTGAAAAAGTACCCAAATCCTTCAAAGGGTCTATGTAACTTTTGTAGGACAAAAAACACAATGTCCACAGATTTACACTAAACTTTATACAGTTTGAAGATAATGATAGTAGAAAGCTTCCCTGATAATATTACGTGCTGATCATGAGGTGCTGTAGTTTTTGAAAACTGAGTAATACGATGTCATGAAAATTATTTTAATCATTTACAAACGTATTTTCATGACATTTTTTTACTCATTTCTCAAAAACTACAGCACCTCAGTAAGTAATATTTGAAGGGAAGCTTTCCACTATCATTATCTTCAAACCATGTAAGTTTAATGTAAATCTATGGACATTTTGAAAAAAGTACCCAAATCCTTTAATCGAGGGCATGCATTGTAAACATTCTCGTGTTCATTCTCATTATTGAGGCCTGTGTGACCGAGCCTTTAGACTATAACCAAGCTTTTTTTAAACGTTTTTATTTTTCTTGTACAGTAGGCCTACTGCACTTGGAATTATCTTGGGGAAACTACTTTGGGTAAGAGTTCAAGGTTCAAGAACCACACAGTACATCACATTCCACTTAAAGTTAAAACCTTTTTTTTCGGGGGGGGGGGGGGGTGGAGGGAAGTGGACTAATCAAGCCCTCAAAACGTCTTCTTTGACTACACTTGGATTTATCCCAGCGGGGAACCTAAAGTAGTGCTCACAGAGGTTTTTTTTCTGAATTCCAAACCGAAGTGGTTGAATGATATCATAAAAAATACTTCAATTTTTCATACATATTGAAATATTGAAGCCTCTGATGGTCCACTTTACAATGATTCTTATGTTGTCAGGCACTCACTTCACTGCCACTATGCCATTAGCAACAGAGGATGTCTTAAATTGTAAAAGCCTTAATGCCCAAAGGGTGCCATTAAAGCCATTGGACTCTTTCGGTAAACAGTGTTGACCAAGGCCCACACTTTGTGTACCACAACTTCTATATCAAATAACAAACTTGTGAAAATTTAGGCTCAATCGGTCATCGGAGTCGGGAGAAAACAACGGAAAAACCCACCCTTGTGTCCGCGCGTTTCGCCGTGTCATGACATGTGTTTAAAATAAATCTGTTATTCTCGTTAACGAGAATTTCTATTGTTTTGCTGTTTTCTCAAAAAGTAAAGCATTTAATGGAATAATATTTCAAGAGAAGTATTTCACTATTGCCTTCTCTAAACCCTGTAAGTTATTTGTAAATCTGTGAACTTTTATTTTTTTTCTGATCCGAAAGGGTCTAATGGCTTTAAGGAGAAGTTCAACAATGAGCTAGCCTCAAATTTACTTCAAAATCTTCTGGACGTGATCTATTTCATCACAGAAGAGAAAAAAATCATTTGAAAATGTTAAAAAACTTCTTATAACAGTCTAGTTCTTAGATTGTACATATGTATAGGTAGGATGGAGGCAAGGGAAACATGCACTTAATTAAAGGTAAAGATTTCTTAAGAGAAGCAGTACACAATGACTAGAATAAATATTGTCGCCTAGTTAATGAATCACAATTTCTTGATTTGCGTAATTCATAATCATAGACGTTAAACCAATGTTTGTTAGAGAGATTGGCTGTTGCCAGCTTGGTGTTTATATCCCCTGGTGTGAGTTTGCCGAGTTCCCTTGATGGGAAGATCATTCAAACAAGCAAACAAACAAACAAACAAACAAACAAACAAACAAACAAACAAACAAACAAACAAACAAACAAACAAACAAACAAACAAACAAACAAACGTGTAGATTGACTCTTTAGACTTTATTCTATATCAAGAAGCCGAAGCCTTCGTGAAAGAAAGCTGCAGAGGTTAAATCGTTGACACACACAGGGCAACTTTATGATGGGCAACTTTACACCTGAGCTGAGCGGTCGCACTAAATACCGACAACTCACGACCTCTCACGACAACTCAAAACAACAATTTTTAAATGCACTTTAACAACACATTTGAACATAAGTCAACCGTTAAATATATGCACAAGAGTCATATGCATCTAAATCACTTTTAAACTGTTGAAAATGTTGTTCTTTTAACTGTAAAAAGGGTGTTTTTTTCCATGAATTTAGTAGCAAACGGAAATATTCGCCATGTTGTCTTTAGTTGGTTTAGTCCAACAGCAATGAACATCAGGAAGTCACAAAATGGCGAAGCGACAGGTTCAAAATAGAACTTGGGAAATTTGTGACGGTTTCGCTCCGGGATCTGGTAAGATTTTGTACTTTATTTCAAAATACTTTCACAATGGTGTTTTGAATATTATTCATTAGATATTGAGGATTAAGGTTGTGTTCATAGAATTTATGTCATGATTTTCGAAAGGGGTAAAAATTGAGCAAATCTGTTGACTAGCTGTCGAAATTGTACCGTTTGAATGGGAGTGACTCATAACCCTCCGGCTCCGCCGTCGGCAGGAGGGTTACGTTATCGCATCTAATGGGGACCATGAGAGGCACATAAAATGGTAAATAGTCATCTTGTATATTGTATCACCCCTGCGGTGTAATGGAATCGTCCAAGTACGTCGAAAGACAACATGGCGGATATTTCCATTCGTTACTAAATTCAGGGTAAAAAACACTTTTTGTACACTTAAAAATACAATTTTTTCAACAGTTTGAAAGTGATTTGGGTGCATATGACTCTTGTGCATACATTTACCGGTTGAATTATGTTCAAATGTTCTGTTAAAGTGCATTTAAAAATTGTTGTCGTGAGTTGTCGTAGGGGTCGTGAGTTGTCGGTATTTAGTGCGACCCGAGACGAGGTACGAACAACGAACTGTACTTCCTCTAGTCTCTAGCTGTCCAGTCTAGGCATTTACACAGTGTTATTGTCAGACACAAGAGTATAAAGGGCAATTATTATTATTAATGATGCTTACCAGCATATCTGCCAGCAGTGTCTGCTGAAGCATTCACCTTTGACCTTTCTTGGCCTTGGTCAATTTCTTCCTTTACCAACTGGAATACCTCGTCCACAAATGTGGGTGCCACACTCGTCGTTGGCTTAATAATATCAGCACCAACATCGCTTCCACTTGAGCTCCGTTCCCGTGTCCGATGTTTTCTCTTCTTCTCTCGTTTGTCTGAATCGTTCCGATCCCCGTGTCCTGGCGACCGTGACCGTGACCGGCGGTGGCGGTGTTTGTGACGCTTTTTCTCCCGTCGTTCCTGGTGCTCCTTCTCGCTGCGGTCCTTGGTCTCGGACCGGTCTTTCTCCTTGTCTTCTCTTTTGTCGCGTTTATGTTTGTGTCGTCTCTCTTCCCTATCCTTGTCACTTTTGTGCTTTTTGGAGGAACCCATTGTAATGCTACCTAGCAGTAGGCGAGTGTACTGGGTTTAAACTTCAGGTATTTCTCTCACATGTCAAATTGAAACCCATGAAAAACACGAACACGAATCATGATAAGAAACGTTTTGCGCAGTCGGTCGACCAGCAATGGCCGCTAATGTACATTGCGCCCTCTCTTGTTTATCAAAGTGCCAAAAAAAAAGAGGGGGGGGGGGGGGCCGGAGGCCATTTATTTGGAGAGGGAGGCGATTGACGCACACAATAAACTTGTCTAAAAGTGTAACACCCTTCAACAAAACTGAAGAATCGGCGTTCATACCAAAGTCCCTTAAAATGTAGCCTACCACCCAGTGCCTCTATCTTTCACATTGACAAATTAATTATGGCGGTAATACAAAGACATTTTTGTTGTTGTCAGTTTGCGGTAACCGTGATGTGATCACAATAATTGTATCTACTTGCCATACACTATTGTTCTACTGCCCGGGAGAAGATTTCGGATTTGGGGAGACTGCTTTTAGTTCTCAAAAGAAAGAACTCCCCTGCTTATATCTCTATTCCTCCATGCTCTTACTAGGAACCAGGAAATCGGCGACCACCGCTTAGTGATCCACTGCTGCGGATTAAAATCTTAATTGGTCCCAAAATTTCGACTATCCGGCTGCTCTAGTCCTCAGGAGACAGAAATTATTAAAAAATTGGAACCTTCATGCGAACCTACGTCAAACTACTCCCTTGCGGCAACTATGTGGGAAGTTTTGCACAATAATTACCCCCATTATGAACGGTCACAGAATTCATTCATTGTCGTCAATCGTCAGGATTCCAATCACTGGCACATCACCTTGCTTTCTGGCCATTAGCCTCCAATCCTTCCCTTCAGCATCGCCGCATGGTTGGGCTGCATCCATGGAGCTATATATATATAGCTCTATGGCTGCATCCCATCTTGTCCGGTCCTGACTTGCATGCACTATGTGTTAGAATTATCAGCACTTCTCTCATTGGCGCAACCCTTTGCACACTCATTAAAGGCATGTGTTATTTTAGGTAATATCTCCAAACGTTAATGACAATAAAAAAAACTTGGTAAAGAGCATTGTTAGAGACGACCACTTTGAAGTTATGGGGTTAGAAAAGGGTAATTTTAGAGGTTTTCAAGAGTGTTTTTTTTTTCTTTCATCTTTTTCTTCGGTGAGCCCAAATTTGCACAGGGTTGTTATTTTATGTATATTGATGGGATGTAACAAGTGACGATATAATAGTGGTCTTTTACAATACCAAGAGCTATAACATTGCATTAGGGAGTCATTCAGTATAATGATGCCTGTTTGTGACAAAAGTAATGTTTCTGCTTTAAAGACAGTGGACACTATTGGTAATTGTCAAAGACTAGCCTTCACAGTTGGTGTACCTCAACATATGCATAAAATAACAAACCTGTGAAAATTTGAGCTCGATCGGTCATGGTAAAGGTAAATCAAATCCGCCCGAAGGCCTATACAGACCATGAAGGTAGAAATTACAGACATAATTGAAGAGATGTTCTTTGTTAACACTCTCTGTAAGGAGGGACAAGAAATCTACGATCAAACTAATATCTTTAGACCGCAGAAAATGCTTGTGACAAAAATATTACCCAGTCAAATAACATGCTATTTTTTCCACGTGCTTGTTTAAGCAACTGAACACTCTCATCGTGGTGAAAATATGCACCTTAGGTATGTCCTTGCGCCTGAATACGTCAATTTTATTCTAAAATCAGCTTTGTATCTCCATCTCGTTTTTTTTCTTTCTTGTCTGTCTGTTTATTTGATAGTTTCCCCCCGCTGTTTACATAGACTTTTAGAAACTTTACTCTTCATCGATACGAGTTGTTTGTGTTATCACTAGAAACAAAAATAATGGCAATAGATATTCAGCTGATTTAAAAAGGACACCTGTTAGGGTGTTCGAAACATGGACTGGAATTAACAGGCTGCAGTATTAATTTGTCGGAGCCTGAACTGGAAAAAGCCTGCGTTTCGGAAAGATCAAAATCTGGGTATTTTTCGAAACGGCGCGCTGGAAAAGACGGGCTTCAGTTTTTTTCGGAGACCGAACTGGAAAAAGCATGCGTTTCGAAAATACCCGTCTGTGTATATTTTTGAAACGGTGCACTGGAAATAAAAATAGGCTTCAGTATTTTGTTCGTAGCCTTAACGGATAACGCCTGTGTTTTGAAAAAATATATACAATAAACACTTAACTTAATATTATTTCTGTGCGTATTTGAGAGGTTTTGCCTCGCTAAGAGAAAGCTGCAGCAGTTTTAATTCTCAAATCAAGACCTTCGAGAAATGCTTGTGCCATGCATCGTTTTTTTATTTACCAACACACAGCTCTTGAAGCGGATTTGCAATCCTGCGCAACTCAAGGACAATTCATATCACGCTGATGTTCAAATAATATGAATTTAATCGCGTATTTGTGATGAGACACATCAAGTTCGACTATTGCGCCAAGGAGAAAATAATGTTGTAATTTTTATGTTACTGGGGTCGATTTCACAAAGAGTTTTTAGGACTAGTCCTAACTTAGGAGATATATTAAACGTATGGCTAGTCCTAACCTAACTCGAGATAAGACTAGTCTTAAATCTTTTTGAGCGGATATCTGAAGCAAGGAACGCATTAGGCCTATATAATAATAAAACTATAACAAAAAATTATGAAAAAATAAAAATATAAAAAAAAAACGGTTCGCGGTGTTTCTCGCTCCACCCCTCCAGAATGTTCTTTTATTTAACCATTTAGCCATTGTACCGCCCAGCCGCCTATAGCGATACACTGTATGCGGTACAAGGTAACCTCGCTAGCTTGTGTTTGTAAAAAAAAAGGAACATCAAAAGAAAACTCGATAGTCATTAGTAGGTCTACGCATTTGTTAATATATCTAGTTGTACATTTATATGCGTAAAATAACAAACCTGTGAAAATTTGAAACGCTCATTAGTAAACAAGAAACTGTTAATCATTTATGATGATATTGTCGAAAATTAACGCCTTCGCATTTAATCAGTATGAGCATTGAGCCAGACAAAAGCCTCGAAAAGCTATTGTGTCCATTTTATCCGTGCACAAAAATATTCGCCATAAAAATTACCGTAGCCGTTTAACGAGAGGCATTTATTGTTCTCATGAGAACTTGTACTTTTATACAAATATTACCGAAAGGGTAAAAAATTGGCATACACATTAAGCCATGGCTATCTTTTAAAATTTGAACTACGATTCCAGTAATTTACTGCAAGAATCTTGAGAAATTGGATTTCAGCAAACTCGGGCGGTGCAGGGACTAAAGGGACGGACGGCACGGACACCCTTGATAGTTTTCAAAGACCAGTTTTCTCACAACATAACTACAATAAATCTGTGAAATTCTTTTACTAAATTTTTATTGCATTAATATTGCAAGAGAATAATGAAAGAAAAAACACCCTTTTTGCACAGATTGTGTGTGCGTTCATTATTATGCCTTTAAACAGGCATGAAGTCTTTTAATATTAATTGAGTGAGAAATTATCTCGTTCTCAAAAACTATACGTTACTTCAAAGTGAGACGTTTCTCAAAATGTTTTTTATTATTGATTGGACAGCTCTCCGTTGCTCTTTAACAAGCAAGTTTTTATGCTAACATTTTATTTTGAGTACGGGTAATTACAATAGTGTTCAGTGCCTTTAATCGGCATCATAAGTTTTCATATGTCAAGGTGTTTTAGCCCCTTCCCCCGACACGAAGTCACTATAAAAAAATAAAATAAAAATAATACAATAAATAAATAATTGTTTACAGGATGCACAAAGATTGGATAGCTGCAATCGTTCGGTTTGAACAACTCTTTGATTTGGGAGCTTATCGCCTGTAATTGAACAAGTTACCATGGCGATACAACGCCCTAACATGCAGAAAACCTCCCCAGGACGTCGTTAACGAAAAGGATGAATTTTTGATGGAGTGCCACTGGTCCGCTGAGGGAGTTTTGAGCCGATTTTGTGCGGTCTTGGCCCCGACGTCAATGGAGACACGAGCTTTGATTATCGTTTATTTTCTTATATTTAACCAGTATCCCAATAAGTCTCCCTAATATAGGGAGCCGTTTCCCACAGTGTGTAATATACTTATAACAACTCTCCATCGGTTGTTACCAATATGTTTTACGCTTACAATTATTTTGAGTATAAATTACCAATACTGTCCAGTGCCTTTAATCTTTAAAGAATCTTGGGATGGAACCTTGGGACGTAGAACTCACTTCTTGCATCGATCGGTGAGCCATCAAAGGTACTCCTTAATGTATTAATTCCAGTACACATCAATGCCGCCCGGCCACAAGGAAAATTTGTCTCATTTCGAACCGAAACCTTCAGCTACCTGGATTTACAATCTTACAGTTGAATAACACTCAAGTCCCCACCCGCTATTTGCCGACATGGTGCATCCTGTATTTTAATTCGTCACATGACATACATGTATTTAAAGTAAGATGTAGGCCTATGTCTATGTTGTGTTGTATTGTGACAAAAGCATCAAAGTTACCCGAAAAAGACCGACTACTGAATGTTTTTTAAGAAATCGGAATACGGTTCAGCATCTGAACAGCAGTCCCCCCCCCCCCGAACACCCTGGTCAATGAGCTCACCTGCCGTCGATTTCACCAAACTCTTCCTAACTTAGGATTAATCTTAGGACTTAAGACGAGTTAAGTTCCGTAACCATAGACGTTAGGACGCATTGAACCCATAAGTTAGGACGGATTACTCGTCCTAACTCGAGTTGGGATTAATCCTATTATAGTTTCGTGAAATCGGCTGCAGAGGGCTTTTCCATCGTCGTAGAAACGAAGTGATATTTTCTATTGTAGAAAAACTGGAACAAAGTTGTCTACATCATATTTCGCCTTTTGGTGGAGTTTCGTGCTACACGTGCTCCAGAGGTTTTTAAATAAGGGGATAAAAGGGCACCGACGAGTTCTTCAACTGCCGTTTAAAACCGGCAGGGTCGTGGCCGTGCGATAAAGTCCAGAGCCGCTCAAGGTTAGCGGACAAAAATCATTTCAGAGTGGACTTGGAATAATAAAAACACCACCAGCAACAAAAAACTGTAGGCGAGCAGATTAATTCTTCCATTCATCTGTTACAAAACGAAACTATTTTAGAGTTATTGGCGCATTCCCTGTAGATTAATGGCGTCCCCTGTTTCTTTTGCTGTCTAAAATTCCCTTCTCTAGAGAATCTTCTACGTTCTCGTTTACCATTGTATGAACCCATTGTCGTTATCTATTATAGAAAAACTGGAACAAAGTTTTCTATATCATATTTACCAAAGCTTTGGTGGAGTTTCGTGCTACACGTTCTCCAGAGAATTTTTTAATATGATTTTTGAGTGCAATAAGGAAATAAGTTACACTAAGACCCAGTGGTTTAAATCGCTTATTACTTACGCAAGGTTATCAGACAATATTAAAGAATACCACCAGAAACGAAGAACTAGTGAAGCAGATTAATTTATTTAATTCATCGGAAACTATTTTAGAGTTATTGGCGCATTCCTTGTAGATGATGGTGACCCCTACGTTTCTTTTGCTGTCTAAAATTTCTTTCTCCAGAGGATTTTTACGTTTCAGAGAATTTTAAAATTGTCCTTTTGAGTATGCAGAAAAGAAATAAGTTACAAAAGATCCAGTGGTTTAAGTCGCTCAAGGTTCTCAGACAATATTCATTTCGGAATGGACTTGGAATAATAAAGAACGTCACCAGAAACGCCCTGTAGGTGAAGCAGATTAATTCTTTCATTCATCTGTTACAAAACGATACTATTTTTATTATTAGAGTTGTGGACGAAGGCCTTTTATGTGCCACCGGTTTCTTAAGTTGCTGTCTAAATTGTGTTATTGTGGAAATTATTCTTTATGACGTCATTGTGGGACTTATTCTTTGACACGCCACAGCATAGATGAAGTTATATAATAGAAAACAACTGTTAAAACAAATCTGAAGGGAAAGATTTGCCCGCTCTGATTACAAAATCCTCAAAGTCCAGAAATATTTTCTTACCCTCTATTTAGGGTAAGTGTAATAAACGTGCTCTTGAAACATGTCAACTTTTATTATTCTGCAACTGAATTTAGAATAAAGCACTGCAGCTGCAGCTTCACCCATTTCTTCTGAAATTGTTTTCATTGTTCGACATCTCATCTTATATATGCACCATTATACTTTTCTCGAATCACTGCCCCAATCTTTTAGATTAAACTATTTCTGTGACGTCACTCTATTGTTGAAAGTGTAGATTATTTTTACGAATCTACACTTTCGTTACGAATCTACACTAAGTGTAGATTCGTTACATAATCTACAGTTGAGTACAGATTCACTTAAGTAAAAGTAAATTTGTCTTTCTAAACTCAAAAATATACATGAAGGGCAACAAACACAGCTGAAAATAAGTTAGCTTTCATTTTACAGTATAATTTTCCAGCTTAGAAAAATCACTTTTTAGTAACACAATTTATTGTTAGCTGAGCAAACTGACATTGTACTTGATAATTTTGCAAGCACTACAGTATGCCTATATATTTTGTAAAATAATTATAAAATGTGACCAACCGACGTTTGAAAACGTATACGAAATAAGATATACTAAGTGTTGTTTCTATTGAGAAATCCATTTCATTGAAACCAGTTTCAATATGTCACATATTAACCAATGAGGGAAACAGTCTTAGTCAGAGAATAGACTCTAAAGTGTAGATTCGTGAATACAATGTACTCGCCTTCGGCTTGTACATTCTATTCACGAATCTACACTTTCTCGTCCATTCTCCTTAACGTATTTCCTCAAGTTCATTTCCAATGAAAACACAGTTATTTCTTTATCTGACAATAAGCGTCATGGAAACCCTTCCCAGGGGCAAGCAGGGAAGAAGACATGGCATGGGGGACTGAACGGGGGTGGGGAGGAGGTTGGCAGATGACCCGGGGGTGGTTCTGATGCAGGGGGCTACACCCAACTCTGCCCACATCAGTTTACGCAACTGCTTTTTAGGACCTTTGTTTTCATAAAATACTTTTATTTTGTTTCCCATCAGGGTTGAAACTCATGTTGGCTCTTATGAATAATCGTGTGATATATCAATTCGGTTGAATTTGCCTTGTACTACTTTTGCCGAGGCTCAGATGTTTTTTGTGGGGAAGATGCTACTCCAGGTATATCTTCCACAAAAAACATCAAAATAATTATCGGCTCAATGCACACTTGCTGAGGGAACCATAACCTTACAAGCTTTGCTTCTTTAAGGGTCCCTCTACAGTTCCATGACTGTCCATGCTTATTATTCATTTAATTAATCTTATCAAACAAATATTTATTTTTTAACTTCCAATTTACATTGCCTTTGATTTGATTTTTATTGTGATTTTGATACTGTGGAAATAAAGTGATTGATTGATGTACTTTAAATTTAATGGTTCTACTATAGGTAACATAAATTAAAACACATTTTTTCCGGGACAAAACTCATGATGGCTCTTCTGAAGAATTTTCCGATATTAATGTGGTTGTACTGCCCTTGCACCCAATTTTGGAGGTTATGTACTTTAGATGAAATGTTTCTATATAGGTGACATTAAAAAATGGTAATCCTTTTTTTCCCAGGGACAAAACTCATCTAGTGGCTTTTGTGAAGGATTTTCGGTTATTAATTTGGTTTTATTAGCTACATTTATGAGGCTATGTACTTTATATGGAACGGTTCTAGGTAATCTTAAAAATAGTAACCCTTTTTTCCATGGGGACAAAACTCATGATGCTTTTATAAAGATTTGTAGGATATATCAATTTGGTTGTATTGACCTTTACTATTTGAGGCCTTGTACCTAAAATGAGTTTTTTTTTCTAGGTGACATTGAAAATATGTCTCACCGGTAATCAAACATAACTTGTTTAGAATGTAAGTGCATCGGTCATGGAGGTGGGTCTTGGAAGGTTGCTGGATAACCTGATTTCTATTGATTTCGTATGAAATTTCACGAATCTCGAGATCCGACAACGTTAGGGTAAATTTAACACTTGAAGGCATGTTATACCTTTGGTAATTTCTTTACAAACAAGCAAACGACCATAATAACTTACTTGGTTAGAGCTGTTATAAAAACATAGGCCTACATGTGAGAAACGACTCCATTTGAAGTAGGGTTGTTCAGGAGAAATAGGTAATGTCCATCCAAACAATTTTAAGTTTTTCTCACTCATGTCTGAAAGCACACAATTCTATGCAACAAGGTTGTTTGTTCCTTTCGTTATTTTCTTGCAACGTCGAGCTCAACTTTTCAAATCAGATGTGTTTTTGTATGCAATGATGTTGGGCTAAACCAAGTGAGAATTATACTTGTCCTTGACAATTACCAAAAGTGTACACTGCCTTTGACGGTATTGGGCCAAAGGTGACTGTCCAACCAATGAACGTTTTTAAGCCAGCAAATTAGCAAACCGAAAGACCGGCCGATTCTGAGGACCTCTGACCGAACTATACCGAGGACGTCCAATCGACGGACCGAGGCCGTCCGACTGACTGACCGACCAACCGAGGACGTCCGACTATAACCGAGGACGTCCAGTTGCTCGACTGACCAAGGACGTCCGACCTATACTTACCGAGGACGTCCGATCGACCGACCGACTGATGACGTCCGACTGACTTACCGAGGACGTCCGATCTACTGACTGACTGAAGACATCCAATCGATTTGGGACTTCCGATCGATCGCAGAAAAAAAATAGTTTGACAAAGAAACAACCATGCAAGTCAGACATAAACAAATTAAGACGAAGACATGAATCGCATTAAAATAAGCCAACAAATAAAGAAAACTTTACAAGAGTTGTGATCTTTCATTAACTTGTACGGTGACTGAACAGTTGAAAATATAGCACGGTGTACAACATAAAGGCATACACATTTTACGTTCAGTACAATACGCAATTAATATTTATATATTTTTTAATTTGAGTTCGGCGTACGTTGTCGGTACATGGAGTTGCAATTATATTTTGATTAGAAGACTCAAATAAAACGACAATATTATACTCTGTGTTAAACCTCTTGTAAAACAAAATAATAAAAAACTCTGTTGTGATTAGTGAAAAGTACACTGCTCTAGACTTACAATTTTTATTAAAAATATTGTTTTTCTGATAATAGCCAACTTATATATAAAATAGTTACTGGTAACTATAAACCTTAATATACTTTTCTCTAGAAGACGGCCAGAGCATACTGATCGAAACGTCGAGTTGAAACCAACGATTCTTTTCAGAACCACCCCAACTCATTAGAGAAAGGCCTAGTCATCACATGGTGTTACCACAAACCTTTCTTTATTGTTATATATTTTGTAACTTTTTCTATAGTAATTTGGTGCTGATAACAATCGCACTGAGAAATTGTTTTCTACTGTTAAAGTTGGTTGGAGAAAACAAAAAAACTGTGTTCGAGACCGTCCTTTAAGGGACAGTGTTTTTCCTTTTTTCCATACGATTACATATATCCGATATAGATGTTACTTACTTGGTAACAAAGCAACGGAGAGCTGTTGATTAGTTTAAAAGATTGTGCGAAACGGCTCCCTCTGAAGTAACGTAGTTTTAGTTTTTGAGTCAATTTCTCACTAAAATAATAAAAGACTTCTAGCCAGAAGCCTTTTATTCCTATCTTAAAGCACACAATTTTGTACAACAAGGACGTTTTTTCTTTCATCATCATACAGATGTAATTTATACACAATATTTTTAATAACCTGCAAAAATTCGCATTGTTGAGATATCAACGAAACTCCAGAGCAGTTTTGTCCACGTAGGAAGAACACTCCGTAACTTGAATAGTGAATACACAATCTGAAAAACGTATCTGACTGTAACGTTTCTCAGATTCAAATTTAGGGGATAGAAACTGGTATCTTTTTCCATAAACACATTATACTTCGAAGAGAAATGATTCTCAAAATGCTTTATATCGAAATATGCTGTATCTGTATACAAAGCAAGTTTTTATTGACATTAACGTTTTATGAGTGATTACCAAACGTATGCCTTATGGAAAGGTTTGCAGTAACACCATGTAACGACTATCTCTAATGAGTTGGGGTGGTTCTGAAACGAACCGTTGGTTTCAACTCTCGTATACTTTTACTTTCCCTTTAATGTAGTTCTAAATCACAAGCGAAATCCTTTAAAGCCTATGTCAGAGCCATTGATCCACCTGGCTGGATAGGACGAGGTGTCGAGGCTCAACAGAGCGACGAATTCAAGCTGCAAAGGGCCAGTTTTCCATTTTGCTTAATATTACATTCATGTGCGTGTCAGCAATTAATTGCATTTTGTTGGTTGGGTTTTGTACACTATTGGTAATTACTCAAAATAATTGCTAGCATATACAAGTTTATTGGTAACTTGAGAGAAATGGAGAGCTGTTATTGGTTTAAAAACCTTTTGAGAAACGGCTCCATTTGAAGTAACGTATGTGTTTGAGGAAAAGGTCATTTCTTATACTCAAATATTAAAATGATTAGGCCAGAACTCAAGTTTTTTTAATACATTTTTTTTTAGACATCCGAAGGGGGCTTTCTCTTTCATTATTCTCTTGCAACTTCGATGATCAGTTGAGTCAATATTTTCACAGCTATGTCATTTTACGCATGTTGGAATACACCATAGTGCCTAGTGTATAGTGCCGTTACACAGCTATGGGTCCATAAGTTATGATGTTTTTGGTGTTTTTTGCTATGTATATATGTCGTCAACATTTTAAAACTAATGTTCGAAATAGAGTTCGTTCTATCACATAGACACATTCCTTCCAATGTCTCGATAGAAATACCTGCGTCATAATTCTCGAAGTTGATACACTTTTGATTTGGAACAACTATTTTCAAATAATAGGTGTACTTAAATATTTTATAAGTTGCGTAATATACTAGTAATACGTGCTTTTTCCATTCGTGTTTTTAAAATTGTGACAACGCTGACTGTAAAAAAAAAAAAATTATAATGGGCAAAATCACTCACCCTTTTCAATCTGCAGATTAAACATAGTGGATTAAGTTCTTCGAAAAGTAATCTTTTAATAACCTAATTAAAACAGCAACAACAACATTTTTTTTATAACTATAAAGTAGTTATTACAAGTACCTCGCAGCCCATCAATTCGCCCATTTAACCAAGAGGAGATCCGAGGTCGAATTAGGTTTTATGGTGTAATCATCAATTAGTCCAAGTAGATTTTGGGAAATTACATTTCTCAACCTCACAAAATGTTGCCAATTTTAGCAAAATTCAAATCATGACGTCATCGGACATGGTTTGTACATTCCAATGAGTCTTTTTTTTTGCGACAGTCAAAAGGTAAACAGTACTGTAAGATTAAAAATCATCAAAGTATGAATGAACAAAACATTATCTGTACACAAAATGTACATAGCCATTTGTTTGAAATGTGACGTCATGTTTTTGGATGGTTGCAAACATTGCCCAGTGATGAATGACCTTAAAGACACTAGACACTATTGGTAATTGTCAAAGACCAGTCTTCCCACTTGGTGTATCTCAATATATTTATGCACAAAATAACAAACCTGTGAAAATTTGAACTCAATTGGTCAGCGAAGTTGCCAGGTAACTATGAAAGAAAAAAACACCCTTGTCACACGAAGTTGTGTGCTTTCAGATGCTTGATTTCGAGACCTCAAAATCTAATTCTGAGGTCTCGAAATCATATTCGTGGAAAATTACCTCTTTCTCGAAAACTATGTCACTTCAGAGGGAGCCGTTTCTCACGATGTTTTATACTATCAACCTCTCCCATTACTCGTTACCAAGTAAGGTTTCATGCTAATGATTATTTTGAGTAATTACCAATAGTGTCCACTGCTTTTAAAACGCAGTGTAATTTTACGCTTTTGACGTAGTTTATTGTCCGTTTTCATGTGGCCTCTTTGGAAAATGAGTGGATCTTAAAACTGACTTTGACTTTCTGGAGACCATTTTTAAGATCTCAAAGTCGAACTTCCTTCATATACTTGCTAAATCGACTGACTTATAGCCAACTTAACTAGGAGATGTTTGCCGAGTATCGAGAAATCTGGTTTAAAGTTAATGCTTTGATCTTCCCGGTGACATGAAAGAAAATCAGTGAGTCATCAGTTTCTCGATGAAGACATAAAGATGAGAAGAGTGTACTGTTCGAAACGTCCATATCAAAGGCTGTCTTCAGAGCCAACACTTCCCCAAAAGAGATTTTATATACATGGTTGTACCAGCAAGTTTACTATTTATTTATAGTTAGTTCTAGGCTTCAAACATCACTTTAGTTCCTCGTTGAACTAAATAAAGTGATAGTCATTCACAAAAATGCTTAAATTGGATGGATCTTTCTCATGAGCCGCCGGTTCCAGAAGCAGAGAACTTTGATGAAACCTTTTCGTATACGAGGGCTGGTTGCAGCGTAGATAAACGGATTAATGGCCGAGTTAACCCATACAGTATAGTATACGGAGTTCCAGAGGAGCCACGTAAAATTGGGCTTTTTCACGATGAATAACAGCTGCACAACGTAGTAAGGGACCCAACTGAGTGAGAACATACCCACGATGATGGCCAGCGTGATGGCCGCCTTCCGGTGTTTCTTGTACGACTTTCTGGTGTCCAGGTTTCGGTTGATTTGCCCGGTCGGAACTTTTGGCTCCACTTGTATTAAACTAGACGGCATTGCTGGGTCGATGGGGGCGTTGTGTGATGTTGCATCTGTGACTGTGCGAACCAGGGTCTTGGAGCGCTTCAGAATGTTAGCGTACACATTGATGTTAAAGAAAGCCAAAAAGATGGCAGGAGTAACGAAGCCGACAAGGATTTGAAGTATGTTGTAGTGGAAGATGTACAGTACACCGAAATCGCAGGTTACCGAGTAGATCACAACGTCCTTGCTTTGAGCCCAGAGACCATTGCCGAGGACCGGTACGGCAAAGAACAGGAGAGACACTGACCAAGTTCCCCCGATAAGGACACCCGAGAGTACCCTGCTCTGATACTTCTGATACTTTAGGAACTTCGTAACCAGAAAGTAACGGTCCATACTGATGAGAACGATAGCAAATGCAGATTGCATGCAGGCGGCATAATCTAGAATTGTCCAGAAGGTGCAAACGGCTCTCCCAAATGGCCAGTTGCCGAAATATCGCCAGAGATTGTTGAAGATGAGAGAGTTGAGTCCAACGCATAAGTCGGCACTGGAGAGGTTCAAGATGTAGTGGTTAGCCACGTTGGATCGGAGCTGTTTGTCACCAAGTATCACGATGAAAACCAGAATATTACCAGCTGCAGACAGCAACCAAATGAGCCAAACGAGTGTCGAGATTACTAGTTCTATCGGCAGTGGATGTGAGAATTCGCCAAGTAAATCATACACATAAGACGACTCCTCCACGATGAATTCAGTGTTGTTCTCCATTCTCACAGAGGGTTCAGGAATCTTATTTAGCTAATAATTGAGTTGTTTCAATTGATGTGTTTCAGGAGAAACAGTCTTTCGTTGGAGCGAAATTTCGTGAATGTCACTGTGCAACCAAGCAGATACTGGCTCGCGCAGGAAGTTTGCACAACAGTTTTTCATCACAGACGTTATGTTTACGAGTCAGGTATTTGTCGAGATAAAACAGGTGGAAATAATGTAAAATGCAGAGAATCCGAAATGGACATGAAACATCTGTAAACGTCTTGGTGAAGGCCCCACTGGCTTCTGAATGAAGTAGATTCTGTTCAGGCTCCTCACCAACACTTCTACAATAAACCAAACAAGCTACTGTCTCGTCCAATCGCATCACTCCTTTATTGTTATTTGCAGTCACTCGTTGCGTTGTTATAGTTACAGCACATCAAGATGAAGCTAATGACCTGTGGGGCAAGGACGCAATAGGAATGATGCAATACAGGTTGCAGTTTTATTTTATTTTGTATACAATACAAAAATAATAACATCGTGATTTTGTGATTTATTGTCAAGGGAGTATGTCATTGCTGTATGAATATACGGTTAATATTATATACCAGTAGGCTTATGCTAATATCATTTTGATTTTTAATATCTAATATTTTTATATCTCTCAGAAACCGAGCAAAAGGAAAAATCAATACACATAATTAAATAAAATCAACTTACATCAACAAACTTACAAACACAAACAAATTAGAATAACATATTTTAAAAGCTAAATAATACTACCAACGGGGCAATGACAAGCTAGGAGTGATGTTGTGCAGCTTGCATTGGTTCTTAAAGGCAGTGGACACTATTGGTAATTACTCAAAATAATTATCAGCATAAAACCTTTCTTGATTATGAGTAATGGGGAGAGGTTGATAGCACAACACATTGTGAGAAACAGCTCCCTCTGAAATAAAGTGGTTTTCGAGAAAGAAGTAATTTTCCACGAATTTGATTTCGAGACCTCAAGTTGAGAATTTGAGGTCTCGAAAGCACACAACTTCGTGTGACCATGGTGCAACAAGGGTGACTTTTTTTTCTTTAATATCTCGCAGCTTCGACGACCGATTGAGCTCAAATTGTCACAGGTTGGTTATTTTATGTATATGTTGAGATACACCAAGTGAGAAGACTGGTCTTTGACAATTACCAATAGTGTCCACCGTCTTTAATGAATATGCCTACATATAACATTATGATTCGATACTTGTCAAGGGAGCGGGCCACTGCTTTCGATGAATACGGTAAATATAATTATTTTATACACGAGCAGGCTTACGTTAAATCATTAATTGCTTGAAATTTAAAAGCAATTTTACATCCCTCGGCAACCTTTTCTCGGTACAGTTCCTACTCATTATATTAAGAAATATACGACAGAAACCGAGCGAAAAATAAATTCAATACATAAACTTACGCACAAAAAAGAAGAGAACAATACAAATATTTCAAAAATCTCATTAGGCCTACCTATGGGGCAATGACACAATGGGAATGTTATAATCTGCATACATGTTGCATTAAGGGTTGTTGAATACAATACAGACATACATTGTGCTTTATAATAATTATACACCGGTAGGCCTTATATCAACCTAATTTAATCTCTAGGACTCACCTTGTCTCGGCTCAGTCGGGATATTAATCATTTTCAAAAAACAGGTTTCTTTTTTGTTGTTGAACATAATACGAACATTATACCATCGTGCTCTTTGATTGATTTATTTGACTATCAAGGGAGTTTGTCTTTACTTTAGATGAATCCGACACACAGAATGTTTATCTAATGACTGTCCATCTCTCGTCGTACATTTCCTTGACGCAGTTGGGAATTCATTATTCTCACAAAGGGCAGCCACTTATTAAATTTGCATAACTTACAATGATACAGCCGGAACCCAGCAAAAGGAAACAATCATAACAAATTTTGAGAACATACATCAACAATTTTAAGGGGGGGGGGGGGAGAAGAGAAAGATAAAGCTCATTATTTTTTACCTACTGGAAATGACACATAGTGAACGATAACACAGCTTGCATTTAAGTTGTTGAATACAGTACAAAGATTATAACTTTGGGCTGCTTTAATCAAGAACGTTCCTGCTAAGATAAATACGGTACATCGGCCTATGTTTACCAAATTGACTTTCCCATATATCAGAAAACCTTCTCGACGTAGTTGGAAATTCATTATTCTATAACAAAATGCAGACACTATCTAAATTTAAATAGTTAACCTTGAGACATATACAGCAGAAACCGACATCAAAGTGAAACATCAATAGCCCACACCAGGCCTGGAATTACACGCAGGCCACGGAGGACATTGCCCCCCGTTGCTCCTTGTCTTGGCCTTGGTGCCCCTCCAAAAGTTTCCCATACTCTATAGGATTTCCAATGGAGAAGCCCTTTGCAAAATGAAAATGGCCTTGCCCTTTCAAAGATGAAATTCCAGTCCCTGTACAATATCAGTGAAAATCAACGACTGGTGCAGACAACACCCTCAAGATGTGCACCAACCACCAATTAGTCAGCCCCTGTGGTAGGCAATAATTATTGTCGTTTGTTGTCAGTCATTTAAAATTATTGTAAAAACAAAGACTTTCGCACTTTGGCACAACGGATTTACGGCACAACTTGGCTTTGGGTACAGACTCCGCACTCCCATGTAAGTTGTACATCGCGCGCAGGTGCGCACTTTAGCGGACAAAAATAATGAGAAAACATAACATTCAGACAGCCCGCATAGGCCCATATGAACGTGCATGCAAGTTAGCTTAGTATACAAACCATTCATTATAATAATAAGCCTCTAGCCTCGCAACCTCAATCTGCCCAACTTTGCAAAATCTGAATTCTACTAAAATATGTATCAGCAACAGCAATTATCATGGTCAATGTGAGGGGCGAACATTATACAGCAAACACCTTGGCCTATTGAAGGACTTTAATATCGATGAATCCAATAGAGCAATATCTTTCTGCTTAGATAGAACTGCTCAGTTTTCCGCATGACCTTGCTCTATCGGTTTATTTATAAGTTCTCTTGTGCTTTTGCGTTGAAATGGCATCGACGGAACCATTCGTTAAAAGTAGTGTGTCTTGATCAAAAACTGAGTGCGTCCATGATTGGTCTATCACAAGCAGGGCTCGATTTTCATAAAGCCTGTACTAGGCCTGAGCACTAACTTGCTAAGCACAGAATAGTATTTAAAAAAAACATGTTGCAAGCCTAAAAATTACATTAAACAGCTACCTGAGCGGAATGTTTTCAACAGAAATGGTGATTTTACTTGTTTATAATGCACTTGTTCACCATTTTAATGTAATTTTGATATGTGTACACTTCTGAACTTTTCGTAATTTTTTATCGAGTAAAAAATCAGGCCCCTACCTAAAGGTTTTTTGAAAAACTAAAAACACTTCTGCCGTTGAGAGCGGGCGTCAAAGGACAATGCCGCTGACGTCATTTGTGGGAGTTTGCTTTGTTATACATCCACGCTGCAACAAAGCGGCTTTATCTACTTATGACGTCTTGAGAGTGATTACGTGACGGGGCTTTTCGCAAATCTCGCAGAAAAGCTCTGGACAAGGGCATACAAAATGATTGTTTTTTTTTACACAATTGAAACCTAGGCCTATTTATAATCATATGACTCGATTTCCTTATTCATCGAAAACATTCATCGGAATTCAGCAAAGTCCACGACTTGACATTTTCGTTCAAGCAGGTCTTTAAGTTTGCAATGTTGTGGCTGGTGCCCGACTCAATTTTTGCATAGCAAACACTTTGCCGAGCAGTATTTTCTGTTGGGCCCAGTTACTGGTATGAGCATAGAGTAAGCGTGGACAGAGATCAACCAAGGCCCGTTGAGTTGTGATTGTTGATAACGAGTAATAGGCCGTGTCCGAATTGGCGACTTCGGCTACAGCTACGTCTAGATCAGCGCGTCTGCCAGTGTTGAATAATAGCAGACGCGCGCGCCCTAGCCGTAGCTGTAGCCGAAGTCGCCAATGGGAGACTTTCTGGGACGATAGAGGGCAGCAGACTTACCGGGTAAATCCATTGTTCTCAGAATTATGCGCATGTTCAGAACTACGTAAACAATGGAAATTTACCCGGTATGTCTGCTGCCGCCTAGCGTTGGAAAGTCTCCTATTCGGACACGGCCATAGTAAGGCCGTGTCCGAAACGGCGACTTCGGCTACAGCTACGGCTAGATCGCGCGCGTCTGCCTATTCTTCAACACTGGTAGACGCGCTGATCTAGACGTAGCTGTAGCCGAAGTCGTCGTTTCGGACACGGCCTGAGCTATTAGCAGACAAAATTGTCAGCGCCCTCACGCGTCCAAGTACACCTTTTATTAGGCAGAGGGCGGGCTTCTCAATGCAAAAACGCGTTAATTCTTCAGCATGGCGGCCACAACGAGAAGAGTTTTGTCACAAGAAGGCACAAATCTTCGCTTTGAAACAAGCGAAAGTGTCGACGTTACTCCTACATTTGATGCGATGAATCTAAGAGAAGATCTGATTAAGGGAATCTACGCTTACGGTAGGTAGTTCAAATGTAAACTCAAAACGACGTAGACAAATTCGGCTTGTTCATATGAAGTGTGTTGCATCCTTTTCGTGATAAAAAGCGGATCATATTAACAATAATTTCAAATTCCATACAATGCAAGACATATTACACGAACGATTACCATCATGTCATGCCGTCATTAACAATACGGGTGTATTTAATACAGGGACATCTCTTTTGCTTGAGGGGGCTCCATTTAAAATGTGTGATTTAAAGTTTAACTTGTGTAACTGAGTGTAAACTGACTGTGGAGGTGGTGAGCAGTGCTAGTGATCGACACCTGAGCTGAGTTAACAAGTGAGATGAGCTGAGTGAAATGATGGATGGAAATATCTGACGATGGATGGCTGACAGATTTGGCTGGGGACCAACAACAATGTTATTGTTATTGTTAGTGTAGATTATCCGAGTATCCAGTTTAGAATAGAAGTAGATTATGGATAGCGTAACACACTCGCAGCTTTGTCTCAATTTATATATTTTTCACCATCCCAATCTATGTTCTGTCTGTGGTCAGTGTCATATTTAACTGTTTTATATTTCAATAAACAAGCTTAGTCTTCAATTTTTCATTAAAGTGGCCCAAATCAGTGATGACATATTGGATTTATAATAACACTTAGTAAGATTGAGAAATTTTATAAAACACAGTTGCCAAAAATTGTCAGAACTTATATGCTTTATTATTTAATTATTATAGTCTCATCAAAGAAAACATGTACACAAGTAGTATCAGAAACTTTACAACCTGAAACATTGATAACGGAGCTTTACGACCATGGTTGTTGATTATCTTAAATTCATTCAATCAAGAATGAGTTAAAGAATTCATTCTATGACTATGGAAGTTTAACCCGGTAGTTATGGGTGCACACAGACTGGGTGCACATGTGTATCACTACCGGGTTAAACTTGACCTAACTTATGCATATGTGCTGTATTATTTTGTCTTGTTTGTTCACAAAACTAATTTTGGATCTCTCTCATTTTACCTAAAGGATTTGAAAAACCTTCAGCTATACAACAGCGAGCCATCAAACCTGTCGTATCGGGACGAGATGTGATTGCACAGTAAGTGTGGACAATGTAACATTTTTATCAAAATATATAGACTGTCAGCTGGCTATCGAAAATGACAACAACATTAGTAACGTTAATTGTTTCAGGTGACTGGTGTAGGAAGCTGGCTACAGATGAAATTATTTAGAAGTTTGTCGCTCAATCTGGGGTTCATTGATTGACGCAGTATATAACCTTTACAATACCTCCTTTTTTGACAAAATGTTGTTAAAAGAAAATATTTCTTATCTTTTTGATGAGCAAAAAAAAGCGTAGTATTTATTTTTGGTAGTCAACTAGTGGTTTTGCCTTTTAGCGCAACATATTCTATCATACAATTCTTTTAAATTTTAGCCCTACTAAAATTGCTTTTCTGTTTTATGCGATAGACTGGTTTAAGGTCTCCTTAAACAGCTTACTATCCCTCATATTGTTTTTAATAATTGCAAAATTGCAATTGGTATTCACAGAATAAACTAGTTCTCGTTTGTTATCATTTTTCAGGGCACAGTCTGGTACCGGAAAGACAGCTACATTCTCCATTTCAGTTTTGCAGTGTTTAGACACGCAGGTTTGTAAACCAGACATATCTCCCTCTCTTTGATTCCGTTATTGAATTCTAACATTTTGCAGAATTTGATCTGGCTCAGTGTATTATTGCACAGCCACTATCATTGATTTCAATTTCTGTAACAAAAACAACAAATGAACCGCAGATAAATATTGAGTAACTCTTTGCAGAACTTGTATTTGACAAAGTCAATGACATGTTGATTATCAAAGACACAGCAATTGTATATATAAATAACAATGGGAGATAAATGTCACATCAGTTGGGGAGGTAGTGCTTTCTGCTCTACTAGCTAGGCTTTGAATTGAAGATACCCAAGCCTACATTCGTATGGACTGTGAAAGGGGTAACCCTGTTTCAGCCCTAGGAGTAGGTGGCAACAGCCTCTGGAAAAAAAGAATTGTAGCCCACACCTTGAAGTGGCCTTCAGGCCTTGTCTGTCTGGCGACTTGCATAAAAAATAAAAAAAAATAAAAAATAAAAAATAAAAAAAGTGGTTTTCAAACTGTTGTTCATAACAAGTGGTTAATAAATGTGTACCCATGATTGTGACTGTACACACTGGTAATTGATATGACTGCAGTGTTGTTATTTTTTATCCTGCGCCCAATTTAGTCTCACCTCTTTGTCTTGAATGCACTCAGGTTCGTGAAACACAAGCTTTGATTCTGTCTCCAACTCGTGAATTGGCAACCCAAATTCAAAAGGTAAGTTGTGCACCATAAGTTAAGGAAGTCTACCCATCTCACTGATTTCTTTTATTCATGGCAAGGCGTGCTATTATTACTACTTCTAAGTAAAGTGTGATATCTGATTTGTTTCGTTCTTGGAAAAACCTGAAAAATCGGGACTCAAAACAACCAATAGCACCCATAGCAATTGCCGCGATGCCCAGTGCTTTTGCTGCGGTGCCCTTTACAAAGATTAAATACAAATTTACATAGAAATGCCTCTTTAAGAGCATGTTCAAGGCCTGGAAATTTATATATATATATATATATACATAGCCTGACAAGTCTATTTAACTCTAAATAGACGTGTACATGTAGGTCAGCTAGGTACAAATTTCCCTGTTTTTTTTCCCAAAGACCAAAGTGCATGCCTGGATTAGAATAACTTTACAGATACAACAAAATCCCAAGCAAATGTCAATAGCCAGCTTTTAATTAAAGTGAATATAATTCACAGGTGATTCTGGCCCTGGGTGACTACATGAGTGTCCTCTGCCATTCCTGCATCGGAGGTACCAACATCGGAGAAGATATCCGCAAGCTGGACTTTGGTCAACACGTCATCTCCGGCACCCCAGGAAGAGTCTTTGGTATCCTTGGATTTCATTTTCAATTTTTGTTTTATTAATTTGGGGTTGTGAAGGACTCTCGGAAAAGCGAACTTAATCAATGTACTAGCCAAGAACCCCATGGCGAGAAGAAAAGGAAGTTTCAGTTTTAGATGTTGGAGGAAAACACAAGAGACGTATTCCAGGGGAAACCCACACATTCAAGTAGAGACTGCAAACCCAATCCACATGGTGCCCCCCCCATACTAGTGGGGATATAACCGGGGTCTCAGAGGTGGAAGAGGAGGAAAGATAGCACTGTGCCAACATGACAAAAATACCAATCCTGTAAACCATAAACATCTTATAGGCTCTTCACTTTGAGCTTGCCAGAATTTAACATTATCACTTGATATAAACCTTACTGCCAAAGCTGTTGTCCTTAAAACAATTAGAACATTTTGCAAAGAAAGACAGGAGAAACCAATCTGGAAGCATACACTTTTTTTGTGCCTTTTCCTTAATAATGATGTTGTTTAACTAGACATGATCAAGAGAAGAAACTTGAGGACCCGTTCAATCAAAATGCTGATCCTTGACGAGGCGGATGAGATGCTGAACAAAGGTAAGGAATATGGTGTTGCTTGAGACATCCGATGTCAACAGTCATTCATTCAATTGTTCCTTCCATTTGGCATACTTTTCATAATGGTCATCGGCCAAGGAAATTCAGAGAATAATGGTTGGTCTTTAGAATCACAGTCTACTCTCATTTTAACAAGGGTGCTGGGACTGGCAAAATTACCTCTTTTTAAAAAAAACCCAACATTTTTGTAAGAGGACAGCAATATGCAGAAACTCAAAAGCAGCAATGAGATTTGTGACTTTTCAGAATGTATTCCTTATAAGCAGCCCTCTTTAAAACAGTGCCTTTTTTAACATCAAGTGTATCGAGGGGAACGATACCGCAAAAGTAAGCTGATTTGTGCAATTGCGGCTGATGAGCACAAAACAAAATATATATATTATAATTAAAGAAGTAAACCATACAGGAAACTGAAATGGTAAAATTGAAATATTTTAGGATTGAACAAGGACAAATTAGATCGGGATTTGAACCAACAACTTCCTAAGTATTGTTTGAAGCTTTGCATGGTGTGGAGAAATAAGAAGGAACTATAAATAAATAGTAAACTTGTGGGTACAATCATGTGTAAATCTCTTATGAGTGATAGTTGGCTCTGAAAAGAGCCGGTTTGGTATTGACGTTTCAAACAGTAAACTTTGCTCGTCTCTCTACCAACTTGAATAGCTCACTTTGAATGGTGAAACCTTTATATTGAACTCAATATCCTCTAATGCATTCAGGTTTCAAGGAGCAGATATATGACGTTTATCGGTACCTCCCTCCAGCTACACAAGTCCTTCTCTTCAGTGCCACACTGCCTCATGAGATCCTAGAGATGACCACAAAGTTCATGACGGAACCAATCCGAATCCTGGTCAAGCGGTCAGTATACATCTGTTTCATTCATATACTTGATCCGATGTGTCGCCCCAATAACATTGAGTGTTGCAAGTGAAAACCCCAGAATATTTGAAAAGAATAGTGAAGAAAAATGGACAAGTGTCTCCGTTGCCGTTGATGATTCTTTCGAGAAAAGTAGGCAGTGTGAGTTCATGGAAGTCATTCTAACAGTTTTGGCTCTGCCATGTGCTTACATCATCAGAAAACTGCACCAGGGATGAGCATTTCAAATGAGAAACACAGTTTTATGACCCTCCTGTTGGACCATTTGATAGTGTCCACTGTGGTTTTGAATCATGAATAAAATATGTGCCACCATACACAATTCTTGAAGTTAAATGGTTTCAAACGATTAGACAACTTGCTGGAAACTTGCTAACTAAGAGAAGGAGTAGGAGGGTTAATGTTGGTCTTCAACACCAACACTTTTTTTACACAATCGCCAAATAAACCAAATATGTTTATTTTGTTTCCTCCTTGCCTTTTTATCTTCCTGTAGTGATGAGTTGACATTAGAAGGCATCAAGCAGTTCTTTGTAGCGGTAGAGCGAGAGGAATGGAAGTTTGACACACTCTGTGATCTCTATGATACGTTGACGATCACGCAGGCTGTCATCTTCTGCAATACTAAACGCAAGGTAAGCCACTGCCTCATTGAGAAAATCAACCTCAAATCTTAGGTACTTGATGTATACTCTATGACCCTGTTGTATCTTGGCGTGTCTTGGCCGAGCAGTTAAGAGCACTGGACTCGAGCTGTGTTCTTTCTGATCAGCCGAGTGTGGGTATGACCCGGTCGTGGCACTTGTGTCCTTGAGCAAGATACTTTACCATAATTCCTTTGTCCTTCAGATGGGACATTAAGCTGTAGATACTTTGTACTAGGGTTGGTAGTGCACCCAAAAGAGTCAATAACACTTATTGTGGAAGAGTAGGGGTTAACCCCGGTGGTGCTGGTTCACATACCAAGCACCCTTCTCACAGGTTTGCTCAGGTTTGTAATCTACATTAATTAAGTTCACTTGTGAGGCATCCTTTCATGACTAGAAATATATAATAATAATCTGACCTTATGTCTTACACAGGTTGACTGGCTGACTGAGAAGATGAGAGAAGCAAACTTTACTGTCTCTTCAATGCACGGTGATATGCCACAGAAAGAAAGAGATGAAATCATGAAGGAATTCAGGGCTGGAGCTACGTAAGTCATCTCTCGGATAATAGAAAGAAGAAAAGCCAAACTCAGTAGCCCCATAATAGTGGAATATACTAATTACATTCTTGTATGGTACATACCCTATTGGTTTGCAAATGCATAGAGATGTGCACTAAGCAGACAACAATTGCATCTTCGTCACGCAGCCTTTAGCCGCATATAAAACAGCGCGATGTTCCCTTATTTTGTCAACCAAAATGTGCAATTTACATTTTTTATTGGAAGTGTCTATTAAACGTTTTGTTTCCGGAAGTCAGTTGTGCAGTGAAACCCAAAAGATGATTTCTTTTTGTCTTGTTGTATCTTACAGGCGAGTTCTGATCACAACAGATGTTTGGGCACGTGGGTTGGACGTACAGCAAGTGTCTCTAGTCATCAACTACGATCTGCCAAACAACCGTGAATTGTATATCCACAGGTAAGAGTAATACACAGTGATGTGGATTAATGTTGACAGTTCACTTCTTGCATCCTGCATTGTTGTACTCCCCTACAAGCATTGCTTCATTACTTCATGGACAATAACATCGCAACCAACTTAGAGATTGTATCACGTAGATGATAGTAAATGTTGTCTTTTTCTCTCTAGAATTGGTCGTTCGGGTCGTTACGGTCGCAAGGGTGTTGCTATCAACTTTGTCAAGAGCGATGACATCCGTATATTGAGAGATATTGAGCAGTACTACAGTACACAGATTGATGAAATGCCAATGAATGGTAAGTCAGATTCTCAAACCATTACTTCAAAACCTACATTATTCCATTACGTTTGTTTCAGCAGAGTGTGGGTTCGAGTCCCAGTTGTGACACTACTTGTGTCCTTAAGCAAGACACTTGACCATTATTGCTGCGTCTTTTTGGATTGGGAGTAAACCCGTAGGTCCTGTGTGGTGTGTCATGCACGTAAAAGAACCCAGTGCACTCATTGTAAAGAGAAGGGGTTCACCCTGGTGTTCCTGGTCTGATCGGTAGCATAATGTGCCACAGAACCTTGTAAACCGTTACATAGTGCTAGAAGAGAATAGGTCTCGTATTTAAAAAACGTAGCTCCACATATCTTGCAGAAGAAAAAACGAGCCCTTTGATAGACCCCCACAGGTGTGATAAAGCGCTATAAGAATAATTTTTTATTATTATTTACTACTACTGCTGAGCACAGTTTAGAAATGTTTGCTTATTTATTGAATCCCTTCTCTTCTCTCTCTAGTTGCTGATCTGATCTGAGCTGGCTGATATGGGACCAGGCAGGTTCTTTTTTCCAATGCCAGGAATCAACTGTTCAACCAGTGTTCTCAATATTTCTCAATACTAAGTACTTACACAAAGACCCCGGACATTCGAGCTCTACTGCAGCCACAGTTATTAGTTATTATGCCATAATGGCATCCAACTTGGTATATCAAAGACATACAGTTGAGTTTAATTTGAGTAACTGTAAATTTACTTATTTTGTAAAAACTCTGGGGGTTTCTTTGGGGTACAGTTGTCTCACATTCATGGTTGACCCCTCGCAAATAACGCCTTCATTTACTGTTGTGTTTGTGTTGGGAGTAAAAATGCTTGCTTAGATTTCAATGCACAGGTCTGCGAGTTTAAACTAATGATTTACACAGTTTCCTTGTACTTCATGATACGACTCCAAAAATTTGAACTTCTTTTACATCCCTTAAGAGTTCTGTAAATCACCTGTTTGTACAAAAGAAGTTTCTTATTGTCTAAATCATTCTTCAAAATCTTCAATGACAAATCAGATTTCATGCAGATCGGTTTATAAATCATACTGTAAATATTAGTTCTAGCATTACGACCTTTTATTCATGTTCTGTACATAGCTGGTTGTAGTGAGTGTTTTTTCTAGGCTATCATGTGTAAGGGTTCGAGTACAAAAAATACTGTTTTTGTTTCAATTGGTTAACATTTCGTTGATGCATTTTCCTGAGACCTATTTGAAATTTTTTGGAGCATGTAAAAATTGGTCGATCTGGGGGTCCAGTGTGAAATTATTTAATCAATTTCATTGCTGATAACAAGGTCTCCAAGTGCAAGGAAATGTGTTGGCCATTAAACAATGACACTGGCATTTATAATGTACCTGAATACTTGTTTTTTTCTTCTAATTTTAACTCACTTTTGTAGACAGTGCAGGACTTCTTTAAACTATTGGGTAAAATACTTGTTCACAGAGCATTTATAAATTTTATCATTTGCATGTAAAACTTGCCGAGACAATTATTGCTCTGTCAGTATATTTCAGTAGGATAAAAAAGCAACAATGCCTTTAGCTAAATTGAATTTCTTATTTTCTTTTAAACACATTTTTGGGGGGTCAAATGTAGGTCTTCTAAAGCGGACTTGTACAATGTACGTGTAGTCTGGCATACGATCCTGCATTGCATTAACTTAGGTTGCATGACTTTCAGGTTCAACGACCTAAATATTGGCATGATAGCAATTCCTTTATCAGGGCTCAATTTCATGGCTCTGCTTACCACTGATTTCTGCGCTTACAGCATAGAGTCATGTGCTTTACAGCATACTGTAAGCTGAGAATTCTGCGCTAAGCAGTGCTGTGAAATTGGACACCGATGGCAGATAAACTTGATGTAAGGGTAGTCTGGGGTTGGGCCATTTCTCAGTGTACTTCAGTGGATGTTTTATATGACAATAAATGATAAGGTTCTGAGATACATAATATATATGCCTACTGTCAGTCTGTTCGTTGTAGTGTAGTGAAAGTCTGGTAATAGCATTAAGGGCATGGTTCAGATAAAGGTTTTGAATTTCTCATTACTAGTGATTATAATCCCAAAGAAACTAATTTGCAGTGAGTCATGTGGTGTGACGTGGGCGAGTGATCAAGTTCATAGAACTCGAGCCCTGGTGTTGTCGACAGCAGAGTGTGGGTTCAAATCCCAGACATGACACTTGTGCCCTTGAGCAAGGCACTAATTGTTTCATAGCAAGTTGGGAAGGTAGTGCATTCTGTTATACAAACCAGGCTCCTAGTGGATGATACCCATGCCTAGATCATTAGGGACTGTGAATCGGGTAAACCCATTAAAGCCCTGGAAGTAGGCACTGTGCCCCTTGTTAAATTACGCCTTCACCTTGAAATGGCCGTCCAGGCGCTTGTAATGTTAGTTGATCTCTCATTTGAAAAAAAAAGAAGAAAAAGTCATGGATACTGAAATCAGTTTTGTAACAAAATCACCAAAAACATTGCCCTAAAAGTAGTATTTCATCACATCATGAAAGAAAACTCATTTCATAAAGCACACTAGTTGAGTGCAAATAATGACCAATAAGACATCAAAATGCTGTCACATGTTTACCTTTTGGGTTTTAATACACACTGCTATGATAGATTCGCATTTGATACATTTTCCCTTCTTTATCACATAGTTCAACTAAAACATAGTACAGTGCAATTTAAAAAATAACAATACTGCCGACATCTTGAAAAATAAAACAACAAATACTTTTACCTTGTTTGAAAACATAATTTTCAACATTACATGAGCTATCATTGTCAATACTATGTTATATATTTTACATGCAGTAAAGCAAGTCCCAAAACTGAATTTAACCTCAAGGAAGTACCTAAAGAAATGAATCAATCCTTACTCAAAATATTGCAATGTTGAATCTTTTTTCATTATGAAAAATAAGAAAATGAAAGCAAAAAACATTTTACCCTACAAAAGCATTCCAACAACTGGGCCTAATTTTATAGAGCTGCTTATGCAGAGAACATAGCTTAAAAATTCTCTGATAAGCAAAAATGAGCAGGATACCAGTCATAAATTGTACTTGTGGCATGGTAGTTTGGCTGGTAACCTTATTTTGGTTAGTGTAAATGTGTTATGCTTAGCTACTTATTTCCTTAAGCAACCCTATGAAATTGGGCCCTGCTCTTCATAGTTTACAAGAAGTTTGCAAAAATGCTGTGACTTTGCCCCCACGATCGTCTAAAGAGCTGAGAGTTAGGAAAGATTGATTGAGACTTGGTGCATGAAAGCCCAATGCTAAAATCTTATTATTGACTCACTACGAAGTGGAAAAACACCACGAGGCCGACCAATCATCAGAGCTCTTGTGATTACAAAATGAAAACAACAGACCCCAAACAGGTCGAACTTCTCACATGAAATTAGAAAGTTATGTCAATTTTAAGAACTCTCATCAGTAAGGTATCATAAAAACTCTCTGCCTTACCTCACACATCAAAACCCCCGTTCTTACAAATTGCATAATTGATACCGCTTACAAAATATAAAGTCCCTTACATAATGATATTAACATCAATCTGGGAAGACAACCTCAATTAAACTTTAATTATGTAATTTATCAATTGGCACAAAACAGATTTCATTTCATAATTATCACTCACGGGCAGGCGGTTCTAATGCTGTTTGAAGGAGTACAAAGAGTTGATGCATGCACACTATATTTGGTTGATGCTAATAAACTTTTTATACAGAGTTATAAAATATGCGGAACACACATCTTAAGAATGCGCGTCTACCATTTTCATCATTTGGTTTTAAAATTCCTTTGTGAAAAATGTTGACTCCCAAAATGGCAGACAAGATAGGGGAGGTTAAGTTCGCTGCGCGTTGTGTAAGAGGATCTATTAGCTCTTCGTCATCAAAATGTGCTCATTGCACTAAGAAAAGTTTTGTTAAACAGTACAGGTTACCAATCAAAATGTCATGTAATATACACTACTCGTGACTGGTTCCCTGTATATTTTTCACTAAGCAGAGGGATCTGTCATTTTATAAAAATGGTCTTTCTCAGTTAAGTAAATTAAACGATCCAGCAATATCTTTCTGGAACGATCCAGCAATATATTTCTGGGAGATCTGTTTTACATTTTGTTTATTAGCTACAAATTAGCTACAATTCTTATTCTTGTTGATAAGCTACAATTTTAAAAAGTACTGTCACAACTTGGCTTGCAAAATAAATAAGAGTAAGTAATTTTTAGCTGTACACAAATAACATAAACATGCTTTTTAAGTAGAAATAAATACTTGACAATAACTTTTTAATAGCACACCGATTTTGTCCAAACTGTTAAAATGTTTTACGGCTTTTGTACATTGGTGAGGATAGGTTAAGCGTTGAATACTAAATAAAGGTTTTGTATATATATGATACAGAAATAAATAGAGATTACTGAAAAAGGTTTTTAAAATAGCGAGAACCATTTTCATTAAACTCCTTGTATTTATCTCCCGAGATTTTTCTATTCAGAAAAAAACACCTGGATCAATACTTCAAGAGAATAATAAGTTGACATAATCTCAAAAAAAGAAAAGAAAAAAAGTACACATGGGTTAACAAATACACATGTAGCCGAATCCATTGTGGTTTCCCTTCATGTGCAGTATCCATTATGCTAAACATATTAATAGCATGTACAGCATATGACTATTCTACCCTAAGATACAGCAACTACAACAGATACAAATAAACAACCTTGCCATTCATTTATTTGAAATATTTACAGGGAACCCGGACCTGGCAGGCATGGCATATGACATTAAAACTTTATTATTAAAGCTTTATCTTTATTCACTGGAATACATAAGTAAATTTACATTTTCTGGTTGACTTATCGGAACCCATTTCTATAGAGCTGCTTAAAGGATTCGGGTACTTTTTCAAAATGTTCACAGATTTACATTAAACTTACAGGGTTTAAAGATAGTGGAAAGCTTCCCTTCAAATATTGCTAACTAAGGTTGTGTAGTTTTTGAGAAATGAGTTAAACAAGTCACAAAATCATTTTGGTCTCAAAAGACCTAAATTATTTTAGGATGTAAAATCCCCTTAACCAGTTATGATATTATACCAAAACCATAGCATAACTAGTTAATACGTTTTTACATGCTAAAACTGAGACGAAAATTATTGCTTTCACTCATTTCTCAAAAACTACAGCACCTCAGTAAGTAAAATTTCAAGGGAAGCTTTCTATTATCATTATCTTCAAACTGTGTTAGTTTAATGTAAATCTGTGGACATTGTGTTTTTTTTTTAGGAAAAAGTACATATATCCATTAAAAGGTAGCTTAGCTCAAATTGATGTTGCTTTACCAGCCAAAATACATTATGACCTGTGCCATCTGTGACTGGTTGCTTTGTTTTTTTGCTCTGCAGCAATACAATTCGGCTTTATTTAATGCCTCTATGAAACTGCGAGGGCCTGGTATTTCCCAAAATGTCTCAAAACTTTTCCCAAGTTTTGAGCCAAAGATCATACTGTATCATTGTCACTGGACTTTTCTAAATTGAAACACATGATGCAAGTTTGTCTTTGAAATGTGACCTTGAAAAAAAAAGAATAAAAATGTAAAACAGAGCAGGCAGCCTAAACCTTGAACTGATCTTAAATTACTTTGTTATTTCAAAGATTTAGGAATAAATTTGACAACACGAATGTGGCAAACACCTAACAGTTTCAACATGATAATACCCTTAAGTTGGTCTCATTTTTTTCAGCTTTAATGCTGGAAATATAATAGGCCTACACCAAAGCATATCGAACAAAGTTTTGGCTGAATATTCTCATTCCATTTTCCTTTTTCTTCCACACATTGATATTTACAAAATGTATATTGCTACTTTAATCATTATTTGAAGGCACCGCAAACTAACTTGTTTAGAAATCATCTTGATTCAGAAATGGATTTTGATTTAAAAAGGTTCCTCAGCTGTCATCTACTGGATACAATATATCCTTTCACGTCCTTGATATTAACTATGTCCCAAAATGGTTGAATAAATACATCAACATTTAATTACATATATTTAACAGTGAATGTTTCCTTCAACTTTCAAGAGTTGTTGAAAAAGCGTCAATTATGAGTAGACCTTACAGCCAAAAAAGAAAGCTAACTCTCTATGCAGGATTTACATTTATATTAACTACAAATAAGGTCATTGAAAAACAAACCTTTGCTTTGTCGTTCACCATTGTTGACAAAAATCAAGAAACAAAAACAGAAGACTTCATCAAACCAACATAACTCGGGACAAATGTTGATAGTTTCTGCTTTTTACAATGCACCCTTTAGCAACCACAGCCACTATGAGCAAAACTATTGAATTAATTGGCCTAGTTTTACAACGCTTACTGCTTACCAAATGCACTTTAGCTGAATGTTGTATTACATATAGTGCTGCTCACGCATATATACAGCAACAAGCTGCATGCTGGTTAGCAAGTCTTGCTCGGTGACTTTAACAGTATGAAACCACTGTGATTACATACAGATGAAGCTAAATCTTCTCATTTCTTAATGAGAAAAAAACCTGACATGAAATTGAATTTCTGTTACAGAAAAAAAAGAGAAGTTTTTTTCATGTAGGTCTAAACTGTTTTCCCAACTTTCAACCTCATTTTGGACTGGATCAAGGATGATACAAGTAATTTGCAGAAGGTGGACTTAAAAAGTGACTATATTTATTTACACAAATGCAATATAATATGATTGTCTATGCATAATTAGGAATACAAAATCATTACTGTTGACGCTTACAAACACTTTTGTGTCACAGAAAGACATTTTTGTGAATACAGAAATTGAAAGAAAAAAAATCAGTGATTAGGTACTCTTTTAAATCATGAATACAGTTAATCTCATCAATTATAATAAGGAGTATTATACTTCTTAATAGGATATTTACAAATGAATGACTAACGATTACATAAAGACATTCTGGTCAGGCAAGTGTTCAGATAGATATTCTGGTGGTCCTTTAAGTGAGTCATGACTACATGTTCTTATTGCCTCCTGGGTGAGATCTTTCTGTCTTGCTGCTTCTCAACTTTGGAACAGCCTTCCTCACAACATTTGCTCTGTTTCATCCCTAAACTCTATCGAAACTCCCCTTAACATTCACCTAGACAATTGCCTACAATGGTTATTTAAAATTTATGACAGAAAGAAAGAAGTTAAGTGCTCTAGCGGGACCTTAGCACTTAAAGGCAGTGGACACTATTGGTAATTACTCAAAATAATTATTGCCATAAAACCGTACTTGGTAACGAGTAATGGGGAGAGGTTGAGGGAGAGTATAAAACATTGTGAGAAACGGCTCCCTCTGAAGTGACGTAGTTTTAGAGAAAGAAGTAATTTTCCACGATTTGATTTCGAGACCTCAAGTTTAGAACTTGAGGTCTCGAAATCAAGCATCTGAATGCACACAGTTTCGTGTGACAAGGGTGTTTTTTTTCTTTCCTAGTTATCTCGCAACTCCGACGAGCGATTGAGCTCAAATTTTCATAGCTTTGTTATTTAATGCATATGTTGAGATACACCAAGTGAGGAGACTAGTCTTTGACAATTACCAATAGTGTACACTGTCTTTAATAAGCTGAACAGCACAGGGACAGCCAGGACAGCACCTGAGTGCAGATACAGCAGGAAGTTGTACAGTTCAGAGAAAAAAGTTTTAGCTGTTGGAAACTTCTAACAAACCAAGAGGGCACATGGTATAAATGCAAACAAATAGTTAATGGCCTGACATTTCAACCCTAGAAAAGAGACTTTCTTGAAGGCTGAAAATCTTGCAAATATAGCTCTGTAACATTCTTAACACAAGAACAATGTAACAGACACTGCCATATTACACTGCCGCCTTTTGCTGCAGTAAAATATCTCCAGTTGTAAACACAATGCTGAAACTAAATTTCACTGGCAAGTTAACCACAAATTAGCCATTAATAGTGTAGTTAATAAATACAGATATAAACAAGCACATCATTAGATACTGATTGTCCAATATGGCCATTAGTCTAGGCAGCCAGAACTTGAAAACATTGGTAAAAGAATGCGGACTGATGTCCTGAAAGAAATTTTGTGTGTTTTTCCCTTTTTAGAAGAAATATTAAAACCTAATGCGACTTTTTGCTACTGGTATTTAGACTAGATATTTATACAGCAGTAGTGCACATGACATGCAATAAATTAATAGTGTCCAAAACTGCGATACAGACAAGTACTGCATGTACTACACTGGGCCAGATTACAGCCGCGAACACAAAAATTGCTGAATACAGACAAATTAACACATAGCAAGACCAGTCAGCAGCAGAAATGCCATGTAGTTTACATTGCTGAAGATTAGGGCCCCATTTCATAAAGTCTGTTAAGCATAAAAACTTGCTTTGCAAAGTCAAATCTTGGTTGGCAGAAATGAGTTACCAGCCAAAATCATGTACAGTTTTCATTGTTGTAACTGGTGCCCCCCACTCAATGTTTGTTTAGCGCCTTCAATTTTATTTTTTTTTGTAAATTTTGGCTAATATACAAATGTTTTCTGATTGATTAGCAAAGGAACTCATTGAGGAGTACATTGTATTTTTGCTTACACTGCCAAAAATTGTATTCTTGAATTAGAACAAAAGAATATTTCAAAGAAACATTTCTTGTCTCACTCCCTAGAAATATATTCTAATAAAAAATTTGGGAGTAAAAAAAAAAAATCAAAAAAAGAAAGAAAATTCATTTATTTCATGAATACCATCTTTAGCAGTGAAACAGCTTCATGAAATTGGGTCTTAGGCCCATTTTCACAAAGTTGCTAATCAGAACAAAATTCGAAGCACAACGTTCTGCTAAACACCTTAATGAAATTTTGCCCTGGTGGTATTTCGCTTAGCAACTCTACGGTCGATTCACTACGATTAATCACAATCTGTGGGTATCTCTAAGCCTGGATGGAAAGTAACCTGTGTGTTACGATTCAGACTGATAGCTGGGAAGAACACCCCCTTTAGACCGGTGAAAGCCACAGGTCCCTGCCTAGAATCATTAATATAGAATCTCAGGGTGTGTTTATTGAGGTCCAGTAGAACCCCGACCACCGAGCCGACGTCGATCCCTCCTTCAGTCCGGTCGGCGTGGGCATTGTTGTGGATGAACCAGCTACGGTTATTATCCACGTACATGGACCATGACTTGTCGTCTTTACCAAGCATCATGTCCTTGGCGGTGTTGAAGCGGGCGACGCCGAATGCGGGGTCGGGGTGGTTGTCGTAGCGGTCGATGGTGATCTCCCAGTAGTGTACCCCCTTGGAGAAGCCGACGTTACCGAGGGTGACACGTTCGTCGTACGTGTTGCAAGTCAGTGTCATGTTGTCATTGGTGAAGATGATATCTGGGTGGGCTGTCCGAGGGTCCGGTTGAAACCATGCAACTGTGACAAAAACAAACAAATAAACAAACAATCCATATTAAACAATCATACTTTGTTATTTTCCATTCATATTGCTAACGCCTGGGCCCAATTTCATGAAGCTGTTAATAAACAGAAAATTCTGCCGAGAAAACTCCTTGTCCTTGACCAAGCAAGAAATGATCAGGGTACCAGTCACATCGATGGCAACTGTATGGCATTCTGGCTAAGCAAGTTTTTGTGCTTACAGGCTTTATCAAATTGGGTCGAGAGTATCCAGGGTCCGAGAACCCTGGCTGCCGCTTCCCAGCTTGGATGCGATCCCTGGCTACACATTATATGGCTTCTGACTGGCACCCATGAACAAAGATATTGACTAATAGGGAGACCGCCCCCATAGGGCTGGATAACTCAGTTGGTAGAACACCTATACCTTAATGGCAGTGGACACTATTGGTAATTACTCAAAATAATTATTAGCTTAAAACCTTTCTTGGTGACGAGTAATGGGGAGAGGTTGATGGTTTAATACATTGTGAGAAACATTGTGAGAAACGGCTTCCTTTGAAGTGCCATAGTTTTTGAGAAAGAAGTAACTTTCCATGAATTTGATTTCGAGACCTCAGATTTAGAACTTGAGGTCTCGAAATCAACCATCTAAACGCACACAACTTCTCGTGACAAGAGTTATTTTTCTTTCATTATTATCTCGCAACTTCGATGACCAATTGAGCTCAAATTTTCACAGGTTTGTTATTTTATGCATATGTTGAGATACACCAACTGTGCAGGCTAGTCTTTGACAATTACCAATAGTGTCCAGTACCTCTAATCTGGAGGTCAGTGGTTCAAGTTCAGCTCCAGTCAATTTTGTTTTTGTTCAAACCCAAATTATTTGAAAAATAAGCCAGCACAAAACAATTCTGGTACCCTGTCATGTGTACTAAGATACACTTGTTGCAATTATACGTTTCTATCTCTGAAATTTTTTTGGATTTATACCTTCTGCAGTCTGAAGACAAATGCTCTCACTGTAGTCTCCTTCTCCAGCGTGATTGTACGCCTTGATTCTAGCATTGTATGTAGTGTCAAAATGGAGACCATCTACAGTGCAGATTGACTCTCGGCCATAATACACCTCCTGTTAAAGTCAACCAATTGGGACAAAGACGTTTATTAAAATCAGGAAATTCAATACAACATAAGGGAGTTTATACACTCAAAGTATGTAGGCCTACCTTTATTTATCATTTAGTTTATAAAGTAAAATTGGCATAACATCAATCAATCAGATTTTTCCCCAACCATAAAAAATAAATCATGCTGTCCTTTTATATTAAAATATTATAGGTAAACCAAAGTATTGAATGATATTTACAAATAAAGACCTTCAAAGACAAAATTATGAAAAGTGAATGGTAAAACATCACATACAATTTTAAACTATAATAAATTATGACAAAAAGAACAATATCACTCCTGAAGGAGGAGCGCAGCAATGTAAACATTAACTCAATTATTGTATAGTTGCTGTCTAATTATGATTCAACAAACAATCAATGCACATGCAACAAATAGAAATACACAGTACAAAATGGCACTACTCCAAAAGAGTCGGAGCTAAAAAAGGAAAACATTTTACATCACTTTAAAACACAATAAAACAGATTGTAGATTGAGGGATGGGTGTGCTGTGGGGAAATCAGAAGCAGGATTAGAAAATAAAATATTCATGAATGAAGTGGTAATTCTAGAAAGAACCAATGGTATCATTTATCAAACAGCATGCACCAGCCACCATCTAGAGAATGCTGGACTGTATCATTATGCTCAAATCTAAATTTGATTAGTACTTTCATGATAATAACAGCCATACTAGCCGTTTCTTATAGAGCACTTTTTGAGACAACCATATCAAATCACTTTGACATGATTTAATGCACAACCATATACAAACTAGAAAATGCAATTGTAAACAGCAAACAGAAAAGGTGATTTTATTTCATTTTAAATTCTTTGTAAGTGAATGTACTTCACTAAGAGGAAACTGAAACCATTCTGCCAGGAGTGGAAACCGTCTTAATGACCAACCTTGGTTATACCTCAGGGTCTGTCATCAATTTATACTCTCATTTTCCAATACACACTATTTTTAAAATAGTTCCCAGAGCCAAATCAACACAATATAGAGCCAAATCAAAAGCAGAGGTTTCAGTTCTTAGCAAATTCAATAAAAAGTACGATAAATTAGCTCCAGAAACGACTCAATAATTCTCAGAGAGAATTGACCCCTTGCCCGCGCGTCACGAGCGGCGACTGATGCCACGCTCACCATGTTGGTGGGCAGGTAGGTTTACGTGTATTAATGCTGCGGCACCCAAAATGCGCACTTCACTTCATAACGCACAGCATAGAGTTTTATATAAAAACGCAGTGAGATTGCCCACCAGTATGGCGCATTCAAGATTTTTCTGATGATGACGTCAGGTGAATTGGGTCAATAGGCCAAATCCAAACTGGTGGCTGCGACTATGACTGTTGCTAGGAGTGTTGCATCCTATATTTCAATGCACAATGATGCAGTGATCCAGCCATAGCCATAGCCAACAATTTGAAGACAGCCCTTTTCGAAACCTTGACTAGAACTATTGCTCTGGGCACAATGCATACGTGCAAAATAACAAAGAAATTGAGGGAAATAGTATAAATAAAAAAAAAGGTTTGATAGACCATGGAGATAGACAGTCATTTTGAGTCACAGAAGCATGTTAAAGCATAAAGACAACTGAGACAAACATAAATATATAAATAATGGTTTTTGCTGTGCATTGGTGTTTGTACCGGTAGTTTCACAGGAAAATTGTCACTAAAAACATGCAAGCATGCAACTGCCTTTTCAAAATAAAAACGAGAAGAAAGTGCCTTTTACTATAGTAAGACTTTCTACTGTGTTTTTCAATATCCAATGACACAAAGTCAATAAACAAAAGGATGATATCAGATGGTTGGTTGAAAAGATTCACGCTTCAAAGCAACAGTCCACCTTTAACCTACCCTAAACTCCCCATTGTTTCCATCATCAAGCTCCAATACATAGCCTTCCACCCAGCTGGATGGGTGTGACTGCCAAGCTATGGTGACGCTGTTATTCTCAGCACTGCAGTTTTCTGGCATGATGATTGGTGGATCAGGCACTGTGGGAAAGAAGAATATGACAAGACACACAATAATGAATCAATGAACATAATATAACACCCCCTACCCACATACCGCACGTGGCCACTCAAAACAAAACTACTTGTTTATATCCCCCTTGTGGAGGTTTGCAGAGTTCCCTTGACGGGAAGATCATTAAAACAGAAATACTCCTTAGTAAGTCTTGTCTCAATCTGTAGTGATACATAATTAATTTGCTGTGCAAATTTTGCACTTGTAATATTACAGGAAAATGTTCACTAAAATAAGCAAGCAAGCAACTGCCTTTTGTAGAAAAAACATGTCCGACACACAATAATGATTCAATGGAGAAAATATACACCCCCACCCCCAGATGATCACACAAGGCCACTCAAGAAATACTCGGTTTATATCCCCTTGTGGGAGTTTGCCGGAAGATCATTAAGAAAGAAATACTCATCAGTAAGCCTCGTCTCCAAAGAAAGTCAACACCGGGAAGCAAGGTTACTTATCTCTAATCTTTCTCCCAATGATAAAAGCAGGTTTATCATACTGCTTTATTTGATAATAAAAGGAATATAATCAAACCGAATATCGGTTGAGATTAATATTTTCCTTTCTCGTCTCCGCAAGGAGTTCAGGCTACAGTTTTTATTGATCATCGAGTTAATAGCGTTGTGATTATTCAGAGAGGAGGTCATTCCAGGTAAGAAAGTAGAACAAGGACAATCATGACTCACTGGGGGGAAGTGATTGAGTACAGACAAGGTAACGTTATACCTGTAGAGACAACAAATCAGATAACTCATCTCCCAGTTGTAACAATCAGGACTCAATTTCATAAAGCCTGTAAGCACAAAAGCTTGCTAAGCACCGAAAAAGTATTGCTTAAGAGAAACAGGTTACCAACCAAAACTACATTAAGTTTTACATTGTAGTGACTGGTGCCCACATTTTTTGCGGAGCAGAGACAATTGCTGAGCAGGGTGCATACGTGAGCATTACAAGTCTTATTATTATTAGTAGTATTTTGCTGCTTAACATCTTAATGAAATTGGGCCATTGTAGTTGGGCTGGTAAGTTTTTCTGGTAAGCGTAATTGAACAAAAATACGCTTGGGTACTTTTTGTGCTTACGCAGCTCCATGAAACTGGCCCTGGTAGTATCTCTATTATTTGACAGAAACTCGGCCAAATTACATGGCACTAAATTAAAAATGGACCCTGGATGAACTACAACATATTTTCAGGGCCGTTCAGCGAGAAAATTACCTTTCATCTCTTTGAAGTTAAGCCGTTCAATAGCCCTTAATACCGGCCCGCTATCCAGCGTCAGATCAAACTCCGCATCCACCCGGTGCTCCAAGATCATCTCCTTCTTCCAAGACATCTCGGTGTTGCGGACTCTATTAATCAATGCGCCAGACACCTAAAGAGGATGATATAAGACGTAGTGGATGTATATTAACCCCGTGTTTAGGTGTTGAAAGATGAAACACAGCCCTGTTGTAATCTTCCTCTACTGATTAAGGTATCTACACCCCCATGGATGTAAATTATAATGTGTCAGACAGATGCCTCATGGGTGAGGCTAACAAAAGAGGATCTCTTGTTTCAGGTTTGAGTTTATGCAGCTCTGTTAAAATTTCCAGCCATCATTTAAAAAAAAGAATTGTACACAATTCTAGAATTCTTGAATGAATACTTCTCAATGGGATTAAAATGAACTGAATAAACGAATCCTCCTGTTATATGTACCAAGGAGAATGTCATAAAAATACCTGCATAAATAAAAACAACGGGCGAAACTTTTGAAATTGCATAACTAACTAAAAAACAATATTAATAGTAGTAATGAAAGTAACTTTCTCCAAAGATGACTGAAATTCAACTGAATCTGTTATAAGGGAACGGCTCCTTGTTATATAAATTTGTGTAACAAGACCTCCTAGTGTTAAAATGACCTACCACATCACTTCACATTTTAAAACAAAACTGTATTATGCCCATAAAAAAAAGTTAAAATATAAACTGTTTGAGCAAAGACGACTTATTTTACAGATTTGCTGTATACCTTGGATGCCAAATAACAACATATTGTGAATATTTCAATTGCCATTTCAGATATTGTGTGGGTGTTTTATTGTCCTGCACTAAAATGAATAAGCTGCACCTAAAAATAGTGTAAAAAATACTTGTAAACTAATTTTTTTATATTTTTTTATCTGGAATACTTTGCTAGAAACAGCGTAATTCTATCTAATGGCCGCTTAAGTGCCAGCCAACACAAAGAAATGTTCATGTAACTTTATACCCGGTAGAAGATGCTACCTAAATCAAAACATCAATTGCCTATATATAAACAGGTATCTCATTATATCCATATATGAAACATGGTGACTGGGAATCATTTCAACGTCTGTGACTATCGGATTTCAAGACCTGGTAATAACTATCTAGAGAGAAACTCAGTATAGAGTCATCTTTATGGTGTACCGCTAGCTGCGATGATTTATTATTGATGAGTCACTCATTAAAGACAAATAACGTTGTCTCTTCTCTGAAGGCCATTGGCATAATGTCATACAGCTGCTTAGCAGAAATTATTGTCAAGCAGATTCATTTTGATTAGTAAATAATGTCTGTTACAATGACTTGTTCAGTAACAAGTGAATAATGCTCTATTTTGGATTCCTTGGGCTGAATCAAGTGTTGCTATGTCACATGGTTCTGAGCATGCTTTTTTCACTCTGGTATCCTTGTGTCGCACAACATTTCATTCGGTGTTGTCCCTTGGTTTGAGCTGTCTATAAATACAATTTCTGTAACAACTGAAATATGAAATTCAGTTTTTAGATGTGGGAGGCAAACTCCAACTGGAGTAAACCAGCACAATTTGGACAAACATGGGACTATTCTGGATGGCCCCCTATGTTACTAAGAAACATCCTGCCTCTATTTGTCAAACATAGAGTTATATATGAGAACTGGAGGGCGCACTGGTGATACTTCTTGCACAAACTCGACAGGACCACAACAAGACACGCGCGCCATTATGTACGCGGGTTGAAGTACACGTTGGAGTTTGTGTTTATTGAACGCTGACGCGATGCTGTTTTGTCAACTTACAAAATGGCCGCACAAACACACGCTAAGCAATGCATGTTTGTTAAACTTAGAAAATGGCCGCCTGCGCGCATGCCGGGGCGAGAATATAGGCCAGTGCGCCCTCTAGTTAACTCTATGGTGTCAAAGCAACACTGGATACAGTCTGAGGAATTCAAATTGAGCACACTTGTGACCTAACAAGGCATTACAACAGTAACACAACAAACAATGAACAAAACTTTTGTTTTAGTTGGTGTACTGTTTCTTCCTAATGCTAATAGTACTGTTTTTAAGGGGGTGGGGGGGAGCACAACCCGATTTGGAATTCATAAATTACCATGAGAAATGATGCTGGATCCTGTTCCTTCATGACTTCAATAGCGTACTCCAATAGTCCGGTAGTCTGCTTCAGTTTACAGCTGCACTGTCCAATGTGATTCTTGATCATCTTGGTCTTGAACTCGCGCTCTCGTTGCACCTGAACAGGGGAGGGAGGAACCAGACTGGTGTAAAAATCACTGCTTTCAATATGAGAAGGAAGAGAATCACAGACAAATTTAAGTTTCATAAAAACAAAGGATTAGAGTGTTTTTTATTGACACTTGACATTAATTTATGTAACACAAGATTTATGTTACATCATTTGGTACAATTATAATTTATTTCTTGACTATTAGCGGGTTTTTTTTAAGCGTAAGGAGGTTTTGAGAAAATCCTAAAATAAGGAAAATTCCTAAGAAATCACATGCCTACTATTTCCAAGACAATCTGGTTTTGGTGGAGGGCGTCACAAACATGCACGATAACAAAATATAGCATGATCCATTTGAATGGATATCACATTCAAGAATCACTTATCAAAATTACACAATGAAATCATGGCTCCATTATTCTTATAAGTAACTAGCTAAACAATCATTGCTAACAACAAATGATATTGACAATTTCAGACAACTACAAAGAAAAACGTGTAATGCCAACTGATGCACTAATGGGCTATTACATTCAAGCCAAAATAAACATGAACCCATGCATTATGAAGAAGAATACACAACATGACATTTATACATATACCTTTATGATGGAAGCAAAAAAAAAAAAAAAACTACTTCAAAAATCAGTCCAACAGGTTACAATCATACGCAAGTTCAATACAAGTAATTCAACATTCATGCATTACAATTATTCAACACCAAGTAAACAATACTCACTCCTGTACCTAGCATAAGAAAGGTTTCTATACGGCACTTTGTTTGTGTATCATCCTAATAGTAACAGTCACACAATTAGCCCTTAATTAATATTAGAAATGTGTCATCTGTTACTCCTCTACTCTTTATTTGTGGTCATTAAAAAAGATTACCATGGTACAGACAAACAGTAGCCTTCCACTCAAATAGATTAAAATTGATATCTTTACAAAGGAAATGGGTTTTCCTTATGTTTAATTCTAAATCTATATGGAGACATGGCGAAAGAATGAGAAAAATTTTTGTTTTTAATCACGGATTATTGCTATTCATCACGCAGACTGATGCCTATTATCTCAAGTTTCAATTATGAAAATAATAGTGCATTGCCTTTGCAAAATAAATTGCGGCGATAAGGTTTTAATTCTTAGCCAAACAGTGGCCCAGCCCCCCTTCTGTCGATTAAAATACATAACGTCTTTGTTTTTTCTGCCAAGACCGTTCTCATAACCTAGCTTCCACTCCCCCTCAAGGGATTCCAAAAGGATCATCAGAACAAAAGCAAGTATTACCGTTCTCTCTCGCACATCCCGTGTTTACCTAAAGACCGTGGGGACTTCATTAAAATACACTGGAAGAATGGCCACGATGAAACTTATTGAGCACGCTTGTCACTTAATATTACGCAAATATGTTTATACTGCCGGCCGTTGGCATTCACTGCCAATCCATACTGAATTTGTGATTTAAACTGCGGCGTAGATGTTTTATGTGCACAAGGCAAAAAAGGCTGAAAGTGACAACAGTTCTTAAGTGGGTGGTTCAGTTACTGCACTTGATGAAACTGAAGGGTTGGGGGAGAAATTTTCTTTTTGAGGGGAATGACTCAGAACACGAAGCAAGGAGTTGTCACATCTATCTGTTGCCTTACACTAGACATCAACGCCACAAATGAAATCTGAAAAAAGGAGATTCAATTCACAATTTCGGGGGCGGCATTCTAGATTGAAGTGGGAGGCATGTCAGCCAAACCTCTCCGGCTTAAGTCTGTTTTGAATATGGGCGAAATTAAAAAATCAAATCAAATTAACTTTTCATCTTCGGTGCGATTGATTAGAGCACTCTGACAAATACTTCCTTATACCGGGAGCAATTTCAATAGTACCAAATTGAAGGATATTGGTAACTATGAATGATAAAATTCATTCAAGGGAGTTTGACATTATCTTAATCTAGTTTCTCTTTTTTTTTCACCTTCCATCTAATATCTCTTACCTCAGAAAAAAAACCTACAGTAAATAAATTAAAAAAATATAACAAACGTTAACAATATGAAGACCATATGACCTTTTACAACATTATACAAAAGGGCCACGGAGCCAGGGGTCGATTTCACAAAACTCTTCCTAACTTAGGACTAGTCCTAGGCAATGCTAAGAGATAGGACTAGTCCTAAGTTAGGATGAGTTACTTAAGACCAGTCCTTTCTCTTAGCATTGCCTGGGACTAGTCCTAAGTTAGGAAGAGTTTTGTGAAATCGACCCCTGGCTTGTTTGTACACAGCTCAAATTTGAATCTTACATTTTATGGAAATTGCAATGTTTGATTTTCATCAACTTTTAATAATATGAAGAAAGGGGCACATCACAAAACTGGTTTATCAATCCTCCACAGAAAATCTTCTGCCGAAATCCTGTTAATGTTCATGAAGTGGCATATGATTACTGCACAAATCACCGATAATTAGTGGATTGCTGCAGTATAAACAACAATACAACTTTGCACACTATGATTGATTTCTACTGCTTTCAATAATATGTGACCATCAAAGTCAAGGAAATTAAAAAACATTATTATTTGTACAGTTTGTTTATTGAAAACTAGAGGGTGGAAATAAGTTTAGTCTTCAAAAAGAGCAATGATGTTCACTTCAAAACAAAAAACAAAGAAACAAGGTTCACTATAAACACATTTATTCCGCATTGTATATTTTTCATACCCATAAAACATTCCCTTCCTATAAACGTGTCTAGAATTTGTAGATAACTTTTTCCTTTTATGCTGGTCGTTTCACCGTTATTGGACAGTTAACAAAGCACTGCCCATTTCCACATACTTGAAATTTTGACAGTCGTCATAAATCTGATACACAGCAAGTCAAATAACTCTCAAGGAGACATCCAGAGTCAAGAAAAACATCCCAAAGCAACATTTTGTGGTCAGATTTCTGGGAGATTGAGAGAGAGAGAGTAAAAAATCCCTACAGAGAGTTTGGTCGCCACAAATAACCCAGACATTGGCTCCATAAGATAAATAGTAGTTGGTGACTTGAACTCCTCAAGGATGATGGAGGTTCTCAATTGCAACCCAAGGACCGAGGTTTTCTGGTTAATGGAATAACTCCCTTAAAGCTCTTTGAAAAGGGTTTCAATGTTTTGGATTGAGGTGAAGACCTTATTTGTCAACAATTATTAAGCATTTTTCAATTATGGTGAGGGGCAACTTTTTGATTGCTTTACAGACGCCTCCTCCATTAGTTGCCTGGGGATATTTTAAAACAATTTCTTTCTGATTGGTACAATGCTATTTCCTACTGAAATAAAAAAGTATTTTCAGTGAAAACAAAAACCCAGAAGAAAAAGCCCATTCCAATCAGCCAATCTACACATCTTAATAAAAATAAATACACCAGTTGATCGTCCTTGGTCTTTTTAAGAGGATGAGGGCCTTTTAAAGTTTAATTATGTTTTTCTTGGGGAATTTCTCTACTTGACTTTGCTCCAAGATAAACACCACTTATGTTGGAAAAAAACCTGGAATTTAGACCCCTTTTTATAGTCCTAATGTGGTGACCTCAGTGAAGGCTTTTCTAGGAAATTTCGTCTTGATAAAGTTACCGAGTAGGGCCTTTATGTAGTGCCAGTTTTACATTTACATTGTAAAGTCCAGTCACAAAAACACTTTTTTTTAAATCTGCTCACACAATCTGTAGATTTTGTGAACCCTGAAAGACTACTATGTGTGGTTGAAAACTGAGACAAAACAATTTGTTTTTTCATTTATCTGCTAAGGAAAGTTGTCAGCCAATTATTTTCAAAACTTTCTACATCTTCCTTTGATTTCTTAAATAAAAACAATTTAAAGTTGTCCCACTCTTTTTCATGAACTCATGATTAAATAATGCTTCAGACAAATATTCCCTGAGAAGACACAGATGAAAGTGATTGCTTGCAGTCATCTTTATTCCATGGATATAGGAATAGAAGTGCAGATCCAGCATTAAATAAACACTGCAAATACAAAGTCATCATAATTATGCAAGTGAAGGTGCAAGTCAACATGCCTCGGTGCCCCCAAGAGAGTTTCTGCCTCCTGGAAGGACATCCTGAACTTCACTGATCAAATGTTGGCATACCTGTGCAGTCTCCAATGGTCCCTAATGGTTGCTGACGAGTATTCATGCTCATGTACAAGGTGTGCTTTGAACACTAGGGTCATTAGTTATTCTGTGCTGAGACATTCCAGGGAAAGAGAAGTGCAATGTCAGAACTAGACTGTCCCTTCAGGGTTATCGGGAGGTAAAGTGTACATGCATAAGATTAGACTTTATGGACAAGTCGTTATTTGCCGTGGTTATAGTCGAGTCGCGGAGATAGCGTAATAACACTCAGCTCTCCGTGAGAGAAGACTGCTCTCGTGAGACCACAGCTTTCGCACGAGGCTGCTGGTTCCCGACTACTCCCCATAGGGACTGCAGTCGCAGAAGTAGTTGTTTTGCAGAGGCAAGCAGTCGTGCGAAAACATCGTCCTTGTCGGGAGATTTGTGGAGAAGAGTCACAATGCTATCATCGCGACAAACATTTGACGACTCGTCCACAAGTCTACGGCAAGATGGGCTTACTACTTTTCACTTCAAGGTGCTTTCAATTGTCTAGTGTAACAATAACACTAACTCCCAAAATTCCCTCCTCGCATGGTTTTCTTTGCTCGTTTTTTTTTTTTTAAGTTTGGTGAATTCAGCAAAAAGAGAGAGAGAGAGAGAGAGAGAGAGAGAGAGAGAGGGGGGGGGGGAGAGAGAGAGAGAGAGAGAGAGAGAGAGAGAGAGAGAGAGAGAGAGAGAGAGAGAGAGAGAGAGAGAGAGAGAGAGAGAGAGAGAGAGAGAGAGAGAGAGAGAGAGAGAGAGAGAGAGAGGAGAGAGAGAGAGAGAGAGAGAGAGAGAGAGGAGAGAGAGAGAGAGAGAGAGGAGAGAGAGAGAGAGGAGAGAGAGAGAGAGAGAGAGAGAGAGAGAGAGAGAGAGAGAGAGAGAGAGAGAGAGAGAGAGAGAGAGGAGAGAGAGAGAGAGAGAGAGAGAGAAGAGAGAGAGAGAGAGAGAGAGAGAGAGAGAGAGAGAGAGAGAGAGAGAGAGAGAGAGAGAGAGAGAGAGAGAGAGAGAGAGAGAGAGAGAGAGAGAGAGAGAGAGAGAGAGAGAGAGAGAGAGAGAGAGAGAGAGAGAGAGAACAAAATCCCTAAATCCCTAATATATCGCTCATCCCATCAGTCAATAGCCAATTATTGATCAGAGACTTAGGACACTGAGACAAGCGATGAGAACAGACTTCTAGTATTTGAGATGGTCTGTCTGAGGAAAATCCATTGGGGTTACCATAAGACATTGAAAAACGCATCAGAGATACCCTGGACTAAAAGCAAAGCAGCTATCATACTTTGGGAACACTAAAAGAATGACAGCAAGCCGTTACCCCAAAACTCAGGCTCGAAGGCAATAATATTGATGAATTGATGCCCAGAGGAAGACCACAGAAGCGCTGGGCTGATGATATCAAGTCCTTTTGTGCCTGTCTTGGCATTACATCACCGGTCAACGCAGCTATCATACTTTGGCTACACTAAAAGGATGATGGCAAGTCCTTACCCAAATCTTGTCCTCCAAGGCAATAATATTGACGTTTCAATGCCCGGAGGAAGACCACAGAAATGCTGGATACTAGATGACATCAAGTACACTTGTGCCGCTCTTGGCATCACACATAAATGTGCTTTGGGCACACTAAAAGGATGACGGCAAGTCGCTACCCAAACTTGTGCTCGAAGGCAATAATATTGTATCAAGGGTCGGAGGATGACCACAGAAATGCTGGGCGGATGAAATCAAGTCCTCTAGTGCCAATCTTGGGCAAGACATCACCGGTCAGAGCAGCCATCATACATGTACTTTGGCCACACTAAAAGGATAATGGCAAGTCGTTACCCCAACTTGTGCTCAAAGGCAATAATATTGATGTATAAAAGCCCAGAGGATGACCACAGAAACGCTGGGCTGATGATATCAAGTCCTCTAGTGCCAATCTTGGCATTACATCCCTGGCTAACGCAGCTATCATTCTTTGCCTAAACCAAAAGGATGACAGCAAGTCGTTACCTCAAATCTTGAGCTCGAAAGCCAATAATATTGATGTATCAATGCCCAGAGGATGATCACAGAAACGCTGGGCGGATGATATCAAGTCCTTTGCATCACTGGTCAAAGCACCTTTCATATTTTGGCCACACTAAAAGGATGATGGCAGTGGCACGCTGTTCTCGAGGGCAATATTGATGGACCAATGCCCAGATGAAGAACAAGGAAATTCTGGACAGCTCGTACCGATCTGGGCATCACATCACTGGGTCAGTGCTGGACATCAAGCAAATGACAGAATAGCATGGCGACTGATAGTGGATAGGCAGGGCCCCCTTGTGAGGAAAGCTTTAGTCAAAGTCACATGTATTTCTATCATCATTGATCAGAGTCCTCACTCTTAAAACGTTCATGATTACTCAATGGTTTCTCTCCTTGCCTTTCACCCCCTCCCCCTTTAAACCCAGTTTGAATCCTGGACTGGAGCTTTGCATGCGGACTGGGTTTTCAGTCCCTAACTGATTATCGTACTTGTATTTTTCTCCCACACTAAAAAGCTCCGGGGTACAGTGGCTAGTCGCATTTGAACGTCCATTGGTATGGTTTCATTGTCAAAAAGATGAACAATAAGAGTAACAGGTTACAAAGAGCTACATGGTGCAACTTGTAGCCAATCCAATGACATCAAGGCAAACTCATTTCTTTTTCACAATAAGTGTTTTTGTGTCTTCAACCACCTCACATCATAACCCATAGGGTGTACATCTTTACATGTACTTCCACCCCTCTCCTGAGAGAGCTACAGTGTAGGCACTCACACTAATGCTTTCAGAGGCCCTTAACATCAATGTAACTTTTTCTTTTCCCGCCAATTCGGTGATAAATTGTTTTTTTCGAGCTCATCCGTTTGTACACCTGTCTAAAGTAGACAGTTATCACATGTACTTCAACTAAAAACAAACCAACCAGCTGTCATCTACAGCTTATCAAAATTGCTTTTTAATATCAGAAAACAAAAAACCACATTCCTCGCAATCTGATCATGAAGTATTATGACAAAAAAAATGCCAGTTTTCCATCTCTCGTGGGACGACTTCCTACTAAGAGTACAGTGTGGGATTCCAACAGGCATGCACTTGACATTGTTATTCCTTCCATCTTGAATTCGCAGCCAGTTCCACTGAATTAACAGGTGAGTTGTTTTGACAGACTCTGGCTGTCAGCAAACTGGAGATTACAGCCGATTATGGAAGCCTGACTGAAGGGTTGAACAGCTCACTATACCTTGGCAGACAATCTGCCAACCGTGTAGTCTTTACGCACTCTAGAAATACTAACAGTAGACGCTCCGGTGGGTACACGTTTTTTTTAAGTGTCCAGGCAGGTTTCTTATCATAATGATATTACGATTTTTCTTTGAGTTAAAGGAGCAATGGACCTCCATCCATCATGCTGCATTAGTCTTTTGTTGTTAATCCCCCAAGTGTGATAATGATGAAAAGTGACTGTCATTTGTGATATTGAGTTATGATGATGAGTAGCAATATAGAGGAACAAAAATATGGCTGCACTGTGCAACAACCACTGAGATCTATAGTCCTACATACATGTCTTGGGGTAAAAATACATGCTAGAATGTATGAAAGAATATGAAAGAACAAATAACAGACAATGACAACTTGCACAAAAATGCTTCCTGCAAGAAAGTCCCATCTCAAGGCATACTTGGCTATTTTATGTGAGACACATTGTATAACGTTTTGACAATTTCAAACTTGTGTGTATTATAAGTGCTATTTTAGGAGATCAACGCTTTGGCACTGACACAACGACATGTGAAAACTTGTGAAAAAGGATTCAAGACATGAGATATAATTATAAATAAGTGTCTGGTTAATCCAAGAGTTTACTTGGAATTTAATAGTTCCAATCATCACGAGAATTACTTGCTGATGTTCTCTTACATTTTGAGGCAAGAAAACTAAACATGTACTGAAATAAAAATGTTATCCTTGAATAAGCAATGAGCTCTTCAATGGAATTTGTACTGGTTAGATTCAATACACTGTCCTTGATAAACTAGACAGAGTTAAGTCGTACCCAATGGAGGCTACATCTATGGCTACATCTACGGCTAGGACTGTTGCTAAGCGTGTTACTATGGATATACCATACTTCAATGCAGGATGACTCGGAGATCTAACCGTAGCCGTAGCTGTAAGCCCCCAAGTCAGACAAGGTCTCAATGAGTTGTGTCAAGAAAGGAAAGGTGTATCTGCATGATCACTTCATGGAGGCAATGGAGGCAATTCAATTCCGTTGCCCCTGGTCATTCATTGCCTTAGTGCCCCTTGAAATGTTCCAATAGTAATTCATCATTTCCTTGTACGGGTTTCCCTTTACCAAGGAAAAAACACCTTGGTGCCCTGTAAACAATGCAGCATCAGGCCCTAGAATGGGGATTGTCATGTGGTATGAATTCAATAGGCTCTGTATTCTTGCAATGATATGTAATTGTCTATTGCCTAACTATTTTAATGCTCATGTAACTGTAGGTTAGTTTAAAGGGGACTTGTTTTTATTTTATTGGCAGAACAAATAAACAACAATAATATACATGGAATGTATAATTTTTACCACATAGAAACACATAATTGTGTTATCTATTTTGATGGACGTTAAGTGATATACATGTATGTTGCTAATTCATACTTTTTAAAAAATTTTAATTTTTTTTTTTTAATGCAAGTCGCCAGACACACAATGCCTGAAGGCCACTTCAAGGTGTGGGCTACAATTCTTTTTTTCCAGAGGCCGTTGCCACCTACTCCTAGGGCTGAAACAGGGTTACCCCTTTTACAGTCCATGTTTATGTGTTCTTTGCAGATGAAGTAAACTTTTCTGATAACAATTTATAATGCTCACTCTACTTGCTTTTATGTGAAAAATATAAAGAATATTCAAATTTCATATACCGGTTGGTCTATTAATATGTGTGGGTTCCTTTTTCCAATGGCCAGATCTCAACACGTTCAATCAATATCCCAATGCACATCCTACAGACCAACAGCCAGGATGGCAGTCATTTTCCAGCAGAACTCAAAATGGCTTTACTCAAATTCCAACGTTCTCGATCAAATTTCAGCCATGTGAAAGGGTTTCCGCTAACCCAACCTGTGTTGCCTGTCACCAAGATTAAGAGATTTTGTCAGCTTTCTGAAATCTTGGCTTCATACAGAGAGAAGTGATCCATCCTAGGACCTGGTGACAGAGACCAATCCTTAAAGGCACTGGACACCTTTGGTAATTGTCAAATTAGACAATCTTTGTGATTTTGTCTACTTTTTATAGTATTTCTTTGTTTTTTGGGGGGTTGTTTGCCTGTAGTTGTGCTTGTCCCTTGTCTTTTGTTTTTTTTATGTGTAAACAAGGGTCCCCATTTAGTGGGCCTTTGTACCTGTTCGGGGTTTCCCTTTTGCACCAATGTAATTTTTTATGTATTTGTGCAATGAAGGTAATAAGATCTCACTTGGTGCATTGGGCCAGCCCAAGTTGGACTTCTCCGTGATTGACGTCCTACCAGGGCTAGGTTTATCCCCACATATATGCATAAAATAACAAACCTGTGAAAATTTGGAATCAATTGGTCATCGAAGTAGCAAGAGAACAATGAAAGAAAAAAATACCCTTGATGCACTTAATTTGTGTTGTTTCAGATGCCTAAAAAATATATTCAATTACTTCAGGGCTGAAGCCTTTTAATATTTGAGTGAGAAATTACATCTTTCCCAGGTCAAAATTCCAGTTGAACCTAGTTAAATTGGGTTTAACTGGAACTAGTTGAAAACCAGTTGATAAACTAGTTAAACACAGTTAATACCAGTTGGTTTAATACGGAAAATGGACAGAAACCTAATGGTTTATAATTTCAACCTAGTTGAACTCAGTTAAACCTAGTCCAAACCAGTTGGTTAATATGGAAAATGGAGTTTGGTCACTATCCAGTTGAACCAGTTGACACCAGTTAACTAGGTTCAACTGAAATTTTGACCTGGGTTGTCAGGTAAAAAACTATGTTACTTCAGGAAGGAGCAGTTTCTCAAAATGTTTTATACTATCAACAGCTCTCCATTGCTCGTTGCCAAGTAAGTTTTTAGGCTAACAGTTCTTTTGAGTAAATACCAATAAGATCCAGTGCCTTTAACTCTTGCCTCCTCCGTTGAAGCCCGTCTGGCTTCTCTGCACCTGTAGTTACCCCACTCCTTATAGCCGGTGTTCTGTTTGGACAGGCTCTTTGTCATCTTGACGAGTACAGCTCAGAGATCAAGTGATTCAAGCCAAAATCGACCAAACCCTCCGCTGATTGGTGGAATACCGACAAGCGTCTCATGTTGGAGACGTCTGACTGTGCCATTTGGGACCACGATAACCCTTCAGGTTTATCTTAAGTTATTTTTGTACAACTTATCAGAAGTGTTGTTTATGTTTTATTACAGAGGGCAAACTGTGTTAACCACCATTCACTGACCTAAAACTTCTTATTTTCAGAAGTAGGAGTTGTTCTGAGCACACTTGCTCCAAATCCTGAGCAATCAAATGGAAAAATTGCATTCTGAGTAAATACATGTAAATTGTTTAACAAGAACTGGGCAAAAAAGTCACAACTACATACGTGTACATCTCCTTCAGTCAACGATACCCTTAAATGTCAGAACCAAAGCTTTTACAAATATATCTTCTGCATATGATTTAGCATGCAACAACTTTTTGTAAACATTGCATTGGGGGGGGGGGGGTATGTCTATGTCCTCTTAGGAATTCTTACATCACAGGAGTTTCTGATAAAGACATTTTAGCTAAGAGTGCAGCGAGTGTTCTGTCTATAAGAGACTCATGGTAAAGTATCTTGCACGAGGACACATGTCCTGCTCACATGTCTCTCTATGGATTCGAACACCCCATCCTGCAAGAGCCTGGTGCACTTGACTACCTAGACATGGTTTGTCCTTAATACTTGTAGCCACTGGCCAGCAGTGACTGGTCGCTTGTCATTTCACTCATCCGTCAGCTTTTTCACTGGTCCATATTTCAAATGGAATAAGGGATGCTTTACAACACTGACGTCATGCAAACAAAAAGACTTAATCATCATGAAATGAACGAATCATCATGCAGTTTACATCACACCACAACATTCTCAATATACCAAGACACCAGAAACAAAACCCAACTCACAGAGTAAAAACGAAAATCACCAAATGAAGAAAGAACAAAAATGAAATCAACACTTAAGAATGTACAAAGTAAATAAATAATACATGGTTAATCAACTGAACCTGACCGTGCTGAGTACTACAAAAAAACACCACAAATGTCATAATGATGAGGGGCACCAGTTAACTCATAGCTCATCCAGAAATAGAGTGATTTTATCTTTCAACATCTTCATTAATCACCAATAGTCGGATCTTAATTTCTATAGCAGATACAGGCAAATTGTACAGGGCGATTATCCATTCTTCGACTCCCGTCTTTCTCGGTCAAGCTAGTTAGTTCTCTTCGGTTGACAACATCAACAAACCCACAGCTTGTAAAGAGCATAGTGTTTGTAAGCCATGCCTCATCACCTCCATTTCATATGCATCACTTTGCCTGATATTTTATTCTATTTGCTTAAGAGACTGATTTTCAAGTCAAAAGCAACGGACCATGTGGTGCCACATGGAATTAGGCAGGGAATATGTCAGTTCATGGGCAAATGGTTTGATTTTGCATTGTAGTGACTGCTCATCTGGAGAACTTAATATATGAAATGTGCACTGATTTATCATATCATATTGCACTTGCAAGATGTCAATTGAAAAAGAGATGAGATTATAAAACTAGTTCCGGATAATACTGCATACAAAAAAAGTTTTCCATTGTGAGAGCATGTCTTAAAAAATGCCAGAAAGCACGTCTAGTTTTATAATTAATTTCTTTGTCTAGAATGACATCTATTGTTTATTCTTCTGTAATTTTTCTGTCATTTGTCTGTACATTAAAACATGTACTGCCACATCGACAGAGTGCACATTTTCCTCTAATCAGATTCCAATTTTAAAGAGCAGAATGGAGGTCACTATATACATTAACTTAAATAAGAGAGAAGAGACATGGCTATACAAACAGTCTTTTTATAGCAACTTTTTTTCAATAGATGTTGACAAATGGAGGCTTTCAGTCTGGCTCACAAACCCCATTCTCAGACTCATTCATGTCATTGTGTTCGACAACCCCCTGGGATTAGAATGGCAGCTGAGCAATTTCACATTTTTATTAAAAAAGCGAGTGGAGAGAGAGAGAGTTTTTTTAATTTTGTGAGCTGGACAACAGCCTGAGTTAACTGGACACCTTAATAAGACGTACCACATTTCTAAAGGCCTCGGCCTGTGCAGAGTTCTTTCTGATTTCTGACGCCTGTTGACATTGGCGAGGGTGGTAGAGGAAAGAGGAGAAGGGTGTTAGTGAATCACAGGGATTTCTATAATAAGCCTATCCTCGACCTCAACTAATTCATTCTGATTCATGATATCTAGTATTTACTCAACTTGCAAATTTCAATGCACTGCCAATGATCATTTGTGTAGGTTACAAATATTTCAAACTATTTGAAGCTACAATTTTTTAAAATAAAAAATCCCCCAAACCCAATACAATAACAACCAACACCAAAAAAGAGAAGACAATACAAGACAAAATTAATAAAGTAAAGATAACAAAATACATGTTTTAACCCTCCATATTCCATCCATAGTTCTGCTGAGAGAGAACAAGTCTGTAATAAAACTATTTACCATTAAAGGACCACGTTGCCTTGGATCGGTCGAGTAGGTCTTTGAAAAGCGTTTGTAACCGTTCATAATAAAATGCATATGGGTAGAAAAATGTTGTAAAAGTTGAATACAATGATCCTTACAAACATGCCTATAGTAACTGCACGGTTTTCCTTTTACCTCGTCGACTAACTTGGTCAACCATTTATGGGATAAATGGCTGACCGTGTTAGTTTGCAAAGGAAAATGAAAACCACGCAATTTCGTGGCAAATTTGTGTGGATTCTACTTTTAAAACATCTTTCCAACCATACATTTTATAACAATCGTTTACAAACGCTTTTTATAGACCAACTTGTCCGATCTAAGGCAACGTGTTCCTTTAATGCTACATAACAGAACGAGGACAGCTATTGACAGAATTTAATCTGAAGACTTACTTCACTTTTGCATTACTTGTACTAACACACTAAATATAAAGCCTATTCGAAATGGAAAGACACATGAAGGTCTGTGTACTCATCCTCTCTGTTCTTCCATGTCTGTTTGGATAGTTGAGCTTTGTAAAAAAATCAGGGCGATATTTAGAAAAAACATTCAGCATAATAGGCAGAAAGTTTCCACAATCAGGGAGATTTCCCAATTTGTTCATAGCCTGAACATGGGAAGATTGTTGATTAGATTTTCAGGGAACTTTCTGCAGGATTCGTGAGGAGAGCTGGCAGCTCTGAGTCAATGCGTCTCACTCACAGTCTCATCATAAGATGAATGAATGACTGAATGTGATTAAGTCGTAATATGGTGTTCTAGACACGGCGCTAAGAATTGATATATTTTTACAATCAGGGAACAATCTCCTTGGAGACACTTAGGATCTTCTACTAGACACTGGATTAACACATGTATGATTAAAATAACCAAATGAAACCAAGTGTTCAAATTGATATGTTAATCCGCAGCATGTTGCATGTAACTCTTACAGTTCACGCTTTTTTTTTTGCATTTTGTTGAACCTAAGATGCCCAGCTTTTTGAAGTACACAAAATAAATAGTACATAAAATAGATCAGACATGTGCGATATTGGCACTTTCGGAACACACACAGTACATAAAAAAAGATCTTACATGAATAAGTGATATTGGCACTTTAAGATTACATAAAATAGCTCAGACATGTGAAGAGTTAAGTGCTTCTAAAATGCAGACAACTTTTCAAGGGTGTGCTTTGTACAGTACATAAAGGTACTGAATTGAAATTATATTTTGTTGTGGAAAGGACAAAATTCATGCGGCTTTCTCTTCCTTTCCCCTCGTACTAAACACATTCCACTTTAAGGTTGTGATCATGGTGACTTCAGTTTGGGGAGAAGTATCCACAAAATTTACAAATGAGGCTAATCCATTGCCTTCTTTCTAGAGCAGATGTCTTAAAGAAAACCCTGGGACTCAAACCATAGAGATTGCCAAAGTGATGAGAAAGACGGTCTGACTCCTACATTGTACATGAAAGAAAGGCAGGTGTTTATTCATGAATTCTGAATTCAAGAATAATTGACAGATTGGTTTAGTTCCCCACCCCTACAAAAACCCCAAACACAACTTGGGGAAGTTTAAAATTGATCACAGATCCGTGTATTAAGTACTAGGTTTTCCGTTTGCACAAAGTTTAGGAATTAATTTGCTCATTCAATTCAAGAATGAAAACATATCATCAGTTTTGCACAAATGAAGTCCGCCATGTTTTTGTCTTGTCAACGTTTCGATCAGTATGCTCCAGTTAATCTCCAAGGCAGTACTCCAGAAACAGAGCCTGGTGTTCTCCTGAAGACGATCAGAGCATATAACTGATCGAAATGTTGATTGAGTTGTCGATTACTAAATCTTCTCAGAACCAACACTTCTCAAAAGAGATTTACACATGGTGATACCGCAAACCTCACCCGGTTTATCTGGGTTGTTGATTGTATACAAAAATAGGGGGGTGTTGTACATGGTGTACACAATTCGTTTTCTGAAACTTCTTTACAGCTTTGGCTGCCAATTTAAAAAGTGTAGAGCCAATTTTAAATTTGAGTGCAACACATAAACAGATCAAAGAGTTCTGTCCTTGCTCTATGCTTAAACCACCCATACACCAAAGGAAAGAGGTGTGTTTTTAATTGAACTACAAATGTAACATGGATATAGGACTACCCCTAAATGATCCTGCTTTCTGAATTCAAAGTGATTACTTTAACATTGCTGGTGTCAAAGATCACTCACTGGGTCATTTCCGTGACCTTGCAGTTTAAGACCAGGCTGTGAAATGAATTGTAATAAATGTATCATGGGATTTGCAGGTCCAGGAGGGTCATCAGGTGGGCGTGTTTAACAGCCACTCTGCAGAGCAGAGCTGGGGTTAACAACATTGAGCGGGGGGTTCGGGAAAGGGTGTTTAGTTTCACATGGCCCAAGTATTTTGGCCGGGGTTGTAGCTTTGGAGGAACATCGTCTTTCCTCCATAGTCTCAATTCCAGCCCTATCTCGTGGCCCCTCCCCACCCCCGTTGTTTCAGCTCTCACTGTGCAGTCTCCACCCCAGGGGTGAACAACATTGAGCGAGGGAGCGGGGACATGAAAGGGTATGTTAAGTTCCTCATGGCCCAAGTACTTGGCCGGGATTGTAGATACATGCATGGAGGAACATCGCCTTTTCTCCCTAGTCTAGCTGCCCTAGAGTCTCTTCCTCACCTGTCGAATCAACAGCTCCTTCCTTCTCTTTAGGGCTTCAATCAACTCATCAAACTTGGCAACGAGACTTGCTTCAAACTCCACTGTGCATTCCTGGATTGGTAATGGAAAAAGAATAGAAAATAAAGCATTAAAAACTGCCGTAAGATTGTTTTAATCACTGTATAAATGTAGATATGCAATATTTAACTAAATTGTGAAAATTTCATTTGTGGCCTTTGTTAGTTTTCTTTTTATTTTGTTCAAACTAAGCCACGTTGTCCCACAATGATGTGCACGGTGAAATCTATTAAAATGCTGTAAGTTTATAAAATTTGAACTATGCTTAAAGACCATGCTAGAAAATCTTTCAAGAATCCCCGACAAAGAAAGCCTTAGTAGCTCTTTAATAATAATAAAAATAATAATAATAATGAAAGCATTTATATAGCGCCCCACAAAGAACAAAGCGCTTAACAATATACAAAGAAACAAACAATGCAAAGACAAAAAATAAAACTCATAAGTCCAAGTGATTGATATGGAAAATACATTTCCCAAGGAACACCGACAATTGACAATCAATGTTTCAGCAAACACTTAATTCTGCAAATTACTGTCTTTTCTCTCTGTAATATTAACAGAATTTTCACGCATAACGACTCAATAATACAGCTACTCGAAATCGAGTGTACCAAGTCTCTTGTGTACATGTACATGCAACGTATACAACCTAAACAAAAAACCCCCCTGAATGGCAATGCACTTATTTAAAGCAACATGACTGTCTGTACACACTGATGACCATATGTCCCTGGCTGTCTTTATCTATACAGATTGTGTCCCCCCTTGTTCAATATGAAGGTAAACGTACTATTACTCCAGAGGTGGCTTTGCACTTTCTGGATTACTGATCTCAATTTCTTGTGGTTTTTTTTTTTTTTTTTTTTTTGCCGGTGCGGTTAAATTAAATAATGCATAGGGGCAGTGCCACACTAATTCATTGCGCTAATGATTGGACGATTTTGAGAATGGACTAGACATACTAATGATTATTGTGCCTGTATTTTGTAGCGATTACAATTTTGATGCTAATGATGCACTTGAATTCTTAATGAGCGTTTATTTGCTGGTTTTTATGCAAGATATCTAATGCTTATATCATGTAAATTGTCCTTGTTTTTGTTAGATGTCTTCTACCCCTTTTTTATATTATTTACTTACAATGCTCTGGAAAATGCTCACCAAACCTCACAGACACCCAGCCTTGTTTGACTTGAAACCCTCAACAGTCTAAGGCATTCGAGTTGTGATGAAGTGAACAAAAACAGGATGCAGAAATTATCTTTCTGGAGCAACATAGAAGACTTTTAATGAAGAGTGACTAAATCTCTGCTATTCTCACCCCCTGCCCCCATCCAATTCATTTTTGTTTATTTAAAAATTCACCCTCACTCTTTTTTTTAATGTGATTTTCCCCTTCTTATAAATATATCATTTTGGGATGAACAAAGAAAAACTGACTAGCGCATTCCGGTTTAATGTGCCGGCACTCTACTAACTGAGGTAGCCTGATGTTCAGTCTCCCTATTTTGTCAACATCTTTGTTCTTTGGTACCACTCAGAAGCAACGCAACCCGTAATTATGGTATAGCCAGGGATCACACCCTAGTATATGAAACAACATCGGAAGCGACAGCAAGGGGAGCACCGTAAGAAGATACAACTATTTGTTTTATTAAATATCAAGCAATAAACCACAAGGGAAACTAACTGGGTTAATGTTTCTCCTTGCTCTCGCATCTTCATATTGCCTTTGCTCTCGCATCTTCATATTGCCTTTGCTCTCGCATCTTCATATATGGCCTTTTTAATTTTCTTTTTGTTTTTGGGAGGGGGGATTGTAGTAAAGACATTACAATGATCTATGGCAAAGCAACTCATCCTTCAAATTAACTCAATTACCTCATAATGAAACTGTTTATAACCGCATGGGAGGACTCCGAGACACACAAATGTTCCACGGGTCATTGAATCTTCACGGGTCAGTAAAGCTTCACTACGCCACGGTTTAGTGACTTCATTAGGCACTTACTACAATCTCACAGTTGTTCTTATCCAACAAGAAGAAGACAGCCAAAGGAAAGTGACATGTCTCAGGGACTGTAGGTATAAGACCATCCAATAAAGTCTCCACGGTTGCACTGGAACCTGCGAGTTTGCCTAATGCAAACTCAGCCTCAGTTTTTTTTTTTTCACGGGGTAAATTTAAAACCTTGCATCGCCCGGCTAAATTAAATTTCCAGACAGGGTTGGACATTTTGGCTTGACAGTAACAGAACCTTGGGGTTTAGTAATGCATTCAGGATTGTGAAAACTGTATGCATACTATTTAGAGGTAGACTGCTGATTAAGTTTTTTTTTCATTTCGGGGTGAGCAACATGTAAACTGACACGCTGGTATTGATATATGATAATGTGACAATTACACGGTGTAAATCAGAGTGCAAAAAGGGCCATGGGTCTGTGGCTGAGGTATTTTCCACAGGATATTGCCCCTCCATGATTGCAGAGGTAGCTGAAGATGATAAACTCAGAGAATGTTCCCAGTCAAGTTATATTTTATTTATACCTCTATTCTCTCTGGCTTGTTCTAGGACGAGTAGTGAGATCTTAGGCATAAATAGAGATACATGTATGTTTACCTAAAATTTAACTCATGCGCCAACCGGTTGCTAGCGGTTTAAATCCCATGAGAAGTAAAGCTATAAAACAAAGATGGCACGCCCACACAATTATCAGAATGGGAAAAAGGACTCTTGAGTACGCTATTGTGTCCTATAATCACTAAAACAAATGGTGCAGAAAAGGGTTAACAGGCTGTGTGGTGCCATTTGTCAGCTTCATTGTTCTTCAAAAAGTTAAACGTAGGCCCTATATGAACAAATACATGTAAATTGAACAATTCTTGTCTTTGCCTGTTGGCTTGAAATTTGCTAATAACATACAAATTGCCACCTCGTGCGTGCACATGCAGAAAAACCCTGCACTTGAAATTGAAAACTTTATAAAATCAAATTTAATTGTGAGTTAACAGCACACAGTTTGCGTATTCCTCGCTCGAGTTTTGTGAAAATGATGTCCGATGTTGTAGCTAGGTTCTTTTCTCCCTAGAAATCTCGGTAACAAAGGATGCATGGACCCACTGCTGTGCTGAGATGTGAAATCTAAGAAAGCATCACAACGTGCTCAGCGACCTGGAAGTGCATTTGTAGACATGCTGGTGTCTAGCATTGCTGCTTAACAATCAATAGTGAGTTCAATGTACGGGTTACGGCAAATACGCTTGAAAAAACTATAAGGAAATTATACATGGCGGAAAAATTTATTCAGCGTGGCCAGATAGCATCATACAATGAGTCAGTATTACCGTGGTATTACAGCATGTTTTTTGAGGTGGTTCTATGAAAAGTCAGGAAGGCAAATCCTGGAAGATGATGAATTCACAAACACAAAGAGATCTTGAGTGATACTGTCAAAGCCACTGTTGGGAGCAATGGTAGCTAGCTGGGGGTATACATGCGCACACACTGGTAGGCTTTTCCCCTTATTTTCGATTGGTTGCAAAATCGGCAACGAAGATTTTAACAAAAAAGCCTTTCAGTGAAAAGGTATTTAGTAGGGTTTTTTCCAGTCAGATACAGCCTAGGCTTGACACTTCACAAAGGCAATGAAGGTGATTCCCCACCCCCAGTGCAAATTTCTAGTAGTAACCAAGTGCAAAGTGCAGTATGGTTCTAAAAAAAGATTTTTACCTGAACTTGATTGACCTTTTCTTTAAGATGGACCAAGAAGTCCTTGGCTTGCCTCGCCTTCTCAGTCAGCGATGTCAGGGTCTGCGATAACTCCGCCTGCAGGTGAATAAAAAAAGATAAATAATTACCGTCAATGTTGGCAAGAATTCAGTACCTAGTGACAGGGAAGACTGTATATAAATGATGGGTGAGTTACGATGCTTACAACAGAGGGTCAGACCGGCATACAAGTCTAGGGAGAAAAATAAATTTCCAATTTTATTGCAAATTTGATAAACTTTGACAACTGACATCCATGTTCTGTACATGTAGTAAAGGCAGACCATCCACAATTTTTTCACTTTCCGAATGAAAACATGACACCCAAGACTCACAGAAAGCACTGGGCACATTTGACTTTTAACATAAGCACAGGCCCACACTTTGAGCTAATAAAAAACAATGGAAAAAAATGACTCATAAATAGACGTTCTGGTACACTGACAAAGACCCCCCAGACAGTAAACGAATTAAACTCCATGTTCGGAACAATTACATGTGTACAAGAATATGCAACCATGTCTTATTAGGCACATTTTTACGCTACATATTATACTTTCTCTTTTCATTATTTATGTTAAATAGGTCTACAACAGCAAAAAAAATCCCTAAAAAACAAAAATGATTCAAAAACAATAATTATGCATAATGCCTTTGAGTCTTCAAACTGGAAAATTCGCATTCAGTGAGTGACTCATATATATATATATTGTTGTAATAATAAGAACTATTTCATTATGAAACTCTGCATGAATTCCAACCACATGGTCTGACTGTGTTGGTCCCAAGTGAGCAAGAGTCATAAGTCTTTCAACCTTGATAATTAGAATTTGGCCAAGTCCATGGTTCCAGGCGTCATCTTGCGCTTCATGTACAATCAGTAAATTGACCTTAAAATAGGCAGGCGCTTGTAAAAGAAAAAAGAGAGAAAAGAATTCTTTTGTGCATTGGTTGATATTTCAGCAAATGGAAAATGCTTTTTGGTACATGTGTCAGGTCTGACCTATTTTGAGGGTGCCTGATTCTTTATAATCAAATTTTCAGACGCTTCATTGGCTTGAATTGTAAAGACAGTGTCTTTACAAATGTTTGACTCTGGATCGACACTTTGATGCTTACCCCATTTAGGACAAACTTAATCGAACCAGTAAGCTATAGTTGCCTACAACAAGGCAGCTTCTAAACATATCACAAAGTTTGATGGAAATGAGTATGGAGAAACTTGTGAAGTGATATATTTCTCACAAATACATTGTATTTAACAGGCCTTGAATTACACTCTTGAAGGAGCACAGCAATTTTCCTCTAGTTAGTAAGAGGCACTTCTATGGGAAATTTCAATATGTATTGGAACTTTGCAAAGGGCACCACAGCAAAAGGACAGAGCACCACAGTAATTACTGTGGGTGTTGTGGGTTAATTCCAGGCCTGGAGTAAGGACCACTTCTGTGGAATTCCTTGCACATTTTTATGTGATAAATCTTTCCCCCCATAAAATTACAACATTGACTAAAGATTTCAAGTATTCAGAGCTCAGAACTTCGGACGTTTGAAATGTACAACAAGTAGAAGTTCTTCCTCCATGGTACAACTAATTATCAAGAGAGCGAGGTTCAATGCCCTGACCTTAAATAATGATTTCTTAAGGTTGAATCTTGAGAGGTCTTGTCTTGTGCCTCTCCACAGGAGTTCTTAACTCCAGGCTATACAGTTACTGGGAAAATAGTCATTCCACCACCCCCTGTCTAAACTTACTCGTTTACACAACCGCATATCTTCCAAAGAAGATCATGGGTAAATTTTAAGATGGTAAAAGGTAAAAACCTCATAGGTCTATGGTAAAATCCAGGGGGTAAAAGGGGAGGGCAGGAGGGGTTTAATTGTTGATAAATACCCTGGGGCTCTTTTCGGTCTTTTTCCAGCAATTAACGACTGGTATCAGATTTTGGGTTGACACTGAGTGACCTTCCAAAAAGATGAAGAGGTAGAATGTTTATTTCTCTGTTTATGCATGCGCTATTGGGGTAGGGAGAGAGAAGAGTGGGTCCCCATTTAGTTTGTATACAATCCTTGCGCGATGTTGCTACAGTACCATTGTAATCATGGCACCATGATGGTACATGTATGGTACCATCATGGAACAATGCAAGATAAATGCTCGCTCTTGTGTTGAATTTGAGGACAAACACGAGGTATAGCTGGTATACTGTACAAAAAGAAAAAAAATAATAATCAAAAAGCTAACTGATTATATTCAGCTATTGTCAGTACAAATCGTCCAGATATTGCAGATAATAATTTTGTCAGAAAAACCATAAAAATAGCAAATAGCCCCCAAACACCCCCCCCCCCCCCCACAGCAACAACAAAAACATCACAGTTACCTATTTTAATTGCTTTGATTAAAATAAGCCTTTTGTGAAGTATGTGCAAAAAATTCAGCGCAACAATCAATAATCATAACACTAAAACCGAAGTCCAAAATAGTTTTGAGTTTGCCCTTTTGACTGGCGCAAAAATTCCCTTTTGGAATGACGGACCCATTAATTTTTGACGGCCGATGAAGTCATGTCTCAAATTTTGCTCTGAAAGAAATAAATTTACATTTTATGTACACCGATCTAACACAACTTAAAGGGAAGGTACACGTTTGGTAATTACTCAAAACAAATACTAGCTTAAAAACTGACTTTGTAATGAGCATTGGAGAGATGTTGATAGTATAAAACATTGTGAGAATTGGCTCCCTCTGAAGGAACATAGATTTTGAGAAGGAGGTAGTTTCTCACTAAAATAATGAAAAACTTCTAGCCAAAAGTCTTTTATTTCTGTCTGAAAGCACACAAATTCGTCCAACAAGGGTGTTTTCTCTCATCATTTTCTCGCAACTTCGATGACCAATTTAGCTCAAATTTTCACAGGCTTGTTATTGTATGCTTATGATGGGATACACCAAGTGAGAAGACTGGTCTTTGACAATTTCCAAATGTGCACCTTCCCTTTAAAAGACTTGTAGCCTAATTTTTTTCCAATTTTCATAAGGACTTGTCTGTTAGAAAATTAGTGGATCACAAAACTGAATTCGATGTTGAAACCCTCAATGAAAAATAGTTGAGCAAGATATTTTCCATAGGATAACCCCGCATCGCAATAACCAGGTTTATGAAACAGGTCTCCCCCATCCTCTCTAAATTGAATGACTTTGTCAAACACTGGCAGTGTAAATATTTAAACCAAAATGACATCAAAATAAACATTCACTGTGGGACTCTCCATCAGCAAGGTTGTTTATTTAAAACAGAAGCAGCCGATTTGCGCCCGATGCTTGAGTAAACATTGTGTACAGCTGAAACAATTACGGACAATGCTGGTTGTCAACAAAGCATTAAATTAGCGTTTATCACGCTCAAAATACTGATTTAATGAGTTGGGCTAATCTGAACAGGGAACTGCATAGAACCAAGTACAGGTAGAGGAAGGGAAAATATGCACAGTAAAGCTCATTGACAGTCCCATATGAAACTCTTTGAGTATCAGTTTGCAGAGGTGGCTGTAAGATGATACCTGTGCAGTGAACGATTTCCCTTGCACAGCAGAGCAAAATGCTACACACAGTGTTTTAGTTGCTACTAAAAAATCATCATTTGCTACTCAGTATAAAAGCATTCTGTGTGCACAGAGTCTTGTTCTGTCAAAATATTTTTGGATGCTATGTCAGATTTTTTGCCCAAAACATTAAAAAATAGATTTTTTTTGAGTGAATGGTATTTCAAAGAGTATCACCCGCTCTAACGAAAAAAAAGTTTAACTTTTACTTATAATGGTCATGAAACCATAACAACAATGCAAAACGTTTCTTATAAACACATAAGAATTGGTCACGTGATATATTGTCGGGATCCTGACAAAAACTAATTTTGAGCACTTTTTTTCACTGCTACTAATAATTGGCGGACTTTTTTGAGCAATGGCTCAAATGAAAGCTTGTAACTTTCTCGACCCCCATCAAAATACCTATTGAATTTTAAATCAAAATTGTTTGGGCCAAATCGGCAAAAAATCTGACATAGCATCTTTGAATAACAATACAAACCAAGGGAGTATTAAACAGAATTTTGTTCACTAGTCAAAGAAGTATAACCTCTGTGTTCCAATCTTAAAGAACACGAATACAGTTATGACATGTACAGTCCTGATACTTCACCGGGGCAATGAGGGCGAATGCCTTGGTGCCCTTGAAATGTTCCAGTAGAAATTTACAATTTCCTCATAGGGTGCCCTTTCCAAAGGAGAAAATGCCTAGGACGCCCATGCCTTTTCAAAAGTGAAGCATACAGGCCTGCATGTATGCAAATAAACATTTAGCCTACATCTAGCCTCAAAACAAAACCATTAGGACTCTAGAAATAGAACCATTTCGGTAGCGAACATGTGTTTCACTTTCACCATGGAGGACAGAAGAACCGCTTTCACCGAGAGACGATTTAAATTTTTAAAGACATTAACATGTTTATGATTCCCCCCTGGGGCATACCAACGGTTTCTACGTCAGTACACCAGCTTGCTGCCGGCTACTTTATTATGTATTAGAACCACTATGAATTATTGTGTGTCTTTAACTACATGGAACTAACAGAAATTAGCATATATATGATTTAACTATAGAGAGAGAGAACAGAGAGAAAACGAGTGCAACATCATAAAAAAAACATGTTACATTTTCCCCTCGACGTAGATATTCTGTAAAAGAACAATTTAAAAAGTGGAAAGTCTGTTCAGTTGTTTACTTTAGACTTTCCTTTAATAAAGTCTTATTACTGGGAGTACGAGTAATTGCCTTGCGAGTAAGAAGCTAAAAGCACTGAGCTATAAAAGCCTCCTGCTCACACTACAAGCTTTCTATGGGTTTCGAGACCAAATCAACATTAAAACCACTCACAACATGCATGTACAAAAAAAAACTCAAAATACTTACAAAGCACCAATCAAGGACAATGTACATCACATGGTCATTTGACTGAGAACCTGATTGTTTCTGTGGCAAGAAAATTGATCTGATAAGAAACCCTCCATGTATCAATATGGGCCATGTTGTTTAGCAGTGATGAATCAACAAACCTGGTTTCTTAAGACAAATTTTACAAAGTGCACTTTGTAAAATAACAATCAGGGCGCAGATCTGCTGCTGTAATTGAGCAGAAATTGGCTAAATCTGGTTTCTCAATTTTCAAGAGACCATCATGCATCAGTCTCTCGGCCCAACAGCCGCATCCAAACCTCCGCCCAGTGTTCCTCGGTAAAGCCTTTCTTGAAGTTCCTCTGACTAAATAGATTCCAGCTCAAATTCATCACTTGGACAAGGCACTTAGACTGGGAGCCACATATTTCAAGTGAGTCTGTCTCATTAAAGTCTCACAAAACCCATTCTGCTGGGCTGGGAAAAGGCACTACTTGAAAATCTTTCAATTTGGATTCCTCCCAGCTACAAATTAAAGTGAAAAGATGACATTTTTTCCCCATTAGGTCGGAAGTAGCGGTTCCCGAGATCTGGAATTGCATTCATCATCAATTGGCTCAGTAATAAAATTTCCTAGTCTGCAATTTGTACAAATTTGTTCCCTCGGCATATTTTGGAGCTTGTGTTATATTTAAGTCTCGGGTGATAATTATGTCTTCTTGCAGATTTTGTTCTGAGGGAAAAAGTAAAGGATTTGTCATGAACACAATGTTCAGACCCCCCCCCCCCAACAAACATGGTAGAACCAACAGAAAGTATTTACTAAATATTATTACATTATTTGCCTCCTCTGATTCATTGCTATTAAAGATTATCGAGGAATGTTTCAAAGTAAGGACCTTTACTGTACAATAAGGTGACCAAGTTAAAAGGAATAGACCATTTGGCATAGCCCCCCCCCCCAAAAAAAAACCACAAAAACTTACCAGTTTAATTAGAAGCACCAAGGCTTTTAGAATTAGGGCAACAGGTACAATGACCTCTATGAAATTTAATTAAAAAATCCACAGAAATCCGAAACAAGTATCACTATCCTAAGGAATGACCACAGTGATGAGACTAATTTAAAGACATCACAATGTGTGCAATTTACTCTGTATCAGATGGTGCCATCTTAAACAAGCTTAATAGAAAGAAAATTAACCCAATCTAAACCTTGTCACAACAGATAAAAGACGTTGGGTTATCAACTCCATAAAGTAACATCCTTGAGTCCGTTGTCTTTAAGACAGCTCGTCTGCCATTGAAGAGGCATAGGAGCCGAGAAAATCATCTCCCAAATGGGAGGAATCTTTCCACATCATCCGTAATAAAATCAGATGATAATATGAATGGCAGCGACGATAACACGCTAGGTGATGAGGTCCAGTGACTGGAGCCAAATCTCTCATCTTGTTGCTATGGCGATGGAGACAGAGACGCCTCATCGTCGTCTGGTCCGACAGTGAAGAGTCAGAAGGTCGTGGATGAGAGCTATGCGGTCACATTACTCCCCTGTCCTTGCCTCTGGGCACCGTATGCCAAAATGAACTTTCTCTTGACCAGGAGAATCTTTCAACCTTGTGATAAACCATTGGATTCTCGTAAGCCAATAACCAAAATTGTATCCTTATAAGCGTAAAACATGTTACTATTCTGTAAAGCGGTGAAAATAGAATTAGCTGTTGCAAACTGCTAACCAACCAAAAGGACCTATAATGGTAAGAATGCTAAAACGGCTGACGGTTGAAACCCTAGCAGAGTCTGTCTCAAAGGCTAAATGACAACACAACACACATGAACCATAAAAGTGTACCTTAAGCAGTTTATATGAAAATGTGCGATTCTGTTTGAACATGTTGAACGATAATTTCATAGGATCGTTTTTTTTTTGTATGTCCTGGTTCGAAGCAAATGGCCATCAGGCCATCATAATTTTTATTTGCATCTTGAAAGCCAGAGCCTGTGAAAGCCAAACAATTTGAATAAACAAAAAAAACAATGTCATACTATGGATAATGGAGGTAGAATTGAAAGCCTCCATGGTCATGCCGTCGCTCCAAAACAAAACAGATGAAGAAAATGCAGATCTATGCAGTGGGAAAAGCGCTAACCAGCTATGAATTGTTCATAAGATCTCTGGAGGTGTCAGGCAATAGCCAGGACCTGTCAAGTGGAACAACCTCTATACTGCTCAGGGCCAGGATTCAAGAGCAGCCTTCCTAGAGTAACACCCTACTGCACAAGGCAGCTGCAGATTTTGTCATTCAATTATTGTACGGATGCTTTTATACATGGTGCATTATGCATGTTTTTAAGAGAGGAAGGAATAATCATTTATACACCATTCTATTTAGAGTTTCATCAACAAGGTGTTTGTGCATTATGAGGGATTGGGAATTACGGTGAAGATTCCACAGGCCGCATGGCTTGTTGTTCAATTTTTACTTCAACAAAATGTTGTTTACAAGACCAAAATCGATAAGCAAGAAAAACCTCATCTACATGTAGGCCTATACAGTGTAACTACAATAAACTGTTTTTATTCGAAAAAGCACTCAGACACGAATTTATCTCATTTTGTCTTCTCAGCAGAATTGAGCGATATTTATGAGACTAAAGGTTTTTTATTAGTGAGGTGTTATTCAAATGGGGGAAAATAACCAAGGCTACCGGACTTCTCCGGTCGGTCCGTGGGTTTACTGTTCCGAAAATCTCCGGCCTCGTCCGGCCTGCAGTCCATTGGTAAGTTTCAAGCGCTGGGTTTGGATATCTCAATTAAAGGAATGAACAAGCATTAATTTTTAGGCAAACTACAGATCCACGACACGATGTACCAAGTATGTGTTTAAGGTGCCTTTACATTCAAACAGCACATAATGTAAACACAGTTACAGCTATCCAATCCACACACAAACCTTTCTTACCAGAGTCTATTATTATAAGTAAGACATTGATTATAGGCTTAACTTTTAGGTTTGAAGTCGCACAAATTCTAATCACATACGGTTAAGCTCTGAAAATTAAACATCGGGACAATGCCAAATGAGATTGTCTTTCCCTGTACGGTTTCATTGTAAAGCAATCAGATAAGGATTATGGCACTTGGAGGAATTATTGAACCCTAGAGTCAAATTGGATTTGGCGTTATGTCGTTAAATCTTTATAACTTGGTTACCACACTAGGACCACATTATATTAATTAGTTGTTAACGTCGTGGCTTGTGTTTTGTGGGTGTGGGGTTGTTCAGTCGACAATGGTACATGTACCATGAAATTGGGATGGGGTGAGGCTGTTTTTTATAACAGGGTTGTCTCATTTGTAGTTCTAGACACAAATCTTAAAAATTATTCTTCTGAATTTTTTCTTAAATAATAAAAGGGCACATTGCCTTCCGATTGGACGCTTTGGGCCTTAAACAATTCTTCTTTGAAATGAAAAGGGTTGGAAAGATATTTTAGAAGTACATGTAGAACATAACGCTTTGCAAAAAATATCCATTGAAATTTTGTGTTTTTTTGTTTATATTCATGACATAACACTGTCTGCTATTTTGTAGAACCAAATTTTGGACTCCGGAAAAATAAATGGCAGAGTCAATGTCCTGCTGGTTGTATTGCAAGGTAAATGATTAAAAAAAAAAATCAATACTCACTAATTAAAAAACACAGTAGGGGTGTGTTGTGCTTGAAAAGCTCTTGAAAAACAACAAAGTTTTGAGAGATTTGAAGGCAATTTTGATGATTGATGAAGCTTACATATGTGCAAGGCTTCATGGTGCTTTGTAAGGTACCCCATCAACTCTGGAAACATTAATAACTTGAATGAAAAAAATCTTGTTTAATTTGCACTTTGAGTTATATTCTCTTGCAATGTAAGATCAGTCAAGAATTGCAACTACTTCATGTACATGTATAATGACATTTTTTACAACAAATTATCTACTCCAAAACTAAAACGGTTAGTCGTTACAAATCATAATGTTTCTTGAAAACTAGACACACACTATATAGTGTAACTCCTTTAAAAACAAGAAATAAATATCACAATTGCAAAATTTATTATGGCGTCACTGTTTCAACGCATCTTCTCTTACATTTGTAGTCTACACGTACACATGAGAAATTGAGGTCAATCTCTTGAAGAGGGCAGAAAAAAACATGGTACTCAAAATCTAAAATTGCAAGTTGTAACAAATGGTACTGTTTCTTGAAAAGTAGGCGCTGCTGTAAATAACACCTTTCAAAAGAAGAAATAAATATCACAACTGCAGTCAACCATGACGTCACTGTTTCAATGCATCTTCTCTTACATTTCTACACACAAGAAATTGGGGTCAATCTCTTGAGGAGAGCAGAACAAAACATGTACTCAAAAACTAATAAAAAAAATTCTGAAAAATAGGCACTGCTGTAAATAACACCTTCAAAAAGAAGAAATAAATATCACAATAGCACAGGCGACCATGACGTCACTGTTTCAACGCTTCTTCTCTTACATTTCTACACACAAGAATTGAGGTCAATCTCTTGAGGAGAGCTGTACGACACGCCAGCAAACAATGCCATTAGCTGTCACAAACTGCTTTGCCAACCAAGAAGGCCCCGCAGTAACAATTGCATGAGCTTTACTGACATCACGTTCTGCCCTTCGCAAGATCCGTATCACAGCCGACTTACGTAGGAGACAGGATTCGTATCTTGGATTCTGATACAAGTATCCTAATGTTGAATTTATCTCAAGAGGTTAAAATGTAGCACCAGTGAAGGCATTTTAATGTGAAGACATGTTTTTTTTTTGTTCCTTGGTAAAGGTGTTCATATTTTTGGACAGGACAGACTTAAACAAAAAGCTTAAACAAAAACTATGTTTTGGTACTGCAAATTTTTGACAAGCCAATTTGTATGATGTCAAAATTACAATGTGGCTACATGTAATTTGACAATATTATGAATCTCATTGCATCTTCCCAACTCAGTTTGCAGAAAATTATTTCAGTGAAAGTCTTTTGCCATTCAAATCAAAATTTGATTACTCTAACACAAACAAACCTCATTTCTCAATTTAAAATGCCTTTAAACGAATCAAATATCTGTACAAAAAAACCTGTGATGACAGACATTTGAAATGTATGGTGTACACAAATAATGCTCCTGTATTCAGTCGGCTGGGGGAGACAGTACAGGTAGGTACTCAGGTGGTACTCTCATGGATGTATAAGATCCACTTGTTCATGTACACATGTACCTAATGACTCACAAATTAAGGTACTCAGAATACGCAGCGCAGTGCTGTGCTTTGCGTTTAAAGCGAGTAGTGATGATTATTATCATGCAGGTCTGCTTATTAAGTAATACAATACATCAAACATAAGCCGGTGAGAATGGACAGTTATATGGATGTATGCTGCTTCCAGATTGATATAGTGATGTATGCTATTCCATATGCACAAGATGCAGTATCCCATCTTTAGAAGACGATATGCTTATTATTATTTTTTTTTAGCAAAAGCAACTCCCAAACTGATTAATTTTTCCACATCCACATTATTTTGGCGTGAAATGATTCTTATAAAAGCTTTTTCTATCAAAAGGTGTGGTACTTCTAACCAGATAAGTTTTTATTGCCATTAATTTTAAGAGTGATAACCAAGCGTATACCTTCCCTTTTTGGGTAAAAGACACGAAATGCATTGCCCATGAACGTGTGTCATGTGTTCAAAGCAAACACAGATGATTTTCAATCACTGCAAATCAATCTTCCATACCGCAGACAATTCCATTGCAAGATTCTTGTTATTTAATATTCCATCAAGACACACTACCTATTAACAAAATTTGGAGAATTACCCGTGATATGATTATCATATATTTTTATGTTCTATTCCTGCACAGGACGCAAGAATTTAAAAGGGAAATTGTTTGCATTTTTCAGCACTAGCTGCACATTATAAAGACCCGAGCCAGCATTACACGTGTCAAGTCCAATGTGTCCAAACACGTCTCATACTCTACACGCAGTGATGGATACCAATTGTGCATGCCCATATAATACAGAATAAAAGATGAAAATGACAATGGAGGAAAGGTACGACAATGGTATGACTAAACCTTGCCTCACGTAATTACCATGGTAACAGGATCGCCAGAAAATGCACGCCAAGGCAGAACTGTATCACTAGTGACGTGCAGTGAAATATTGGCCTGTCAGGGGGGATTTAATTACACAAAGAAGGTTTGCACATGAATGGATACGAGACACAAACGTATACGTAAAGAGCCCCTGGGCTCTCTGTAATACTGACTGGGCATCTAACACAAGTGCCAAGATTCACATTTGGTTGTAAATATTTACCAGTACTATGTTGGTTGAAAGAGGGTCTAAAATGCTAGACAGAGTCTCTTACAAGTGCAGTCTGCGGATCAACCCCAGCAAAATCATTCACAAGCATGCAGAAACCCTGAACATGAATACTAAGCCGTACTTTTAGGAATCTAGTTTTAAAAGAAGGTTTCAAGTCCGGTTAAAAAAAAGCTTTTTAATTGAATCACAAGCTTTCAATCATCTTCTGACATTTTACTCCCCTTCATGAACTGTCTTACCATTAAGATCACCCTTAATGACCATTGTGTCCCTTTTTGGACAAGTGCATTTTCTCTGCTGTGCCTTTTTAAAAGGTCTATTTCGTTGATTGCTTTGTATTGTATTTGTGATTGAATTGATGTAAATTTAGATTCAGTTCAATTTTCTGATTGTGGTTAGGAATTGTGACGTCTTTTGTATCTATCATGATCTCGAAATAAAAGAATGTCATAATATTTCAAAGTAAAAAACCCTATGATTTGTTATCAAGTAAACACTTGATCAATACAGAAAGTTATTTTACGTTTGTAGGAAATTGCAATAATGTGCATGTTTACATGACATACTTGTTATATTTTCTCCCTATAAATAAATGCCAGAGGAGGAATAATAAACACTTAAACAGTGAGGACAAAAGGATTCTAAAGGTCACCCTATTGTCTTATTTGCCTTCTCTTCCAAGCCAGTTAATTGCTGTACATCTATTCACCAAGGTCGACCATCAGTGAATCACTCAGTCACATAAAATTCCTCTCTTTTATCTTCGCCGCCCACGGACGACTTCGTCACAAAGGCGACACAACCTGACTTCTTATTTTTAGTCATCAAAATTGATGATGGTGACGGGAGCTCCAGTGGTGCTTGGCGCCTGGGATTTTAGCAGCTCGACATGACGGCTATAAAATTGATCAGAGACTCAATTGCAAACTGTCCTCTGTGAATCGTTCCAGGTTTACGAACGAGAGAAAAGAAGAGGATTGGAAGCCAGTTAGTGATCAATGAAATCGCTGGTTAACGTTTAATTGTCTGTGCATTGATTAATCTCCCTTCTCTCAAGGGTTGTTGGTCTTTGCAAGTGTCAAATTCTTACGAGTGTGGCACGAGAAAGTTGAGGGAACTTTTCTTAAAATTAATTTAAGCATGTACATGTACAAATATTTAAGGGTAGGATCTAAGTTTGATTTTTTTTCAACAAAATACTGATTTATTGGCATTCTTTTAAAGAAAGAGACAGTAAAAATTTCAGCTGAATGTTGTCTACTTACTGAGAAAACGGCCCAAAACTGCCTTTTAGCGAGGTGCCTGTGCATTACCACCAACCACATCTCTGTCTGTACCATTTGCAAAAAGACAAGCCTTCAGGAATCTGAGGAACGCTTAATTCATGAAACGTTTCTCAGATTAAAATGCTTCAAAATGGAATCTTTTCTCAAAATAGTTTAGAATACCAACAGCTGCAATTTTCATAGTTGTCAATTTTACATACCAAAGTTTGACAAAGATGCAAACACATGTACTGGCATCACTCAACAATCAGTAATTTTTTAGTGTGCAATTAAACTGACAATCTTTTTAGAAAACTGTATGAAAGCATATACATGCTGTACACAAATGGGCGCTTGTATTCTCAAAATAATCTTTCTACCCCCCCCCCCCCCAGATTGACAGAACAGACTGGGAGAGAACTCAACTCAAATGCAATAGTCAAATGTTCGGCAAATATTTTCCAGAAAGCCAGTTGACTTGTGTGTCAAACAGTGATGAGTCATATTTCTGTAATTGTAAATATTTCATTTGGAAACATCCCTAAATTTACTGTATGTTTAATGCATGTGGTCAAAATCTTGTAGAAATCTTTATTCAGACTTTTTTACCTGCTACTTCATTTTTGAAAGCCTTTTAATACATGTTGGAATACATATGTGCGGCACAAGTGTGCAGCCGTCCTAATTAAATTGACAGATATTAAAGAGTCCGAATTAGGCGAACTGTAACAGCAGTAAATGTCCCTAATATATTCAGATATGGAATAAAGCCGCAGGGTTAATTGTCAATTAAGTCACCGTGCTTACTGCAGGGACTTCATCAGTATCTACCATCCCCCGCACCGACAAATCTTTGCCAAATGTGACATTTGGATATTTTCTGCCTGACCTAGTAGAATGCTACTCCTAGCCAGACATGTGAGAAACATTGAGCACTGTCGAAGAAACATTCAGCGTTGTCACGTGCGACAGATTTACGCTGGATGACAATCTTGTTTTTTGTATCGATCAGTGCCTCTTCGTGGTTTCCTCTGGTAAGCCCCTTTCACACTTGGTAGGTGAAATTCCCTGCAAACTTCCAGTCCCATTGACCTTTTTACACTTGAATTACCTCCTCCAGGGAACTCCTGGGAACAGGCCCAACGGGGGCTCAAATTTGGGGGTAAAATCCACAAGACTATGTTTTTCTAGCTCAAAATATTTACTGGACCAGAATTCTTTTTACTGTACCAGAATCAAAGTGCGACAAATAACCCTGCACAGTAAACCATTTTTATTTGAACAATCACTTGAAGAAGATTTGTCCCATGGGTGATAGCTTTGTACTATGGGCGACTACACCTCAATAACAGAATTGAAAGATATTACACAGTAAACCATTACACGATATTGAAAAGTACAAGTCCAGTCGTGAGTTTACTGGCCCAATGTGCTAAAATCACTGGCCTTGTGCCTGTTGTTTAGTGTAAATTTCGAGCCTTGCTACATGTGGGTGTCTTGAGAATGTAGCTTCATATGAGTAGGGTCGAGCCGGCAATGGAGGAAGGAAAATTCCTCCATGATTCAGCATGATATACGCTTGTTCTCTTTTTCTGAAGGGAAATATGCAGCATGTTTAAAACAATTATGTAGGGAGTTAAAATCTCCAAAATTTGTATGTGATTTTACTTACATTATTTAAAATGAAAAAAAGTATGTAAAGTATCATTACAGTTGCAGATACTGCACACATGCCCAAGAAATCTTCATTTGTTGTGTTGTCATATTATGTTTCAGCAAAATCTGTACATAATAGAGTCCTAGAGCATCTACCAATTACAATTTGCGCTCATCTCATGTCATCAAATTTCTTGGTCAATTATGTTCTACTATCAGTGGCATATCAATCACTCTTTGGTGTACACATTCTCGACTTTGCTATTTTGTGACTCTGTTCTTGACAAAACATTGTATACTCCACAGGTTTTGTCGGGGCTTCCAAAAGAGGGACTCCCAGTAATTTCAACAGTAATTTGCGGGAATCCTCATGCCATTTCCTTGCTCTGACAGTATCCATATCTTTAGAGGATTATTTTTATCAGTAATTTTTGGTGATGAAAACAAGGATGCCTGAAGTAAACTTTTCTGTAGCAGTAACTATGGGTTCACAAGTACTCTTCCGCGTGTTCTAAAGTGTTTCTTTTATATAAGGATAACTGCCAATCCCACACAGGACCTATGGCTTACTATGACACAGCATTTGTGGAAAAGTATCTTGCTCAAGGAGACAAGTGGAGTGCAAAGACCACGACTGAACCGCTACTCTGCTGTTCCGAAACACCAGAGCTTGAGTCCGATGCCAGGCCATAACACGCAGATTGGTGCTGTTTTCAGTAAGATTTCAAATTGTTCAACCAATCACATACACATTGTCTTTAAGAGCAGTATTCCCCCTAAATTTAGCCAGCGGGACCAGTATGCCATTCCACCAGCCTGCCAGCTTTTTCACTAGTCTATGTTTCACACAATAGGGATGCTTTACAACACTGAACCCAGCGGGACCACTCTTTTTGAGAGATTTTTGAATGGTCCTCCGGTGCTAACAAGCAGTTAGCCAGCATGCCCCTGTTACTGGAGAATGCCGAAGTTAGCGTTGATGGTACTCCTTTAAAACCAAAAGAAGCCATACAAGTTCTGTTTTCTTCTAAAGGATTGCCACCAGGGCAGTGCACTTTCCACAGTGCAATGGTTGGCTATCCATTGATTCCAGGGACTTTATGTCAGAGATTTCTTTACAGCTGAGATTGTTGAGACCCAATCAATTGCTGGTTGTGTCCAGAAATATCTTACCTTTCCCCCAGAATAGTCCCATGTCCAACAAGTTTAACCCTTGCTGATAAGTACTATGAATGTACTCAGTATCAAAAGTACAGCCTTATTTTTTAACACTTCTCAAATGCACTGGACACCTTTAGTAACCAGCACATGTATTCTCACTTGGTGTATCCCAACATATGCAGAAATAAAACAAACCTGTAACAATTTTGGCTCAAGGGTCATCAAAGTTGCAAGAGAACAATCAAAGAAAAACACCCTTGTTGCATTACTTTGTGTGCTTTCAGACGCCTATTAAATGGCTTCAGCTGAAATATTTTATTATTTGAGTGAGAAATAACCTCTTTCTGAAAAACTACGTTACTTCAGAGTGAGCCGTTTCTCACAATGTTTTATACTATTAACAGCTCTCCATTGCTTGTTACCAAGTAAGTTTTTATGCTAACAATTATTTTGAGTAATTATCAATAGTATCCAGTGTCTTTAATTCCATTGTAACATCTTAGGCATCTCAAGAATAAGATGTATACATTCTATGTCCAACTCAATGTTGTATAAACAAGAGGTTCAGTGAAGGAGCGGAGAAAAGAAAAAAAATGATCGATGGGAGAAAGGGGAGGGAATGATCGATTTGATGTATAGTGTTATCCTTGATCCTTGCAAGCAGTATGTAGCACTCATGCACTTATACAAATTTCCGGAATGTGAAAGTCCAACTTGGAGTCCTAACATAGGATTTGCAAAATTACTAATCACCAGAGAGGGGAAGAGAGAACATTACAAAGAGGCAAGGTAAATAAATGGAAAGTCAATTTATTTCAATTTCAAGGGGGTATATCTTCAAAGTCGAGTCTCTTTGTATACAATCTATCAATCATCCGGATTAAAGTATAGATTATTTACAACAAAACTAAAATACCTGCAATTTATAGAAGAACAGTGATAAAACACAATATACTCAAGATGTTTACGTCAAAACCTAAAGGGAGATCATTAGATAAGCAAAGGGCACCACAGGGTCACTATCAAGCTAGAAAATTACTTGCCATCACTATCAGGAATAATGATCTCATCTCTTGATCTCACTAAAATTTTAGAGATGAAGTAAGGGTTTACAAGATTCTTTTTAAAGGCAGTGGACACTATTGGTAATTACTCAAAATAATTATTGGCATAAAATCTTTCTTTGTGACGAGTAATGGGGAGAGGTTGATAGTATAAAACATTGTGAGAAGCGGCTCCCTCTGAAGTGCCATAGTTTTCGAGAAAGAAGTAATTTTCCACGAATTTGATTTCCAGACCTCAGATTTAGAACTTGAGGTCACGAGAACAACCATTTAAACGCACACGACTTCGTATGACAAGGTTTTTTTTTCTTTCTTCATTATTATCTCCCAAGTTCGATGACCGATTGAGCTCAAATTTCCACAGGTTTGTTGTTTTATGCATATGTTGAGATACACCAACTGTGAAGGCTAGTCTTTGACAATTAACAATAGTGTCCACTGCCTTTAAATGCATTGTATGCCTTTGTTTTTTGAACTGTTGGATTGTGTTAATCATATACAATTAACCTGTGAAAATTTCATTTCAAAAGGTGGTTGCGTTTATGAGATATCGACCAAAATTCCAGGGCGAATATGTCTACGCAGGAAGAATACTCCCTAAATAGGAATACACAATCTAAGAAACGCTACTGGTAACGCTTCTTGTGTAAAAAATAATTGGGAATATAAAGTGATACTCTTTTCCATAACCGTACAACCTCGTAGTGAACTGTTTCTCAAAATGTATTATACTATCACATAGTCAATACCGAACGTATCCAGACCCTTTAAAGCAAGTCTACAAAGTCAAACGTGTTCAGAAATATTACTCTTCTTCATCACACCATATTCGCACTGTCCAAATAAATGTACAACGTTGCCGCAAACATTCACAAAGAGGATGAGCCTCGAGTAAATCCGTAATTAATTTAATCTCTTTCCCATCCCTCCAGCAGAATGGATACCCATCTTAAAAAAAAGACTCATCATGATGAATCCCTCTCTGTGGATGAGTTAATACCTTAACCAATGCTGAGGGGTTTCTTATATAATCTGCAGCGTTTGGCTTTGGGTTGATGCAAGGAAGATTGGTTATTAAAGGTGTGGTAAAGTCAGTGAGGAGAGCGCAGTCAGTTCAATTCTTTAGTTTGGAGAAGATGCTGAATAATGGTGAATTCACCCTTAACAGTGGTACGCTGGCCAAATGCCAGTTAAAACACCAGAGAACCAGTCAAAATTTTCCCCAAGTTGTCCAATTGCATCTATAGGTTCAGAGTTGACAAACATCCCTATTATGGACTTTTGAAAAAACTTGCGGACTAGTGAAATGAAAAGCTAACGGATCCTGCTGCGTACATGTACATGTAGTTCTCCTTTAACAGTGGTCAGCTGGCCAAATGCCAGTTAATCATCTTGAGGACTGGTCAGAACTTTCAAAGTTCCCTCAAGGTAGTCCGGCTTACTAGTTCAGAGTTGAAAAACATCTCTAGTATTACTAGTAGGCCTATTTATTTGAAAATGAACTAGTAACTAGTGAAACAGCTCACAGACTAGTAAAATGACAAGCTAATACTGGTCCTGCTGCTGATTAACAGTGAATGGTCCGTTGGCCAAATGCCAGTTAAAACACTTGATAGTCATATAAGTTGGTCTGGCTGACAAGTTCAATGTTGAAAAGCTTAAACCAGTAATCATTTGAAATAGTGACTATAGTGAAAAGCTCACAGACTATATAGTGAAACAACAAGCTATCTGGTCAATACAAAAGTTAAGTTTAGGGCAAACCATGTGCTGGATATAGTCACTGAACAAGTTAGGGTCAAAGGCCAGTTAAAACACCTTAGAACCAGTCAAAATTTTCTTCAAGTTGTCAAGCTCCGTACATGTTGTTCGGGCAAACCCTGATAATGGTTTATGGTTTGTCCGAGATTTTAATGCACTCGAATAAATTAAGTCTTGTTTCACTGGTTCACTTTGGAATTTATTTGGGACATGCATCCTGTTTCCCTGCTAATGTATCTCAGTTCAAGCATAATGTGATATTTAACTTAATTTTCTTTGCTTTCTTTTCTGTTCCTTTTGTGAAGCCAGCAATGGCCTTTTGTGTCTTGTGACGCGCATCTTCATCCAAAAGAAGAGAAAAAAGTACGAAGATAAAGCAAATTGAAATAAACTCAACAAATCACATTAGTTCGGCACAATTTTGAACTTGTATCATGTAGGCCTACATAAAAGCTTCCAGATAGAAAACAACAAAATGTTTCATAATTTGTTCCATCTTTTACCAAGAAATCTAGCACAAGTACGACTTGTTTCACTTGTACACTCCCCAGGGAGTTTAGAAAGTATGACGATGAACAGGAATGTTATAACGGGTCTCAAAGGGACTCAAGGGCATGTGTGTTTTGGAAAAGGCAGCACATGTGTATAATACATTACACATAAATGTTTCGATTTTAGTGTTAAAGAAAGCTAAGACTGTTCATTATGATCATTCATGTACACGCATAGTACGATGTAAATAATGAAAGCTAATCCAATTACAACAATAGGAGACTTTTGAGACGCTGGCTGGAACAGACATAACAGACATTTGCGGTTCTGAGGGTACGCGCACATGCTCAGTATTGCGCGCGTAGGTCTGAGCATGCACAAAACTGTGAAAAAGGACCAGTTAAAAGTCTCCCATTGTATTGTCACAAAATTGTAACTGAATAATCTCTTGGACTGTGTTAATTTTTGTGTGAACTCTTTTGAGGCTGAGCAATGCTTGTGGTATGTAATACTGTAGTCAGATACAGTTCACACAGTTAAAACAATTTCAACAAAATAAAAAGAAAAAAACCCAAGCAAATGATTTCCTTTCTCCATAATAATGAGAGGCAACAGACTAAAATAAACACAGGGATATGCAGCATCTGCCTAAAATCCCAGCCACACTTTCATCATGATGTTGTTTTCCAACTAAAAAATTCAATACATTGATGCACACTGTCAGCTTCCACAGAAAGACAAAAAAGAGTGATTATGGAAAAAACAGCTTATTTGTGTTTGTTAGCGTCCTAACCCAAGAGTGTAATAGCAGTACTACTCAGCCTCTTTGAGTACAGAGTGAATGAGCATTCTTCTGTATACAACGACCCTTAGGCGAACCTTCCGCTAGAATCTCAAGGTATCATTTTTAAAGTCAAATATGTTGGCCTGAGCTACTGCCAAGCACGCGTGACATTTTTCAACTGATTCTCCGAGGGAATTTAACATCTTTCCCTAATTTCCCCGAGGAAAGAAAGACAGGTTTTCTAGTTATCCTCCACACTATGTTTGTCAGCTCGGAGAAAGAGAGTAAGAGAGAAAGAGTTTCACCATTTCATGATTTCCAGATGAAGAGTGCAATCCCGCCGAAAAAACTGATGAGTATGGTGGATCCATTACTGCCATTGGATGTGAGTGATTAATGCGTGTTGGATATGTGATGAAATGAATGGCTGTCAAATCCGCTCATTTATTTTCAAGATTTCATGCATTCACATAAATAAATGTACATGCGCTGTATAATGTGTAATGTACTTTCGTACATTTTTGTACAATGTCTATGCTTGGTATAAAGTGCAGAAGCTGTGCATCCTCCTTCAGTATTCTGTCGTCATGTGGGATTGAAATAAACAAGACTGGCAGACTCTTTAAAATTGTAAAAATTTGTATATCCAAACATTCCCAACAGAAATAACACAAATACATGACTCAACTACAAGCACACAAACAAATGAAAAGCAATCAACAAAACAAATATACAGTAATGAGCACTTTGGAGTGTGACGCATTGGGCGACCAGGTCAATTAACTCATGACCATACAAGTCCGGCAGTCCTGTATTTTTGATTTGAATTTCAACAAAAGCTCATTGTCTAAAATCTTTAACATACTCAATGTTGACTTTGAGTCTGACATTTACTAAAGTATAAATGAAATACAAAATTACAATGAGATATTTATATACATGTAGGGCTTGTTCAAAGTCAAAATAATAATTACTTGTGAGACTAGTACATGTAAGTCAGGCAGTTGTTTTCCCATTTTAATTCTGGTCTTGTCACAAAAATTCTGGTCCAGCAAACAATTTGAGGTAAATGTTAAAAGCCGTGTGGTCTTGTGGATTTTTTTTCCTAAAAATGTAAGCCTAATAATAATTTTGTTTGTACTTTTTTGGTAGCCTAACGATTAATATCACAGGCATGTGATTAATAGAATGACTAACAATGAGCCATTATTAATTAAATGAAGGTTGGCATGTTATAGGCAATTGCACCCAAATTGAGCTACATGTGTTTAGGATGGCCCTTTGGACTCGGGAGACAACTGGTCAGTGGTCAAAGACTCTGTATCATGAAGGTGTTAACTTTTCCTGAACACCAGATGGGTACACTACCTGACTACTAATATCCATTCATACTGCAATTGACACCGATAGAAGAAAACTGGCACCCCACCCCCTCGGACAAAGATATTGACAAAATAGGAAGACCTTTGGGAAACAATGGCAGTTTGTTCATGGAGGAGGGAAAAACATGATTTGTATTTCAAACAAATTGTCAAATTTGTTAACAGATAGTTTATCAACAAGTTGTGGTGCAGTTCATTTATCTGCCAGCGCGATTTTCCCTTGCTTTGTCACAAGAAATTCTGAACTCACAGTTTGTGAAAAGGCATGTTTCTTAACATTCTTCCCAAGTTTTTGAATAAAAACATAAGTTAAGATCCAGCAAAATGCTACTTTTAACTTGCCCCTATACCCTCTTGATGTAAATTCCTTGTTTACAGCATATTATTTTGTGACAAGTCAGTGAACGATTTCCCTTGTAAAGCAGAGCAAAATGCTACACAAAATGTATCAGTTGCCACTAAAAAATCACAATTTGCTGCTCACTATTAGCCTTTAGTGTGCACGAATTTCGCTGGGCATATTTCCTGTACAAAATTGTTCCCTGCAAGTGGTGAGAATTATGGTTGAATAACAAAGATTGCAGTGTTCAAAGCTTGCGCCTGAGCTATTCTGCACAAATTTGAAAATCATGAAAGGAAACAAAGTTTGCGCCGTCCAAAAAATGGCACACAGCGAGTAACCTTAACAGCGAGAATAAAAGAGGGACAACTTCAAAGATTACGCCCAACATTATACACAGCCTGTGAGTCTGGTTCTTGTGATAACATTTTATCTTACTGGGTTAAATAATAAAAAGATTTAAACTAAATCAATGGGTTTTGTATTAAACTTTCTACATTGACAATGTGTTCATAACAATCCTAGTAGTGGTACAATGTACCTCTACATTTGCGTTTCTGAAATATCAATAAATTATAATCAAAAATTCATGCATGCTTTTCTCTTATCTAAAACCACTCTTGCATATCATTATCATAGTAGTCGGGCGAAAAAGAAGAAAAAAATAACTTGGGTGAGAACTTCAAGTATCTCATTAGATAAGAGTCCCTTGAGAGGAGGATACTGAACATGGAAAGTGTCAAGGTGTTAATTTCTGCCTCTCCCAAAATCTGATGGTATGCATAGCTACTTAATTTCATCACTTCTCGACGTGACGATAAATTAGCCTTTATTAATGTGGTTAAACAGCTGTCCCGGTTAAAATGCTTATTCAATAATGTTTTGTCAGTGATGAATTTTTTAAAGAGGCAGGAATCTGACCTTTCAGCTACACTCATAAAATAATAGGGACAAAAATTATAATTGAATAAGACTACGTCTGCCAATGAGTGCACCAGCGGCAGACCGGGGAAGATGGAGGACTTGTAAACAAAAAACAATTTATGGCTACCATCTGCAGAGTTTCTGTTTCTACAAAACATGGTCATTAAGTCAAGTTGTCTGGTCAATTGGTTGCGACATACTTCCGGGGAGAAGGTCACCTTGAAATAGTAGAAATACCAATAAAGCTTTTGTTATCGTTGCTTGAAGTCAACTTATCAACTTATCGTATTAAATTTTTTGAGCTGAGGTAACAGAAAAAAAACCACATCAGAATGAGTGAAATTCTATATCGTCTGATTGTCTTTTGAATGCTCTCTGCACTTCACTCCATGGCAACATTAAACTACAGGATTCTGCCCCAGATTTTTCCAAACTGCAAAGCACGATGAATTAACCCAAAGTCCTCAGAATGTTTTTAACTTGTTGTTTATCTCTTGTTTTATAGCCCTGTTAATGTGTAATATGAGGCATTCTAAATGATTTTATAGATAGTCAAAAGAGAAAGAAAGAAAGTTGTTTGAATATCAGCCCTCAAATTACATGGATTGGCCCGGTACGCTAGCTTCTAAGTGCATTGGGAGAACTCTGCACATTGTGTTGTCAAACAGAAGAAAAAGTCAGCCTAAGGTAATAAGCACTTTTTCCCCCAAAAAATTCAAAATATTTTCCCCACCACAAATTAAAAGTTGAGGACAAAGTCATCACCAATCATCATAACACTGGAGTCTACTCTCTCAGTTGCCTTCGTGTGTGTTTTAAAAATATAATTCATAAATACCTCAGACAGTTTCGCTATTCCTATTGGTGGAGAGCGCGTCACGTGGGGTGTTTAAACGGTTGATAATGACCAACTGGAGCTCTGTTTAAACCGGTTGTTTTTGGATACTACGCGCTAGTCTTGGTGCAAGATGTTTCTTGTTACGGGCGATGCGGGCGCTGTCGGTGAGTTGGCCGCGCAAACTTGTTGGGAAAAGCTACTTTTAGCAACAAACTGGCCTGATGTAAAGTACTCCATAGTGCGCAATGTAGAACAATTTTATAGCTAAATGTGTAAAGCGAGATAGTAAATTTGTGATGGCAGATGAAATTGGCAGTAAATAACAAATGACAAAAAGTATGCACTTACCAATATTTCTTAATGTCTTTGATACTTGACACTGCAAGTACATTTAACAGATCAAGTTAATTGACAGACACTTTTTTTAGCCTAACCATAAAATGATTGATGTAGGAGTTTAGTGATGCGTATTCACGAATGTGCAATTGTGGCGAAAAAGCCCCTGAGCAACAAACATGAAACATTCAGAGCCACTAAACATTCATTGCCACCTGGGTCCACGATGAGCAGCGTTCACTTTGAGTGATCACATTACGATCGAATGCCCAACTTTACACCACTTTCCGTGAGCCGGTTGAAATCTAATTAGATCGTTGAGAATTGGCAAAACGTGACGACACTTGTACTTGTACCAGACGAAACCCCTCCATCATCGTGACACCTAACTCAACCATCTTAAAGATAATTGTGCATAACGGGATCTCCTCGATAAGCATGTCTCAGGCTTTGATTAAACGGAGGCCATTTTATCTGAGAGCAGAGCAACAAATCACCTAAAATGTTGACTTAGCACTACTAGTAAATCAACTACGCACATCAACTGGTCGTTCATCACGCACAGGTCTGCCAAAAGCAAACTGCAAAGTGCAAATTGCAGTGATTTCTATGAAACAAAAGGGCTGGATGGGAATAACTTTCACATCTAACCCTATCTATTTATCTAACCCAACTGATGCAAATTACTGGTTAGGGTCCAAATTAGGGTCCATACCAAATACCGTATGTTTAAAAATATCTACGTTTTCAAAATTGTTCATTTTTCAAAAGAAATAACTGAAAACCAAAGTTCAGTTTACAATTAAAATCAAAGAAAAGCAGTTTTAGTGGAAAGCATAATCCGTTTCTGCTTCTTTCAGATTATCTGTCATGTCTTTTATATTTGTACTGTCCATCACTATCGGTCAGCCTTGTTTTGATAGCCAACGTCCATTCTCGATGGGGAGATGGCAAACATGTCCTCTTACATGTAGTACATGTTGAAGTAAAAGCCAGGAAAAGCCATTGGAAAATCCTGAGCTTGGAGAGCAATGATCCTAAATACTTGGTTCATTTTTGTTACTCAGTGTGTAAAGAGTACATTAAATAGTCTGTCAGTATTTAAAACTTGGGGTGGGTGGGTATAACAGAATTGACAAAAGATCAACATTTTAAAAGTTTTAAAAGATTGATAACTCTTCATAGTCTGTACTACGCATTTGTAGTTCAGACCAGACTAATAATTTTGTTTAAACATAATTGTTCTTCTTATCCCTTTAATAAATGCAAATTAGCTGTGTCCTTTAAAGTGTCTAAAGAGCTCAGGATTATTTAGCTGTTCCTTAAAACATATCTCACGTAAAGCTAATAAACTGAAAACATACTTGCTCTATATCATGGTAAATCTACCAAATATTGTGGCCATAATTATGTTAGAAATGCTAATGGGGCACATATGCCCAGATCATCTTTTACACTTGGGAATAAGTTACTTGGGAACAGCTTCTAGGGTGACCTCTCCAAAATGCTCCGATTAAAAGGTGGAACCGTTTCACCAGAGTCCAGACTGCCGGCAACAAGAAAAACGTGAGATGGAGGAGGGAGAGAGGGAGTCTCATCATAAAGACACGCAGAAAGAAACCCTGTACAAAGTAACAAGCTTCCAGCAATACAGGTGTCTAACTCCAGCTAATTGGCCGAGGCTCCCTATGGCTGATTAAACTGTGGACCAGCAAGCAGTCTATACGGCCATCATAACCACAACAGCTACGGAATGACTCATTCATGCATTCATTTTCCATATTTTTCTACATTGCCTGGGGGGCTGGATGCATCACACTTGGCAAGTGATTGCATTTCATTCTGCAGGTTTTTCGGGAGGAATAATTTGGTAATGATGGATATAAGGCATTTGGCGAGGACTCTGTCCAATAATGTGTATTACAGCTCAAATGGTTATTTTCAAAATTTTAGGCTTTTTGAAACACAGAATAAAGCAACTCATTTGGCTGAGTTTGTTCTTTTTAAAACAACTACAGGTAATATTTTTCAAAGTTATACATGTATGCTGTGAATGTACTTCTTTGCAAGCATACTCATAAAATAAAACTTTCCTTCTTCTTTTTCGTACAAAATACCAAAAATTTGTTTGTATTGTGTATATGTACACTTCCCACTAATAAATTATTATGTGCAAATGTAGATTACTTCAATGCTTCAATCAGTAGCCCACAAAGTTAGTACAATTTTTCTTGAAGTGACCTAAATTACCCAAATGGAGATATGTATCCATGTGGAAAACGTACTGGAGGGTAACAAAGGGGGTACCAAGGCACAGCAAGGTACCCTCAAGGGCATTCACCTTCAGGTGCTGTGGGATTCACAGGTGCTGTGGGGTTAAGTTGAGGCCTGCATGGTACCCAATGGTAAAGTGATATAGTTTTTGATGAAAAAGTATTTTTCCACGAATTTGTTTTCGAGACCTCAAGTTTAGAATTTGAGGTCTCGAAATCAACCATCTAAAAGCACACAACTTCGTGTGACAAGGGTGTTTTTTCTTTCATTATTATCTCGCAATTTTTACGACCGATTGAGCTCAAATTTTCACAGGTTTGTTATTTTATGTATGTTGAGATACACCAAGTGAGAAGACTGGTCTTTGACAATTACCAATAGTGTCCACTGCCTTTAAGAGGGCAGAATGGACCTGTCCATTCTCATTTTGCATAATACATATAATATATACATTGGAAAATTCCTCAGGAAAATCTATGTGAAACTTTTGAAGGGGCACTTATAAACCAAGACCAGGGGCAACAAAAGAAAAAATTAGAAAGAGAATATCAAACAACGGTCGACTCTTCAGAGTTCTAATCAATGGACTTCTTCTGCCAATGGTAGCTGGAGATTTTGCACAAGAAACCAACATTTGATATTTTTAAAAGAAAAATCTATGTAAGACCTTTGAAGGAGCACCAAGGCCAAGACCAGGGGCAAAACAAGAAAGCATTAGAAAGCAGAACAACAGTTAACTCTTAAGACTTCTGGCAATGCTAGATAGAGATTTATAAACATGATGGTGATGATGAATGGCCTCCATATTCGTGCCTATGACGTCTGATCCAAAAGTTTGCAGTCTGTCTTGTAGACAGTTTTCATTAGTTGCCTAGCAAGCATCTCTGTTATCTTCAGTGATCCCTTATAACTAAAGAGACAGCTCAATGAACACCAAGAAGGCACAGTTGGACTGAACACCTGCCAGCTCTTTTGATCAAACTTTCCGATGGGGGTAAATATAGCTGGCACGCGACCGTTTGTAAGCAAACCTTTGCCTTGAAAATCACACAACAAAGACTTGATAAACATTGCACACAAGTGAACAATGGACCACCCCTTTGGGTACTTGTTTGTTTTGTTGACAAACTAAAGGATGTATGTTTGTATCATAGAGCTCCACCGTTGTATTAATACACCTTTTATCAACAGCTTGGGGCATATTAAATATAATGTTTGATTAAAAATTACTAGCATGTCAGAGTGTACCCTGCATATTAGCCAATGTGAGCGGACAGAACTTGTTATCAAAGAAAAATTGTAAAACATTTACTTGTTGTCAATTTGCATTACATTCTTGTGAGGTTGTTAAAAGGCTATTAGTCAATTTGTATGAAGTTTGAGTAGGGCAAGCACTTTAATGGCTTAGACCTTTGGTCGGATTCATATTAAAAAAAAAAACATAAACTAAAAGAAATTATTCCTCAATGCTCAACTTGAATATTCAGATGACCAATACAGGCAGCTGAAAGAAAATCATTACTAAATTTCCAGTGGGTGACACAGAGGTTGATTCGATGCCTGATGGCTCTTTCAGAGAGACGCCTCAAGTCACGTACAGATATCTCACACACACACATTATAAAGTGATGCTCTCAACTCCTTCTAATTCATGTCACAAAGATCCCTGATTTGTCTCTAATACGGACGTTTTCTGGCAACCCTCTCTCTTAATACCTACATCTTAAACTGCTCAGTGACAGCCAGATGTAATTTCTAGGGGATTATTAGCAAGTATAGATCTTGTCTGCTGTCATGTTTGAAAGTTATCACTAAAAGACTTGGGGCTGCCTAGGGGCAAAAAGACAGGTGGATTTGTCTGACTCACGATGGACTTCCCCTGTATTCATCACAAAAGCCAATGTTTTTCCATAAAGGATTTAAATGTATTGTAATTGATCAATAAAAAACAAAAAACAAATACACTTGCCAGTACGGTGTGATTTTATTTTACAAGGCATTGCTACAATGCTCCTGACTAGCGGATGGAGGGTTATGGTTAGGAATCCCATGATTAGAGCAACTAGATCAAATTGTTAACATACCTCTGCGATTAAAGGAACAAAAAATGCAAAACACCTGTAGGTTAGAGTTTTAACATAATATTACACATTATGAAAAAAATTGTAACAAAAAAACACAAGAATGGTGAAACTGTGCACTTAAGATTTTCTCACCTGTAACTCAACTTTTAAACTTTAAAGTTGGTTTAATTTGTCAGGCTATTTTATGGCAAACAGAAAAACCGCTGGTTTGTCTTTACTGGGATGTAAACCATCAAAGACTAGCTTCATACAATAGTCAAAAGAGTGGCAAATGGTCAGTATGTATAAAATTATTCCACTGGCAACTGCTGCTATTAAGTTGAACTATATTTACCTTTTGTGTTTTTGCCATAGCTCCAAGTGCCTTCACATCATGGTTGACATGCTTCCCTTCATTGAGACACAGGTAGCAGACCGGCAGCTTACACAAGATGCAATACATACTAAGATTCTCCTCGTTATGCTCAGTACATGTTGATGCTTTACCAGGCTGCTGCCCCTGTGCCTTAGCCCTGGCCTTGATCTTGCCCTTCACCGGTGGAATCAGGCTATGCTTCGCCAGGGGGCCGCGGGCCGGATGGCAATTTTCACGGCATCCTGTACAGTAAAACACCTCACACTGTTCGCAATAAACAGTCGCATCCTTTGCGTCTCCCTCGCAAAGTTCGCACTTGACCACGGAGTTCTTGGCCTGCCCAGCGTAGCGGGAAACAATGGCTTCTAAAACCCTGTTCCTCGGTAAGCTTAGAACCCCAGTTTCATCGAGATAAATAGACCGGTGGCACTGCGGGCAGACGACCCTGAGTGCATCAACGTGGATGGATGGGTAGCCAGCACTTGCACTGGAGCTATTCGAGGAGGAGCTGGCCGCACTTGCAGCATATCCTGAGAAACCGACCCCGCTGTCTGCCTCACTCAACCGGTCAGTTTCTCCATAATCCAGGTACTCCGGATGGCCATGGGTGTGATGGTTACCGTGGGTTGTTGGTCCGCCGTTCGTCTGAAGAGTACGAGCGCAATTCAAACATATATTGTGGGCACACGGCAACATTATCGGGGCATTGTAAAGGCCCCGACAGACGGGGCAAGAAAGTTCCTGTTCCATCATGGCTGCAAGTGAAACTAGCCTCTCTCCCGTAACGTTAGACCTCAATTTCAAAAGTGCTAAATATTCTGAAATATTTTGCATGAATGGTCTTGAATCGCATAAACTTATTATCTTCTATATCAATCAATGTATTCTGCCTCAAAACAGAAACAGAAGCATCGGTGACAGCCACTAGGCGCAGTCATTGAGCACACGGCGTGCGTGAAGGCAACGAACTGACTCTGAGATACGAGAGCGCCCCGTACGTGTTGTCACATCAAGCTGCAAAACGGCAATGATGTGACAACGGCATTGTGTATCGATTTCTAGACTGGTGCACTTTTGCGTTTATCCGATGCCACTTTATCTGCCAATTTCGATGGAGCCGAGAGAAGAGACTGGAAGCCAGATTATTATTTTCAGCGCTTATTGATTTACGCATGCGCTGTATCGAGACTAATCAATATTCCTTCTTTGTAGGTGCTACAGTTTTCAAAAAACTAAAACAAATTTGTTTAAATTGTGTACATTTTTACCAAATAGTTTTAAAAATATTGTGGTTAATAAAAAAAATTTTAATGCATTTTTTTAACAAAAATATTTCTTTTTATACAGTTTTAAATTGGAATACTTTTGTTTATAAAACTAGAACACCCCTTAGCCATCATAGAACAGGCCATCTAGACTGGTAAATGGTTGCTAGTTCGCCTATAAGTTCGCCGGTGTGGTAAACAGGTGCATTTTACCAATGTGGTGATAGGTGCCAAACCAATATAACTTGATGCACAAAAGCAACGAAAATTGTACACAACAGTGGGATGGGCGAGAGTGTGGTAGAGGCTGTCGATGTTCTTCCTCCATCTGAGTCTTAAAATTGAAGGTCATCATCCGCTACTGGTGATTTCTATTGTGTTTTCTTCTTCTACTAGGAATCTAGGTTAAGTCTGTATCAAATTATTCTAAATGTTGACTCCTTTATGTAGGTTTTTAGCAGTGAGGAGGAGAGCTGCGAAATGTATTCACTGGAACTGGGCATTGCGGTCACTGTGCACAAAACCAAGGCAAGAATTCCATACCCTTTCAAATTCATGAGTTTATTAAGTTTTCTTTTTGGATAACTTTCCGTATGGCGCCACCACTTTTTCACTCATTTTTACAAAAAGGGATATCTCATTGAGGTAATTTACATACTATATTATTTCATTTTAAATGAAAAAGTGGTGGCGCCATACAGAAACTTTTCCCACTCAGCATGCTGAGCAACACTAAAACAATAACATTAATAAAATAAGATGCAATCAATGATGATTTTTTTTTTTACAATAAAACTTAGGTCATTGCGAATAAAACATCAAAATAAAACATCAAAAGGTAATCTGTGCATGATCTGATTGTATTGACAATTGTCAACAGTCAAAAATCCATCAGTACTGAAATATTTTGTAAATTTTGCTGCTCGTGCTTATTGTTGACTTATTTTATGACTGATCAGCTTCCATGGTCGGAGTATGTCACTGCCACTGTCAAATCATGGCACTTAACTTTTTGTTTAACAGTTACATTTAAATTACAATCACCATTCATTGCACCAACCAAAAAAAGCAAAATCTTTCAAATTTTGTTCTTGATTCAAACTAAATTACAGGAAGTGGATGACCTCTTTAAGTCCGATATAGCCCCATGGCAATAGACTGTGCAAGTCTCGCGCGTATTTGAACTTCCGGGACCATTGTGGTCCCAACATTATGGAATTTTACGTTGGGGGGATTTTGTTTTGGCCATTACTTTAGTAACAAATGACAGATGTTGTTGAAAATGTAATACTAATTAACAACATATATAAAAGTAAAAATAAATTCAACAAAATAACAAAGAAAAATCGATATTTAAACTTGACCTCAGGTCAGGTTACTTGTAAAAAATTAAGAATTTGTGCCCATCTCCGATCACGAAACTTACGCGGACGCTTGTTTTGTTTGCGAGTGATGACAAGCTTTTTTATTTGTCGTTTAAGCGTCGGCTTCCTCTTTATACTGCGTCACGCCCTCGCGATCATCGTGCGTCCGCGTATGTACCAGCTTTTGGTAGTTTCACATTCGAGCGTAGATTTACAAAAGGGGTTTCAAAAAATTAAAGATCAAAATAAACATCCTTGTCCAAGAGTTTTACTTTTGTCTATACATCTATAGACTTTAACCGATGGACATAGACTTTAACCGATAATTGTATATTTTGTTTTAAAAGCTAAAACTAATTTAAACAAGCTCCAATGGGTAGTTTTGTTGTTCAGATTCGGCATTAAGAATAAATTAAAGTAAAGATTTCATTTCTTAAAAAATAAAGTTCTTCAGTTGTCGTGTTTTCTCGCACAGTCTATTGGAGGTGTGGACACTACCAGATTGATGTTGTTGTTTTGATATTAATACCATTTCTAATTGTTGATTTTGTTTTCTTTGAACAGTACTGAGGACTATGATGTTTGTATTGTCGGCGGTGGTATCGTTGGGCTGGCAGCCGCTAAGGAGCTGATAGAGAGACATCCCAACCTTAAATATGCCGTAGTTGAAAAAGAAAAAGAACTCTGTAAGTCTCAGTCATAATGAAACAATCTTTCAATCTATGCACTTTGAACAAGATATGTTTGTTCACAAAGTGTACACATTGTTTTCAGAGACTAGTGTCAATGGCTTTGCTTACCTTGGAATTATGTGCTTCTGGTGCTCTGTATAAAGCACAAACTCCCTTGGTCTGTAAATGCAGAAATCCACGGTAAGCAGAGCGGGGCTTGATTATTGGTTAAGAGCTGTTTAAACTACTTTATAAGGTCTCACGCTATTCTGGTGTGGTAATCTGCAGACAAACTCTCTGTGGCAAATGTGAGACCTCCCCCCCCCAAAAAAAAAAGGAACCATAGCAAAAGGAATTTGAAATTGTCTTAACACACCCTTCTATCAGTCCCAGCCCCCAACTTCAACCCCCAAATTCTAAGAACCCCTAAATCTGCTTCTACTAAAACCCACTGACTTCTTTCAAAATGCTCAATTGTTATCCCTTTACAGCTGTACATCAGAGTGGTCACAACAGTGGGGTGATCCACGCTGGGATCTACTATACACCAGGCTCTCTCAAAGCTAGGCTGTGTGTGGAAGGAGCAGAGCTGGCCTACAAGTACTGCGATGAGAACGACATTCCATATAAAAAATGTGGCAAGGTAAAAGGACAGTCATTGATGCCATTTGTTTGTTTGTTTGTTTGTTTTTTAATCAATGAGACCCGGGGTCAATTTCATAAAGACATTCCTAACTCAGGACTAGTCCTGTTGACCCAATTCACCTGACGTCATCATCAGAATAATCTTGGAACCGCCATACTGGTGTGGTGGGCAATGTAACTGCGTTAGTCAGTGAAGTGCGCTCTTTAGGCAACGCGGCGTTTACAAGTAAACCTAATGCCACCCAAATGGTGAGAGTGGCACAGTCGCCGCGTGTGACGTGCGTGCAAGGGGTCAATAGATCTCTTTAGGAGTCATTAAAAACTGTGAAATCCACCCCAGTTAATTTTCAAGGTAAGGCCTATACCAGAGGATCAGAGGTGATGGAGGTAGACCTTTCCATTGAATGGTGGGTCACATTTTGTATGGGTGTTGCTGTGAGAGTTACCAAGCAAGACACATTTCGTCGCATCAGTGCAAAAGTGTTGTATCCGAATTTTGCAAAAAAAAACCTTTTTATCTCCCATGAAAATGCCCTGTCCTGAAACTTCAAATCTCTGCGCTTACTTGTTTTACAAGTTAGTTACGAAAGTTTGGACAAGTTCAAAACCGCGCGTATTGTATTTTATTTTTTTTAGATACATCGTGTTTGCACTGACACAACAATTTGTGATTTTTTCCATGATCCTTGCTGTCATGATCCAGTAGGAATGACCTGATCTTTTAAACTGTTTTAAAACTGTACGTATGGTGGTTTAAAATTTGCAGTTGATAGTCGCTGTTGAACCTGAAGAGATTCCAAGACTTGAGGCACTTCATGAACGAGGTCTTAAGAACAATGTCAAGGACATGAAGATGGTTGGCCCTGATGAAATCAGGGAGATTGAACCACACTGTAGGGTAAGTTGTAGCTGTACCTTTTCATACATGATAAAGACCAATGCTTGGTCATTATTTGCATAAAGAGGTCAAAGACCAATCAGGTAAAAAGTAATAGACCTTTCTAATGTTGATGAACGAATCCTGCTGGTTGGAATGGATTGCCGAATGTGAGCAAAACATTTCATTTTGTTAACAGCTTTGTGACAAATTTCTGCAAACTTATTAATTGAAACAAATATATCACATGATTGGTTTCTTTGTTTCCAACAGCTTCAACATCATTTTTGAATATTTGTGTAACATTTTTACAAACATTGGCTATCTTTGCATTTATCTTTGGCAAAAACTTAGGCTGTGATGATGCGGTGTGTGGATTAATCAGCCAAGATTCAAGCTCTGTTTTGTGAGCGATTTTCTGTCGGAGAATCCCTAAACATATCCTGAATCATGTGGTTCATTTCAGGGAGTGAAAGCGTTGACATCACCCCATACTGGCATTGTTGATTGGGCTAGAGTTGCCAAATCATTCGGAGAGACATTCAACAAGAAAGGGGGACACATCTTCACAGAGTTTGAGGTCAAGGGCTTCCATATGACGAAAGAAGGTGAGATAGAATATGCACTACTTTGGAAAAACATGAGATAAACAAATTGTTTTAGGGCATAGTTATTTGTTTATATATTTATTTAAACATGGTGTGTCAACTCGCTGGAAAGTTTTATTAAGAGTGGGAGGGATTGCCCTCTTTCAAGTAAGGGCTTTTATGACTGTTTGACCCATGACCCCCCTCCCCAAACCCAATCTCCACCAACCACGTCGACCCCTACCCTCATATTGTGTTCATTACTGAGAGTGACTGATGGTATGCCCTTTCTCAGCAGCCTATGATTCAGATGAAGTCGCTGATTAATTATTTATGTGAATGTGGAGACTGTTTGTTCATCAAAGTTTATCTTTTCATCCTTTATAGGTGCTGATTATCCAGTAACAATTGAAGGCAACAAAGGGGTAAGTGGTTTCTTTCCTTACCTTTCACCTCTGTTGACCCCAGTTCGAATTCCACCTCGGACCGGAGCCATGCATGTGGATTGGGTTTTCAGTCCCTACCTGATTGCATGGGTTTTCCTCCTTGGGGTTATCCTCCTACATCTAGAACTTAAAAAAAAAAAAAAGGTTTCCTTTTCATCCTGTTATTGGCGCTAATTGTTCTGATGTGTAATCAAATATAATACAAATAAAATAAGGACTTTTGTTACTGTGTTAAAAAAATGTTGTTATAATTTTAAAGCTCTAGCCAAAACCATGCTGGACATTCTACTGATACATTTTGACCCGCTGGTTGATCTTACACAGAAATCTCTACGTTGCCGCTATGTGTTGACCTGTGGAGGACTGTTTGCTGATCGGTTAGCTCAACTCTCAGGATGTAATCCCATCCCTAGAATCGTTCCCTTCAGAGGGGACTACCTGCTCCTCAAACCAGAGAAATGTCATCTATCAAGAGGGAATATCTACCCTGTGAGTACTTTATCACAAGCAAGATTTCAAAACTTACTACAAAACTCACACACGTAATTAGCTGTTATAAGTGTTTTTTTTCTGAATATCTTGAAAAGATTTTGGGTTGAACAAAGAAACATTGCTGGAGTGGCGTTTGAACGTGCGACCTCCAGATTACATGCTGGTACTCTATCAACTAAGCTTTCTAGCCCTTCCTGTTTTGTCAATATCTTTGTTCGGGGTGCCAGTCAGAAGCCATACAACCTGTAACTGCCGTGTATTCAGGGATCACACACAAGTTTATGATACAACCTGGGAAGCAGCAGCAGAGGGATCACCAATGGCAGGATGCAACATTATTTATTTCAAATATCGAAACTGACTGGGTAAATTAAAAATCTGTAAACCATTGTACCGTTACAATTTATTCACAGGTGCCTAACCCTAGCCTGCCATTTCTAGGAGTGCACTTCACACCTCGTATAGACGGTAGTGTCTGGCTGGGTCCCAATGCAGTCTTTGCTTTTAAGAGGGAAGGATACAACATGACAGACTTCAATGTGAAGGATGCTGTAGATTCTCTAAGCTTCCGGTAAGTAGAGTACAGATGCCAGTCTTTAAGACTAAACTAAAAATAAGGGAATAAAAGTAGCGACAATGGCTGTTTTAAACCGGCAGGGGTTGTGGTCTGCAAAGCCAAACTGAGGTCCTTTATTGAAGGCAAAAACCCTGCAAGTTTTTAACCAGCTATTTAAGACTGAGTCACTAGTCTTGTATTCCTATTCATCAATGCCTTTCCATTGAAAACACCAACAAAATTTCATTTTTTTTTTTTCAAAACACATTTCAGTGGATTACAGAAGTTGGTGTTCAAGAATTTCACGTACGGTTTGAGTGAGATGTACAAAGGAGTGTTCATTGCTGCACAAGTGAAGCAACTACAGAGATATGTACCAGAGTTAAGAGTACAAGACGTGACAAGGTAAGCTCTTAGTCATCATCATTAACAAAAGACTGCAACAGGCACTTGGAAGACTTTCAGGGATGCTTGTGTTGTTTTAATGGCGGTCTATCTTCTGTGCCTAGGTAAATTATCATCGGTGGTCCTTTCACTATGATCTGATGAACAACTCTCATAACTTCCATTGTTTTGCTTTGTGGCTGATGTGACAGTAAAAGCAGCCTTAGTGTTGTCCATTTAAGAATCCACATAATATCTCTATTTGAGTCCATTTCTCATCACAATTCAGCTAGGTTAAGCAGCATTCAAGCTGACCACTGCTGGTCGGTATCCTTAGAAGAAGAACAAAATGATGGTGATGTTTTTGTTTACTTTTTGGAACTGGTTGAGGAAATGCTTTCCTTTGAAAATATCATTGCCACAATGAAACCAAGAGATTCTCAAAAATCCCAATTATGTAAAATTCTGTTAAAGCCATTGGACACTTTCGGTAAACAGTAGTGTCCAAGGCCCACACTACGTGTATCACAACCTGTGAAAATTTAGGCTCAATTGGTCATCGGAGTCGGGAGAGAATAACGGGAAAACCCACCCTTGTTTCCGCACGTTTCGCCGTGTCATGACATGTGTTTAAAATAAATCCGTAATTCTCGATATCGAGAATTGATATTGTTTTAAAGTTTTCTCAAAAAGTAAAGCATTTCATGGAGTAATATTTCAAGAGAAGTCTTTCACCATTACCTTCTGTAAACCCTGTAAGTTATTTGTAAATATGTGAACTTAAAAAAAAAATTATGTTCCGAAAGTGTCCAATGGCTTTAAAATATGATACTCTTGATTCTAAATATCTTTTAGGGGTCCATCGGGAGTAAGAGCCCAAGCGCTGGATATGGAAGGTAATCTGGTTGACGATTTTGTCTTTGATGGCGGTGAGGGCGCTATAGGAAGCCGGGTCCTTCATGTGCGTAATGCCCCGTCGCCTGCTGCCACCTCCTCTCTGTCCATAGCCAAGATGATCATAGATAAAGTAGAAGACACATTCTCACTCTAAAAGTCACTAAACCCTTTTAGAGGCAACGGCCTACTGTATAATCATCACCCACGACAACCTGCTCCAATTTTGCAACCTGTTCTTTTCAGTGTAAATGCATTGAGCAAAATATCTTTATCTTAAGCTCAAAATAAGAATCTTCTGTCATCCTAGAAATGGTACATGGTGTGGTAGTAACTTTATACCATCTTAACAGATTTTTTTGGGTTGAGAGCCAATGATGGGCTACAAAGACGCATGCACATGGATCATTGGAACATCAGGGATGTAGCCCACTGGGTACATTGCCTGGGTGGTGCCCACTTAGCTGTTGGTCATTTCCAATGCCTGGTTCAATAGAAATAGCCCTGGGTTCAAGGTTGTAACTACCTGGTACTAGGTCAATTTATTTACATCCCTGTGTGATGTGCTGTAGGGAACAGTGAAGCAATCTTTCTATAAATGGCTGCCATTGTTATTTACGATTTGTTCATCACTGTTTGTCTGTTTTTTTAACTGCTAGTTTCACCATAACACTTGTAATGTTGGAAGATAAACATATTGTCTAGATTGCTGTGTTATACCGCAGTAATAGATTCTGAATTCTTATTCAGGGTGAGCTGTTGCGTAGAGAAGCAACTGTTTACACAAAGAATCTTTATCTCAGGTTATCCTGTAATGTTGTGTCTTTTAAGAAGAGGACATCTGAATGCATTCTCTAGAGATATTTTCATTACCTCATTCCAGCCAGTACTACAGAGAATTTAATAGTCTTTCAGCGCAAAGTACAAGATTTTAAAGGCATGGTGTAGATTTAGTGTTATAAGATTGAGACAATAGACTAACAAAAAAAGTTAGCTACAAGTTTAGACGTAAGAAAGTTAAAGTATTTTTGAAAAAATAATTATGTTTTACTTTAATGGATTACACTCTGAAGGGGCATCAGTTTGTTGTCTTAAATGATCCATAGAGGCTGCATGATGTCTCAGGGATTTCAATATGGAGGCTTTGATTGAACATCGTCTTGTCTCCCAGTTTGATTGTGTCTACAGAGCTTGCGCAATGCCAGCCAACGCTTTGAGATCCTGAGATCATTTACTGCAGGTGATGACAAAAATCGAACAAGACATCCCACCATCTTAGGATGATGACATCCTTAAAAGTTGGATGTTGTCTTCCGAAGATGTTATCCTGGGATCTTGAAATGAGATGAATGATTCCAGGAAGCCAACATCTTATATTAAGATGCTGTTATCCCGAGATGTTATCTCAGGATGTCGTCATCTTACATTTATGACTGTCATCATCATTCTGGGGTAAAATGTCTTAGGATCTCAACATGTCGGATGGCACTTCCAGAGCTTCGTAGTTTTAGAATATATTTTAAAGTTTAAGAATATATTTTAAACTTTATTGTAAGATGTAGTCCTTATAATTATACTCTAATGAATGCAGTGTTATATTCTTAAGATATGGCATTGTTTGGTCTTATAACCAGGGGCTTGTTTTAAGGAGTGGCTTAGCTAACCACACACCAAAATTAGCTTGGAGGGCCACCATTGAAAATACCATTTCATATGTACTCTTTGTGACTGGTGCCCTGATCATAACCTGCTTTAAGTAGATCTATGAAATAAGTCCTAGGGCCCAATGTCATTGACTTGAAAAGTACACATTTTGTTTAAACTCAAACAGATTACCAGCCAAAATTCATTGTAGTGTTTTTGACTGGTTTTCGGCTAATTTCTGATCAGCAGAAAACAAATTGCAAAGCATAATTTGTTGCTTAACGACGTGATGAAATTGGGCCTATATATCCTGTGGATGATTGTATGAAAGATTTCTTCTCATTGGTTGATGTATGTGATTGTCCATGCTTTTTGTGTGTGTGTGATTCAGTTGACAAGTTTTAGTGCTGATATCATGTTCTTACACTGATTTTTGGATTCTCCTTAAAGAGTTTTTTTGTGATGACACCCCCACTGCAGACAAAATATAATTAAATATTTGAAATGACCCTTGCCAAGACCTATGCATTGGATGACTGGCATGTTGGTCTCTGGGACGAGTTTGCTTTGTAATTTTGAAAGTGTTATTTTTATTTTGTTATTTTTTAATATTTATTGTCCAGCAACATTAAGTACTTGCAGAAGAAGCTTAAGGTAGTTCAAAAATGTTGAAGAAAGTTGACAACTCAGAATTAATATATTTTTTGCCAAATTATGGTTCAACCATCAGTGTAATGTCCAAAGCTTGTGGAAATAATAAAAATGGTAAACAATTTAACACAATAATAGTTTCTTAAGTAAGCTTAATTGTGATTGGTCACCATATTTAAAACAAAATTTATATAGATGTATTTTACTATAAATAGCCACCCACTTACAGTTTTCCTTTATGCACTTTATTTTTAAAACTATATACACACTTTGTTTAGATATGACTATTTTGTGACTTTTTGAACAAATTTCACTACAAAACAACAACTGCCCTTTTTCCACTTTTGTCTGACCAGTACAATAAGTTTCTTTTTTATTGAATGCAAGTTATTTTCAGAGTATTGGTCTAGTAGCAATGATCAATGATCAATGATCAAAACTTTGAACCATCAGAGTGATTTTCTGATCCTGTTGTGCTTCCATCAATAACCTTTAAAGGCAGTGGACACTATTGGTAGTTACTTAAAATAATTATTAGCCTAAAACCTTACTTGGTAATGAGTTGTGGGGAGAGGTTGATAGTATAAAACATTCTGAGAAACGGCTCCCTCTGAAGTGACGTAGTTTTTGAGAATTTGATTTCGAGACCTCAGATTTAGAATTTGAGGTCTCGAAATCAAGCATCTGAAAGCTCACAACTTCGTGTCACCATGGTGCGACAATGTTGTTTTTTCTTTCATAGTTATCTCGCAAGTCCGACGACCAATTGAGCTCAAATTTTCACAGGTTTGTTATTTTATGCATATCGAGATACACACCAAGTGAGAAGACTGGTCTTTGACAATTACCAATAGTGTCCAGTGTCTTTACTTATATGTTACCACCTACATGGTATAACCGTCCCAACAAAATTTAGTGAGGGTTGTATGAATATGTCTTGGTTTTAAATAATATATAGATTATGCTTTACTACTGAATTTTGATTTTAAAAACACACTAATGAGATATAAGACTTAAAAACTGAAATGGTGGTGATTCATTTTACAGTGGTGATGGGCTGAATATTAACTCAATTGTTTAATGTCACCTTGTTGTAAATAATTGTGTGTTTTAATTATGCAATAAAATTGTTTGATTTTGATATAAATTAGGCGTTTCATAATCCAGTACTAGATTAATTTAGACCTAGAATAGACCTATATCCTAGTTGAGTACTAGTTTTCCAAAAAGACGGGTCGTTTTCTTTGCATTCCACTGTAGCAGTATCTGACTGGTTGTGGATGGCAGAGGCGTAACCAGACATTGTGTTGGGGAGGGTGGGGGTTATATAGTGGGTGCCTTTGTTTAGCTCCCCTGGGTCGACCCCGGTGTGTGGCGTGTTTTTTTTCCAGGACAAACGTGTACAGATAATTACCCACGTTCGTCCTGGAGAAGAAAAAAACGCCATACACCGGGGTTGACCCAGGGAAGCTAAACGAACGAACCCATACTTTAGGGTATAGGCCTAGTGTATCAAACCATTAATTTGGGCAATTTGTTTGGGAAAGGGTGGTTCTGAAGTGTGACTAAATTGTTGCCGCTTGTGTCGCTATCAAGGGGCCTTCCTCGGGGTTGACCCAGGGAAGCTAAACCAACGAACCCATACTTTAGGGTATAGGCCTAGTGTATCAAACTATTAATTTGTGCAATTTGTTTGGGAAAGGGTGGTTCTGAAGTGTGACTAAATTTGTGCCGCTTGTGTCGATATCAAGGGGCCTTCCTCCATGGTTAATGAATCTAACCATGCATACCCATATACCCCTCCTCCACTCTGGTCACGCTCCGCCCCTAAAGTGGAAACGGATTATTTTTTTAAGGGTGAGGTGTGACAGCGCCCTCAAGTGGTAGTCGAAGTCATGCATGCTGCTGAATCATGTTTTCAATAATAACATAAAAAGAATGGCTTCTAAAAGAGTTCTTGGAGTAATTTATCGAGTGTTTACACCTAGGGTTGCGGTTAGGTTGTCTATTTTGGGAACAGCTGTTGGTTGCACAATTCTGCTTAGGTAAGTGATAAAATATTGCAGAGGATACTAGCCCCACTAGTGTGGCCAATGGCCACACAAGTGGGGCTAAGAAGATTAGCGGCAAAAAGTTATCTAATGAGTCGCACTCAAATTGTTGAACTTTCTAAATTTTAATTTTAATGATGATATTGATGATGTGGTTTAGTGAGACAACTACTGCATTGAAGCTATAATTTGAAGGTTCTTGGTTTATGGTTTGTCCTATTTCGTTCCTCCATGGTTTACCAGGTCATTTATGGTTAAGTTCTTTTTTTTCTGAGAGTCCTTGGCTACACATCCAGTATTATTAAATAAAGAAGTAAATGAACAAAATGTACAGTTGGCCATCAATCATTAAAAACTCTGTCTCAGCTAGACCCAGTAACTGGGGCGCTGTAGTGTATCCTCCTCTTACCAGTTTTCACAGTATTATGCCTTTTTCTTTGAATTGGGAAAAAATAATGATGCCATTATATCAACCGATGCCCTAACTAATTATCTTCATTTGTTAATATGAAGAATGCAAACGTATATTAAAACTTGATGGACATTGAAATGTTCACACCACATCACACACACCGATCTTCGATGACTTCAACTGGCCCCATTTGTTCTGAGTTTTTCCTGTTTTCACGCGGCAAACGAGAAAGTATGGTTTCCCGGTGAAGCCATACATGGAAGAAACATCTGCAGTGACTACAAGTGTTCTTTGAGACTCTGTGTATGACTCGAAAGCCAGCAGTTGTCTTCATTTTATTCAAAATATTTTTTTATTAAATTTTAAAAATTACCATGGTAACTTGCAAAAAATAAAAATAATAAAAAAAATAATAAAAAGTGTGAATAATTACTGGCTTTCAAATCTGATTTTTATTTATTTTATTTGTATTTTTTTTCTTAATATTTATATTAAAGCGTATTAATAAACAGTGATAATTGAATCAACAAGCTGATGTTTAAATTTTAATATTAATAATAGTATTGATATGAGGGTTAAAAAATAAAAATCTCCACAAATATTAGAAAATGATATAAGGCACATGGCTTCTTTATGCCTCTGTATTTTTTTCCAGAATGCTCAGCAAAATATTCAGTCACATGATTTGATGATCGTGAATTGTGAATTGAAATAGTGTTTGATGAAACTTTTTCGGTGGGCAAATATTTTTATATGGCCTCAACATTATGACATATTTTTGTACCTTGTAGAAATGCCTAAAATACCAAACTTTTTGCATTTACAAGTGCAAATAACCAGTGGAGCCTTACCTGTATCTAAGTTTTGGTCAAGGGAGAGGAGACTTTTTGCTTGGCAAATAAAACCACACAATTTTTATCTAGGGACAGTTTACATCGTGCACAGAGAGGTAAAAGATTTGCCACGATTTGAGGGACACCTCGAAAACAGGACCTCCTACGATATAGTACGACAGAGAATGTCAAAATTTCGAAGCAGGAGTACAGGGCCCCAGTTAACTGGGTCTATGTCTCAGCATGGACTGGTGCAGAATCATTAATCATGGGTACCCACTTATTTTACCTGTTCAACTTCAATCATAGACGAATTTCGTTCCTCAATGGTTCAATCCAGTTCATCTTATGTGTAGGACAGCTTTACAAAATTGATTGCATTCAAATTTGCAATGTTAAAAAGTCTTTATAAAATAGAGTAAAAAAGGCTCTCCCCCACCAATGTTCCATGATGATGAGTGAGGATAATTCATTCACGAGTACGATACAGTCACAATTGCCCGTAAGAAAATCAGGGACAAGACAAATCCTTCTTTAGAAAGCATAATGAGTAGAAGTAGAGATGGCCACAGTGACCTTTTTACTGGCCTGTTAATTATGTTGATATTGTCTTCATTCAATCATTTGTTATTATTAAGTGCAGAGACTACTTCGGTGGCGCAGTTTGTAAAAGTGAAAATCGTCTTGATGGAAAGACTGTCATCATTACTGGTGCTAATTGTGGAATCGGGAAGGAAACAGCAAAAGATCTGGCAAGAAGAGGTAGAGTTAAAATTGTCACTAAATTTATTCTCTGTTACTTTACTGCAGTCTCTTAGCTACTTTACACAGAGGTTGATGAATCATCAATTTCAAGATTCAGGATTTACAACGAATCTTTTAGTCTAAATAAAATATACACGTGTTCATAATTATTATGACGTCATTTGACAAGGTCGGCCTCAGCTACTAGAGGTCAAAAGAAGGTGGTTCATTGGCTCATCGTATCAGCTGCACATACATTGTCATTGATGAGCTTTTCCATTGTGTCATCATTTTACCTCTAGTGGCGTGATGAATCAATGCAATTGCAAAGGGTTCAGATTGTTACTTGAGCTTGTCACTATTTGTTTGTTGATTAAGCCTAGCAGAATCCACAACTCTTAGAGAAAAAGTGAGGTTGGTAGATTGTTAATAAAGTTACTTTTTTTATCTGAAAAGGGAGATTCTTTCAGGCTGTTAAAAGTTCTATAACCTATACATACACTAGTTCACAAAAAGTACTTGAAGGTAGTTTGGAATAAAAAGATGTTTCTTTGTTTCCTTGTGGCAAGGTGGTCATGTGATTCTTGCCTGTAGAGATGAGAAGAAAGCAGAAAAAGCCAGGAGGGAGATCGTCAATGATACAGGAAACCAAGATGTTGTAGTCAGGAAACTAGACCTGGCTTCACTCAAATCAATCAGGGAGTTTGCTCAACAGATAAATGCAGGTAAGGCTTTATAAGTCTTGCACTCAAAAACAGAGTTTTGTGTGGGCACATCTAGACTATTTTGAGTGAGATACAACATTTTGACAATTTTGAACTTGCGTAAACGTTAGGAGATATGAATTTTGTTGTTGTAAATATTTAAATTGATTGGTTTTTGTTTGTTTTTGTTTCAGAGGAGTCGAGTTTGCATGTACTTATCAACAATGCTGGTATTATGAGGTGTCCGTACTTGCAGACAGAAGATGGCTTTGAAATGCAGTTTGGAGTTAACCATTTAGGTAAGTCCATCATTCAATTCACCCTCAATATATTTGATGACATGAGTTTAAGTAGAGGTGTGTCTGGGTGGGTTTAAACACCCTCTGAATCTGGAACTTAATACTTTCCAGGATTATTTAAGTTGTGCTGAATTGTTTGCAATGACTGAAACTTGGCTTGTTGCGAACTTGGAAACATATTTTATTAGTTTACATCTTCATTTTTGGAACAACCTAAATCTTAACTCTTTGAGTGTGCGTACTACTTTTTGTTGACTGCATTCACAACGACAGTCCTAATGCGTTTTGGCACAGCTGAGGCATGCTGAGGGTACACTAGTTTGTGAATTCTAGACAACAACAATGGCAACGAGCTCCCCGTTCTCTGTTTTAATTCCATGGTCTGATCTCAACATACAACCTTACCTCTCTGATGACCAGTAATTGCTCCTTTTATTCCCACCACAGGTCATTTCTATCTTACAAATCTCCTGCTGGATAAGATGAAAAGTTCCTCTCCTAGTCGAATAATTAATGTGTCTTCACTAGCCCATACTACTGGGGATATAGACTTTAATAATCTCAACAGCGAGTCGGAGTACAGGACCGCCGATGCCTACTCGGATAGCAAACTGGCTAATGTACTCTTCACGCATGAGCTCAGCAAAAGACTTCAAGGTGAGTTGCACTTTGTACTGTAGATCTAAAAGCATGACAAAGTTCCACATGAGTGATATTTGGCTCCCACTCTTCCCAACTAATGGATCTCCTATATCCACCATTACATCCCCTACTCCTTTGACTTGGGTAGGGCCACTGATTTTCCGTTTCAGAAAAGTGCAAATTCCGTTTGGCAAAAACATGAATTCCGTTTCAGGCACAAAAAATTCCGTTTCATGTTTTTTTAATTAGATAAAAGGTTGTTTAATACCCAGGGACACACTTATAAAAATCAATTTGAGATAAGTTGCACTGTTGACTTCGTAAAATGTTCATTTGAACTGACAAATTTCAAAAAAATACTTTTGTTTATAATTGTGGATTATTTTGTATACTGCTGAGTGCTGTTCTAAAAAGGTTGCACTGTGACTGCAGTATCAATGCACATGATGTGATAGACTTGATTCCAAGTCTAAAACTGCAGTTGATTCTCTGCATCAGCCACATTGTAGGCTAATGACAGGAGTGTATCCACAAGAGGGCGCTGTTTCAGCATGATCAAAGACTTGGGAACAAGTCTATGGACGTGACCATTCTCCATCCACAAACAAAATGTCAGCCATTTTGTTTTCGCTTTGGCGACAGAATGTTGACAGTTTACGGTTTTATTTTAGACCTTTCCGAGATGAAAAAACATTGTATGTGTTCTTATAGATCATAGGTAAGCTAGTTTGTGTATTATTGTTGGTAAAAGAGAGGGAGAAAATGCAATTTGGGTGAACAAAAAATGTTTAAAACGTGCCGCGAATAATGCCCTTCGCTTAACCATGTTAACAACGTGTGTACATCATGTGTGTAAACATTGAGGATGGTGTGAAGTAGAACAGAATGATCCACGGTTACGATCTCGTACTTTTTAATGGTCTGATTTCTGATGCCTTTTTAGTTTAACAAAAAGAATCTTAATAAAGAATGCAATTTCAATAGTTTTGGCGTCAAGAAAAAAAAAAAAAAAAAAAAAATCAAATTTTCTGAAATCCCGTTTTCCGTTTCAAAGGGCGGATTCCGCGAATTCCGTCCGTTTTCCGCGATCGCGGAAAATCAGTGGCCCTACTTGGGTCATCTATACCCTCAGTCTCTGCTAGGTTCCCTCTCCCTCCCTGTGCTTGTCAACAACTGATTCAGTTCAGTGAGCACACACTCCCTACCCACTCTGACCCCTACCCCTTAGACTTGGGGTCATCTATACCCTCAGTCTCTGCTAGGTTCCCTCTCCCTCCCTGTGCTTGTCAACAACTGATTCAGTTCAGTGAGCACACACTCCCTACCCACTCTGACCCCTACCCCTTTGACTTGGGTCATCTATACCCTCAGTCTCTGCTACATGTAGGTTCCCTCTCCCTCCCTGTGCTTGTCAACAACTGATTCAGTTCAGTGAGCACACACTCCCTACCCACTCTGACCCCTACCCCTTAGACTTGGGTCATCTATACCCTCAGTCTCTGCTAGGTTCCCTCTCCCTCCCTGTGCTTGTCAACAACTGATTCAGTTCAGTGAGCACACACTCCCTACCCACTCTGACCCCTACCCCTTAGACTTGGGGTCATCTATACCGTCAGTCTCTGCTAGGTTCCCTCTCCCTCCCTGTGCTTGTCAACAACTGATTCAGTTCAGTGAGCACACTCTCCCTACCCACTCTAACCCCTACTCCTTAGACTTGGGTCATCTATACCCTCAGTCTCCCTTAGGTTCCCTCTCCTCACCTGTGCTTGTCAACAACTGATTCAGTTTCATGAGAACACCTTCCCTTCCCACAGGGTATGTTTCCTTGTACCCCAGGGTGTAAACTACCTTGATCATTCCCACCATTAGTCATTTCCACCGCCTTGTAGTATATTACCTCGGGTATGAGGTTGTAATTATCAGGCAAATATTTCTGTCAATGACTGCTGCTTTTACCACTACATCTGCTTTTTAACCCCCCAATATCCTTGTAAGAATGTCGGAAGGTGACAACAGGTGGCCTCCAACAGATTACCACATACACCCTGTATAACAAAACATTTGTTGCAATCATGCTTTGTGGTAGATTCCATGGTGTTTTTTCAACAGAAGGACTCAGGGAAACAAGTGTAATGGTATAACAAAAAATAATATTCGTTATCCTGATGCAATTTCTACATCAATTATAATTGATCTTGGGGTTTGTTTTTTCAGGAACTGGAGTGACTGCCAACTCCCTCCATCCGGGCGTAGTCAAGACCCAAATTGGGCGATTTACCGGGTTATACCAATCAGGGTTCTCTGCATTCATCCTTGGCCCCATATTCTGGTTATGTGTCAAGACACCCAAGCAGGGTGCTCAGACCAGTGTCCACTGTGCAGTCGACAGCGAGCTGGAAAACGTATCGGGCAAATATTTCAGGTAAAGGATTACACGTGTATTGATGTTTAAACCTAACTGTGTTAAAGGGATACCTTTGGTTTTTGGAGAGGCTTGATTGTTTTAATCCTATGTAAATGTAGAGTTAACAAAATGAAGTTAAACTGAAAATTTCGTTTCAAAGGTGATAGCGTTTTTTGAGATCTTTTCGAAAAATCGGTAGCGGTTATATCCATCCAGGAAGAATAATCCAAAATTGGAATACACAGTCTGAGAAAAGTATCTGACAGAAGCCTTTCTCGATTCAAATTTTGGGGCATAAAATCAAATCTTTATCCATAACCACATTGCTTTGAAGTGAAATGATTCTCAAAATGCTTTATGCTATCAAAAGCTGCTACACTTCTTACCAAGTAAGATTTTTATACCATTAATTATAGGAGTGATTACTTTACATATACCTTCCATTTAAAGTGCTTTCCTATTGGGACTTTTGTACTAAGAGAGGTTTGTGGTAATACAATGTGAAATCTCTTTTGAGTAGTGTTGGTTCTAAAGAGAACCGCTGGTTAACGTCCATACAGGGACTTTTGTAAATGCTTGACATTGACATGTCTCATCACATTAATGTTTTTTGGCAGTATTTACAAATTTTGAAATACTAACTTTTTCCATCTTTAATCATTGCATGCAGTGACTGCGCTGAGAAAGCATGTGGTCCCAAAGGCCTTGATGATGCAGTAGCCAAGAGATTATGGGAGGAAAGTGCCAGGCTAGTGGGACTCGATCAAAATGACAAAGAAGATGAGAAACAAATGCCGAGCTCAAGTACTACAGGAGAAAATAGTCAACAACAAGATAAGTCATGATAACGGCTTGTATGGAGACTAAGTTACTGTCTGAACTCTGACATCCATAGCCATTTAAAAACTGCATGTGTTTTATGGTTGGTACAGTAAGTGCGCCCCACTATATTATATAGTAATTCATTGTTGATCTGAAATGCAAACTCAATTACACCCATGTTGAGAAATCAAGAACAAAAGTTTCCTTTGTAACAACTTAATGCTGCTTAATTTGATAATCTTAATAATAATAATAATAATAACATTGAAGTCTTATATAGCGCCATGTCTACCAAACAAGGTACTCAAGGCGCTGAGTATATACAAACTTCCAGAAAGAAAGGTTATTACAGTGATGAATTCTGAGACCCAATTATTTAGCACTTTATAATGGTAAGGTGCTACGGCGCATATAGCAGCCACAGCCAGGAACACCGGGGCGTACCCCTTCTCTTTTCGATAAGTGCACTGTATTCAGGGATTAGAAATTTCAGACTTTTATCTGAAGTTATACTTTTTATATCGGCCTGGTGAAGAAACCCAGTCGTTATTTTTGTCCACATATAAACAGATCCTGCTCTTTGATCTACTTCTCTAGTGCTGAGGACATTGTCCCTAAAACCACTGTGAAATCTAAACCCTCGGGGTTACTGAAAGCTGGAAATGCCACCATTTCAACTTCTTGTCTCCTAAAGTTTGGATCCTACTTTCATATTTGTTTTTGTCGGCAGTGACTCTCACCCCTGTGTAATGCAGAGAGGTCCTTTGAAGATCTTGCTAAGAGAGGCTAAATTAGGGAATGGTAATTTATCTCGGTTGCGACCGCTAAATGGTGATGAAATCAATTCCATATAGACCATGGTTCCCTCCTTGCCCAACTGAGTCAGGTAAATGCTTTGATTCTTGACGCTCTCCTTTCAGTGCTTCCTAAATATTCCTATGCAAACAGTTAACCAAAGACACTACATTATAACAATCCAAAATTATAAAAATAAAGTTTGTATTTTACAATCACATTTTATTGAAATGCAAAGACCCACAAAGCATTCATTGAATATTCTTACAGTCATTTTTGGCCGGACAAAATTAGCCCCTTAAAGCTATTAGTCTTGCTATAAAAAATCAGAGGTCATATGCTGGCTAGAAAATCCTTATTAACTTTCAAAGATTTTGCGGATACTTCATGTTTCTATTCATTCTTTAGACAAAGATATTTCAAATAATTTATTTGACTTTGGAGTGTCAATGAGTTGCCATACCTAAATTTTGAGCGTTATTAAATATATTATAAGAAATGTAATCTCTCATAACAGGTTTGAGCAAAGCTAGCGATTGATTAAACTATGAATGAAATTTGCGTTGTTATATAAATCTTATATAGTTTTTAATTTAGAAATAATAAAATGAGATTTATTTCTGATGTGATCCAAGTCATGCAGCTGTTTGAAATTATTGTAAAACTTTTTATCATTAAATGGATGAGCCTTTCTATTTGGTAACGTTCAACACCAATATTAGAGGTCTTTTTGGTTAACAAGCAGTTTGCAACAGCTAGGCGTACTTCTATCTCATCCAAATTTCTCCTGACAATTTTTGTTACCGAATGCTCCACAGCATTTTTTCTCAATGGGTCGCAATTACAGAGCCTTATTTTGACCATTACCGGTATAACATTCATGTGCTTCCTCGCCTAAAACAATGTATAAACCATGGTATGTAGGCCAGTTGGCCTAGGTCTAAAACATATCATGTCCAGTATAATAGCTTAGATTTTGTCTGTTTGCAAAAAAATATTGATTAAACATTCTCAATCCATCGTGATTGAACACCATAGCCAATTAATTGAGATTACTCTTCTCTTATAAAAAAAAAAAAAAATCCATATACATTTTTATATGTGTGTCATAATTTTCACATAAATGCAAGAGTGAAACAAATCACAGCTGAACAAGTTTTGAGATGTGCCCCCTTTCTTCATATCAAAAAATGAACAAAATCAGACAGAGCAATCTCGTTCATTAAGATTTTATGTTTTCTACAAATTGGGCAGTGTGCAAATCTTGCCTTAATAAAGTCATGCTCAGTGGCTCTTCTTGTAAACATGTGCAACACAGGTCGCATGTTTGATACATATCTCAGTTTGACTTATAGCAGTAATTATCCAGATTTTTTTTTTTTTTTGCACTTATGCCTTGTCCCATTTGGACTTTCTTGTTGCTTCTGATTTCTGTTTGACAAACTTAGCGGTGTGTTTGTTGTGGTGAACCAGATCCCATCTCTTCATCCAAGGCCCCATAATCGTTGTGTCAAACTCGTCATCAGTAGTCTGGTCATCGTCTACTTCCTGTCCAACAGAGAGAGGAACAGAGAATGTGGGGAAAAAAAATGCAAATATTATGGATAACGCAGATTAACTGTTACTTATAGATGTATTATGTAAAAGGCAAATCTACTGTTAGTGGGAATCAATGTCTGGTACCATTTATATGCCTCTACCAAACATTCAAAATGACAGCCCTACTGAGTTCGGCTCCAAGATCCTGTGTCTAGAGGGGATTTTAACCCTCAGTGTGTGTGTCCTCCATGCTGTATTAACATGGGCTGTAGGAAGTCGACTCAAAAGAGGTTGGTACCACACTCAGACCAAATTTCTACACAATTCACTGTACGGGGAGGGGGGGGGGGTTGGGGGAGGGGAAGGGGCTTTCTAAATTTGGCAGGACAGAGTATTTATGCCATTAGACAAAGTGTAAAGTGGACCAGGAGAAGTGAAGAGAGATTTCTTTATTACCGGAATATCAAGAGTTGAATCCTTTGCTTTCACGTGTCTGTCTACTTTATCGAAGGATTCAAAGTCGACCACGTGATTTGGATCTGTGGATGATCTCATTAACACAGAGTCCTTTATGCCGTAGAAACCATTGGGTTTATCCGGACGCTGCCATCTTAGGTCCACACTCCAACGCACTTCGTCTGACATGTTATCCAAACTGAATTGAACAAGTTGTAAAAGGACAATGCTATTAGTATAACATCAGTCAAATAAGGGCCAAAATCATCTCTTAGTATTGTCATAAATTGTCATCAAAAGTTAGATCAGGCATGATACTTCCTGGAGGGCATTTTCTTGGTGCCCTTCAAATCCTACTGTAGATATTTGCACTGTCCTCATAGGGTGCCCTTGCCCTTTCAAAAACAAAGCATACAGGCCTGTAATATTGACAAGGTCTCTGAGGCAAACTTTATTAGAAAACAATTTTAGAAAACAATAATTATTGGGGAATTCATGACATACCTACGGTGTGGTATCGCGTTGTTCATGAGGAGAACGCTGCCGTATTTCATCTCCATGGTAACCGCATCTTTGACATCAATGCCCAGTGATGTTTTCATTTCCTCATCATCTTTGACTTGTACGTACCATGTGCCTCCAACACAGCAGGTATGGGTCGCTGTCACTCCGCGTAAGTGACCGCGAGGAATAACCTGATCAGGTAGAGCGTGAGTTACTATCATTATTATTTAATTAATAGTGGTTTGGTATCTGAAATATAACAAGTTGCATTCCCTTAAGTTGATGGCTTGGGTGTGATCTCTGGCTACACAGCAGTCATTGGTTGTATGGCTTCTGACTGGCCCCGAACATTATTGACAAATAGTGAGACAGCCAACACATAGGACTAGATAGCTCTTATCAATTTTTCTTGGTTCAACCCCAGATCATTAGTGTTGTATATTGTAAAAGCTTCTTGCTCAAGGAAGGACACAAGTGCCACAACTGGGACTCGAACCCACACCCTGCTAGTTAGTTATTTCCAATGAACAAAATGATGACACATGAACACCATGACTATGGGTTTTCGTTTTCAAGCAGGAATATTAATTTCAGCCTGAAACGAGGGTCTTTAGAAAGCATCTTTTTGTATAATAATTATGTGAAATGTATTGCTGACCTGCATGCATCCATTGTTTTGATTGACATCCAGGAGTGGGATCCAAGCTGTAGGTTGAAGGACATGGAGAGCCTCGGGGTCCAGGTAGGCGTTATCTGCAAAGTGAAAATAGTTTTCATGTAAAATTAGAAAATTTACCTAGTAAAATTAGAAAATTTACCTAGAAAAATTGTTACATTTGATAAGCTTTAATGTGATAGTTTCAATATCTCTAAAAGTGTTTTTTTTTTTATTTCATGTAGAGGCACATTTATTTGTACCATTCAGTTTCTTGTAAAAATGGTAAATGACTTAAACAAGAGTGCTTATAGGGGCTTTTAAAGGGAAAAAAAACATACATAAACTATAGTTTTAATTGACCAGAAGTGCCCCCTAGAAAAAAATTGCAGCACCCGACTTGTGCCCCTAGAATATTTCGGCGCACCATTAAAAATAATATAGGTTTTATATCTACCGAGTCTTGATAACCACAAAAATGAGGAAAGAATTAACTTGTACCTTGATGCCATGGTACAGTTGATTGCTCGTGCCTCGGTGTCTGTTTGAAAAATCAACAGGGAAAAACAAACAAACGACGATTTAGCGATCATGGCGGGAACAAATACAAAAACGTATTATGCACGTGTGTTACATTTTGGTCGGTGAACGTACTTTGTCTGAGCAGTAGAACGTTTTTACATGGAGGTAGACCATCATGGTTTTAAGGAGTACGGCAAAATAAAAAAGGGAACAATAAGATCAATGTGTATTATGAGAAAACAATTAAAGTTATCAGCTGGCTATTGGTAAACTTTTGCTGTGACTGCATTACCTTGACTCGGAGATTCCACACTGGATGTCCAGCTATGTCTGGACCAATCAACTGCTCTATCACATTTAACAGCCGCTCATTGGTCCACAGGTCGCAGAAACTCTGAATAATGAGCAAATCAGGGACAAGGTCAAAAGTATTATTATAAGAGTGTTGACCCGAAGTTAAGATAATAGACTGATTTGTTTGGTATTATACAACGTGAACAAAATATGAACAGCAAAAATTGCTGGAATTATAGATTGGCTTGGAGCTGGGTGCCTCGTGTAACTAGCACACGGCTGTTAGTTTTGATGTTTTGGGGCACATTGAGATTTCTCTCACGAGAATGTTTAAGTTGATCAAAACAACACGTTGCAAGAAATCGATTTAAGCACTCCAAACTGTATAACTTCTACTTACGCCTTAATCTTGTACTGAAATTAATTATTTTCAAAGTGAGCTATAAGATTCCACCTTTCTAAATATCCAATAGTTATTTTATTATAATTTGTATTATTTTGTACCCATGATGGTATTTGTAATTATACCTGTGGTAAATATCCAAGCTTATGAAGTAGAACTGCAGCTCCCGGGAACTGTTTGTCGATCAGTGTAATTCGATGAAACAAATCGGCATCGCTACATTTGTCTTGATCAAGATAAAAAGCAAATCATAATCACTCATATAGAAATAATTCCTACCATTCCAAGGCTTGCGCTTGTACTATACAGTAGTGTACCCACAACCAGAATAGCACGTCATTGTTATGATTGCAGCTAATTTTAAAATAAAATTGTTCGTCCATCTAATGTGTTTATTTATTTCGATAAGTTTTCTAATTTGAAGAGTTTTCCCACCGAGTGCGACTGTTGTGGAAAAAAGCTTTTAAACTCTGTTAGAGTAATGAGGGGGAAAATTTCACTCTCTCGTCCGAGTGGTTTCGCTCTTTTAAGGCTGAAAGCCAACTTTGTGGTTTTTTTTTTATTTTTTATAATTGGAACGAGTTGAAAGTATCCTTTCACTCTAAAAAGCGTGTGAAATGTTTGAAACTCTGTGAACGAACAAAAATTTGTCTCCACAAAATGGCGTACCGTGTTAGCTCATGACGTTAAAGGAAAACCGTGCAATTTTAAAGCATATTTTTGTGTTGATCATTGTATTCTACTTTTAAAACGTCTTATAACCAACAAACGATTTCAAACGCTTTTCATAGACCAACTCGCCCGATCCAAGGCAACGTGTTCCTTTAACGTTACTATCAGCTAGTATGTAATACAAATAATACAAATTGATTTATACTGCGCCAATTCCAGGAAAACCTGTTCAAAGGCGCATGACAATGAACGATAAAAATATCAAACCATTAAACCATCTATGGGTAAAAACCAAAACTAATATTCTTTATCCCCGATGCAAATTTAACATCTATTATATCGTTGCGGTACCCGCTGCCAAAACATAGGATTCGAACTGCCTCTAGCTACCGGGCAACCTCGGTAGTCTAGTTGGTAAGACACTGCTCTAATTTAGGTCGTGGGTTCGAATCCCACCCGAGTAACATGCCTGTGATATTTTTTCACAGGACTCGGGAAAGTACTGAGTATACAGTGCTGACACACATCGGTGTATGGGCAAAAATCAAAATTAATATTCTTTATCCCCGATGCAAATTTAACATCTATTACATCTATTACATCTATAGGAAGAAAACAGTAAAATATAAAAATACACAGTGTTTAAAGTGCAGAGTACCATCAAAATTAGAAAAAAAGAGAAGACCAAAATTAAAGGCTCAAAGTGAGGGAATGCAACACAGATGAAAAGCGCAATGAACAATAAAAAGTTTACAAAAAATTGTCATAGTTAAAAAATTGCATAGTTCTGTTCATCTTTTGTTATCTAAATGTTTACAGACAGTAGTGCTCTAACCTTTGATCTTGCCAGCCTCGTAAAGTTTGTTGACCAGTGTATCAACACCTTCTGCTATGCCTGCCCGCACTGGTTCCAAATCGGCAGGTTGAAAGAAATCCCGCAGCACAAGATAACCCTACAATGGGTGGAAATGGGTACAAAAGTAATATTTAAAACGAACACAGAGATACGGACGGGTAAAATAGGGGATATATATTTTGAGAACTGTGCCTTGAGCCCAATGTGCAAATCAATGATTAGACTTTACAGATGTGTAATTTTGGGCAGTGCTTTTGTTTTGTTAACAATTCAGCTTTGCACTGCACTCTATTTCAGTGTGAACGGCGGCATGACATGATATTATTTTGCACGCTGTTAGGCCTAATGGTTGGGTTAATTTCTTACCTCTTCAAAGTAAAATTTGAGTTGTTTCTTGGTCAACTGTCCCGGTTTGTTCGCCTCTGGTTGCGGCGGGATGGTGGAGTACAGCTCCGGTTCTGCCTCCTGTCTCTCCCCTTGTTTAGGCTTCTTGCTGGAACCCTCCCCTTTCGAACTCCGACCAGGCCGCTTTTTCGTGGACGACATTATTATGTGGTCCTCGAGTGGGCCAACATACCTGGCCATAGTCTGACCTTGGTCCTAACTGCATGCAATCACAAATTAATAGGCCGACAACTTGGTATCAAAACTCTGTCCTTTCTCTATGGTATCAACAGTGTGACAACAAACTTTGACTTTGATCCTCTCCAGCTTACAGCTGACTTTGTGTCAATATGAATTATGGCGTATAACCGCCCCCAAACACGATGGATTTTAATATAGATGGGCCGGGGCCTACACTAATTAATAATAACAGTAACCTTGCAGTTTCTTTTTATAGTGCTTTTCACACCAAAGGGCGTCTCATAGCGCTTCCAACGCCCCTGTACTGATGGGCCTTCATTCCATAAACCATCTCAGCTCCCTGCGGGGAGTATACTGCTTATGTGCAACTTTGCGCTACTCGCCAATCTCTGCCCTCCGATCACAGGTACCGGTACCCATTTACCCCTGGGTGGAGAGAAGCAATAATATTAATTTGGTTAAGTGTCGTGCTAAGGGACACAAGTGTCACGACCGGGAATTGAACCCATGCTCTTATGGCCACGACACCCGTTGGCCGGTGTCAGATGCAATTGTGTCCGCCATGCAATACTGTCCGCTACGGATACTTTTGCATATGCAGTCGTGTCCGGGGCGCGTCCGGGGCTATGCAAAAACTTGTTCGGTGAACATGTATATGACTGTCATGTGCGCGCGTAAGCGAGCGTGCATGCACTGAACCTACATACATGCAGCTAACGAATACCCAACGGCCGAACATTTCCCATGTCATTCATGACATGCACTTAGCTTGTAAAAAAAATGGCGAACGTGTTCCGTCGACCAAGGGCGTTTCATTTACTGCAAGGACGGTTTTGCACGGGCGGACACAACTGCATTATGCAGCAGCGTCCGGGCGGATTTTTGACTCCCAAAAAAAATTAATGGCCGACCGTGTTAGTTCGCGACCTAAAATGAAAAACGTGCAATTTTGAGTGATACTTGTGTGGATCATTATATTCTACTTTTAAAACACCTTTCTAACCATAATATGCATTTCATAACAACGGTTTCAAACGCTTTTTATAGACCAACTCGACCGATCAAAGGCAACGTGCTCCTTTAACTTAACATTATAAGACAAAACAATAAAACATTTCTGCTTCCGATGACTCACCGACCCTACCTTGTGGCGCGAAAACTCAAACTCTAGACATGCGGTGACGGTAACGTGCGTCGCTTCACCATTGAATGTGATATACTGGCTATTGTAAATGGGCGTCTTGACTGGCGTTTCAAAGGTACGATTTCTAATGAAGTTTGACAACTTTTTGCCCTTTCATGTTTCTGCTTGTCATTGTTAGAATTTATGCAGTCTAATTCCTATTAACGTGCCGTTTCTTCAGTCCACATTGGTCGTCTTTAGGGCCTTACAGTCATGATGGTTGAAGGGGGAGCACATAATATACCGGCCGTTCAGAAGGCACTGCGGACGAATTCAGTGAAAATTCAGTGAAACAAAACTGAATGTTTTTTTTTTTAAATTCTGAACATGTGCTTATAAAAATTGTATTGTTCCCAATAGTTTATTTATTTTTTGCATTTTGGTCAAGATAAGGATCTTTGTGTTTTCAGACCAGGAAAAGAGAAAATAGAGTGTAAAGGTCTACTGTGGATTATTGTAAAATCTTGATTAACATTGAGAAGTCGATTTTTGGGTGTAAAAATGGGATTTGTCACCGGTCATCACCAACGGCCCATAATAAAGTTGCCGTCCCGGCTGCCGGCGTAAAAAAATTATTCAAAAGAGGGCGCTATCATATGAAATTGGGGGGGGGGGGCGGGGCGTGAAATAGGCACTTACCTCTCCTCCTGCATTTTATTGAACTCCACTAATGCCTAAATTGACATTATTATTATAAACTTGACATCTAATGTCTCAATCCCCTAGTATAGGTCCTGCCGATACACTCCGGACTAGTGTAAAATTAACTTCGAAAACGTTTGAAAATCTACAAAAATCAATCAGATGATCAGGATACACCTAAAGTATCCTGTCTAGTCTGCTATTACTCTGCAAATAGGTCAATTTTTGTCAGGGCCCAAGTCATCCAAAGTGCTTCAAAGGTGGACAGGCTGACAGGCCACAATGTGCAACATTTTAACACTTAACCCCTTTGACTTGGCTCCCAATTTAAATATTTCTACTTTACTGAGTTGTGAGAGTTTGCTTGTGCGGATTCGCAGAAGGAAGTTTCCGGGCACTATACACACACTCTTGAGGGCGCTAGTTTGTGCAGGAAATGGAATTGTAAACAGCGCGAGATTAGTTTTGTTCTTCAATTCCCTCTTCCTTTCCCTCTTAACTAGAGTATTCCTTACTGATATTGGTTTTGGTCAACCTTAAACATATCGTGACAAGTGTCACTGAGTCATCTAGGCTGTTGTTCAAACTCTATTGTCACCAGTGTCAGAGACGAGAGCACCTCGGTCAGCTGTCACTTCTGACTTCTGGCATTGAAGTTGCACAGTGCCACACACTGGCAGGCAGTCACTCACTCAGCCTCAGTGCTCGGGTTTGTTTTGTGACTTAGCTTGCCACTTGACAAGATGTCCAGAGATAAAGATTTAGAGCTCGCTCTTCAATTGCAGGCGCAGTTTGACCGAGAACATTCCACAGGAAATCACCATGGCATAGTGGACTTGTCTGATGAATCTGATGATATTGCAAACAAAAATGACCCAAGTTTCAACTTCGGCAAAGTCGTCAGCGTAGGTTCGAGTGACGACGACTTGTCGAGGGGTGTTGGTAAAACGGAATCCATGTCCATAGTTGACAAACGTTGGGAACTTCTCGATCCAAGCCCGGACATGAGGGCCATGTTTTTAGAGTTTAATGATAAATACTTCTGGGGACGATTGGCTGGTGTTGAAGTGAGGTGGAGTCCAAGAATGACTTTGTAAGTAACTCCTGTCATAAATTGTCAATGTTTCAGTATGTTCAGTGACAATCAAAAGGACAAGTTTCATAAAGGGGAAATTAAAATTTCTTCAAGATGAAATTCCATTTCCAAGCCTCCATTTCAAGAAGCACCAGAACATCTTAGATATAACTACAAATTATCTTTTAAGTTTGCATTGAATTTATATTTAAATTAAAGTTTGTTAAAAATATACAGAGGAAAACACATGACTTAGTAGAAATGTCAATCCTCAGGCATAGATGCTGATCTTATGAATTTTGTTGAATGGTAATGATAATTTTTAAGCTATCATGGTGGCTAACCTTTCATTTGTTTTAAAAAGTAATTCTTCAATTTGTTTATGTTTAACTTTAAAGCCTATTGTATTGTTTGGGTTAAGTTTGTTTTGGTTTGTTTTGTTTGGGCCATAAAAATGTCAAAGAGTTTTCAGGCACATTCAAACCCTTAACCAACTCATATCTCAGAGGGAGCAGTTTCTCACAATGTTTTTTACCATCAACAGCTCCCCATTACTTGTTGCCAAGTAAGGTTTTATGCTTCAAAATTATTTTGAGTAAATTACTAATAGTGTCCACTGCCATTAATATTGATGATTATGTTTGAATATTTTCATCTAATTCCTACACAATGTGTAGGTGTGCTGGCCTGTGCTGTTATGAAGGACACGGTGGACTATGCTCCATTAGGTTGAGTTCACCATTATTGAAGCTTAGACCAAGGAAAGATCTGGTGGAAACATTGTTGGTATGTACATCATGGGAACATTCTGACATTAGCCAGGATTGAAAAAGTATATATGGTTGGTGTCTACATTCGTTGAAATTGAAGCGAAAATTGTTCACGGTGTCCAAATTCCTCACTTCCATTGACATCATTTCACAGTTATCTTAGAGAAAGGATAACAAAACAAAACAAAAGGAAACTGCACAGGTGGTGACAGGATGGATCAGACTATTAAGCAATTTTCCTTTGAGGCGTACTACACTATGTCATTTATAAAAAAGGTCTAAAAATGTTCAAACCTCATCTCAGGCTGTGGCTCTGGCTGCAGGCTCTGGCTGCAGAGCCACAGCCCAAGCCTAAGCCTAGATTCGGAAAAATGCATTGGAGCATCCAAAGCAAAAAATGCCCATTTTAACACTTAGATTTTCTGAATTAAGTAATTTCGTTTTGAAACACTCAGTAATTGTGAGTTAAGTAACTCTACTTGTAAACCCATAGCCTCAGAGTGCAAAATGCATAGATACATTGTATAACGAGTAACACAAATTTTGTTTATTTACAGCACGAAATGATCCATGCCTACCTGTTTGTGACAGCGAATAATAAGGTAAGGCATTGTCCTCAGTAACTGTTATAATAAGGACATGTCACATGAGGCAATTTACAGGCAACCAGTTCCGTCGATTTCACCAAATTCTTCTTAAATTAGGATTAATCCTAGGACTTAGGACGAGTTGAGTTCCGTATCCAAATACGTAGGCACACTGAACCCGTCCTAAGTTAGGACGGGTTACTCGTCCTAACTCGAGATAGGATTGATCCTAGCGTTTCGTGAAATCGGCTGCAGGGCAATGAAAATTCAATAATATTTCAGTTCTCCCATTACTTTCTTGGGGATGAGAACTACAGCTGAAAGAATGTTTCTTGTGCCGCTGAATTATTCCTTGTGCATTCAGAGCAGTTGGTTGCCTCCAAGTTGCCCTGATGCCTGGTCCACTACCAAGCATTGATTTGCCATTTCCTTCTTTACTGAATGGACCCAAATCAATTCAAGCCAGTGGATAATCTTTTAATAATTTGGGTTGGTTTATAGGGTAAACATTTGTTTTTGAAACTACAGATTGTACAAGTCTTGTGCATATTTGAACAGAAAAATGTGATATTTTGTTTCCTTTACACCAAGCAATAAATAGATGAACACAAAATTCCCCAAAAAGTTTTAGTCTGCATGAGACATGCTCTTTCTATTATGTAAAATGAGTAATTTGAACACTTGTGAGTTTATAGTGGGTTTTGATTTCTATTTTTGTGCTTTTGAAGGATCATGATGGCCATGGACCTGAGTTCTGCAAACACATGAACCGGTTAAATAAATCTACTGGAACCAGCATCTCGGTGAGTTTCTGTTACTGGTAACCCAAAGAGCTGTCTGACTGCAAGTTATAGGATTATCAAACCTTAAGTGTACCTAACTTATAATATTATTTACCCTAGCTGTGTTCCTGGCCGTTTGAATTGGTCCTATTTATAGCCCATTTGTGTTTGTTAATACACGGCGATGACCTTAAAATGGCATTTGTGAAAAGTCAAGTTGAGAATAAGTGTGGGGAATCGGCTTTGAACTTCTGCATTCTAAAAAAGGGAGTAACAGCTTATAAAGTTGCATGGCTTTACACATATTAAATACAGTGTACACTTCTAAGGTTAATGGTCAAACATCACAGTGTGTACACTTTTAGGTTGTTCCCACCATTCCAATTGAATATGTCCATTAATATTTGGGACGAGACTTTGTAGCTCCTTATGTCGTGTAAAGTTCATTTTAATAGAGGTCTTGATAAACCAACAAATATGTACATTTTACAACCTAATTATTAAGCTGAATTTTTTTGGACAGATTTATCACAACTTCCATGATGAGGTGGATGTGTATCGTCAACATTGGTGGCGCTGTGACGGCCCTTGCCAGAAACGACCCCCCTACTACGGCATGGTGCGAAGAGCCATGAACAGAGCACCCTCTGCAAGAGACCCCTGGTGGGGGGGGCATAAGAGCACGTGTGGGGGATCGTACACCAAGGTCAAGGAACCCGAAGGGTATGGAGTCAAGAAAGGAACAAAAAGGAAGAAGGAGGACCCAGAGAATAGTGGCAGTGGAAATGGTGAGGAACTGGATAAGAGCAACAACCTCCTGTTCTGGTTTATCACTAGATTATTAAAAGGAAAAAGTTGCATCCCTGTGGTGATCTCCTTAATGCCACTTCTCTGGCTGTATCGTAGCTTGCGAGTGATCCCTGGCTGTATTGTAGCTTGCGAGTGATCCCTGGCTGTATCGTAGCTTGCGAGTGATCCCTGGCTTTACTGTTGTATAAGGATGTATGACTTCCACAAACAATGATATTGACACAACAGGAAGACCTGTTCAAAATGTTTTATTTTTTAAAACAAGTTACTCAAATAACAGCAAAGTATAACATTATTAGACCAGTCAAAACTATTATATAAATTATTTGTCTTGATGGTGCAGCAGCCTTTAAAAAAGTCCATGATTTTGTCTGTGAATTTCATTTTAAACTGCCATGAAGTAAGTTACTGGTTAACGAGACTGAACTTTTCCAAATGCAGCGTACGTTTGTTTTGTATATTAACTACTTGCCTGGATCATGGAGGTAGAAATAGATGCCTGGATGTATCTTTGAGCAAAAATACTGTTTTGACCTAACTACTTTAAAGCGCCTCATCAATTTTGAAAATGGTACATGCATTTAACAATCTTCAATTTTTGTTTGCAGAAACTAAGAAGAGAGTGACAGAAGACGCCTCGGGCTTCCCAGGTAAAGGTCAGGCACTCGGGGGAAGCAGCACCACTTCAAGGCTTCTAACCAAAGACCAAAATACGCTGCACAAGTTCCTGAAGAAAACAGAAGTCAGTCCATCTACGTCGTCTCACATCCCGTCGAGAACAAAGAGTCCGGAGAAAGACGAGCAGTCAGACTCTGGAAAAGAAAATCTCTCGAAAAGCTTGAGACTGAAAGCCCTGGCCGCAATATTTGACAGTGACTCTTCAGACGATGAGGATGTTGTAATTGTTAAGTTTGGCAATCCTCATCCTCAGAGCAATGGAAAGGACAAACCTGCCCTAGGTGCAACTCAACAACCGACTCATCGTTACAGAAACACTCCAAGTTCTTCATCTCCGAGCTCTTCTGCTCAAGGGAAACCCACTACCCTCCCTACACCAAGACTCTCAACGAACACCTCCAGCAAGCAACAAGGGGCTTCAATGTCCAACAGCATTAGGGAGGCTGGGGATGACAAAACTGCCAGAAGTATACACGTAGCTGCAACTCCACAGTCAACTCATCTTTACAAAAACTCTTCAAATTCTTCAAGCACTTCTAATCTAGGGAACTCCACTAGCCTCCCTTCACCCAGACTCTCAACAAACTCATCTAACAAGCAACAAGGGGCTTCAACGTCCAACAGCAACAGGGAGGATCGGGATGGCAAGAAGCAAGACTCTATTGTTGATGCTTTTGGCCGATTGAGAAAGAAATCGGGGAATTTGGAGGCAACTAGTGGAACAAATCCATGGACCAATGAGCCCAAGAGAACTGACAAAAGTAACTCAACTGTTTCTAGAGGTGGTGTCTTAACTTTTGATACAGAAGTAGCTGCTGGAAGGCAGTCCACAGATGTGCATGACGGAGCAGATATGGTGAAGTGTCCTGTATGCACCTGTGAGATACAGCAGTCCAAAATCAACCAACATCTTGACCAATGTCTTTCGTGATGCAAGTACATAGAAACACTTTCTGATAATCCTTTAAAAGTTGCAGCGCTTGCTTTTCTGTTGAAAGACCAACCGTTTTTGAATGTTATTCCCCAGAATTGAAACAGATGATGCTGTTAAAAGAAATAATAACCAGGTTGGTTGACCGGTTTCTTTGATTTGAAAAAACCCCAACACCAAACGAGCAAACAAACCTCTCATCCTTATGTTGTGATATAATAATTAAATTATAAAGGAACATTTGGTTGACCGGTTTCTTAAAGATTTCACTATTTAATGATATTTTGTACACGAGTAGCTCTGGCAGTGCTCAATAACTGTTTTTAAAATCCCTTCAGACTTGTTCTAACCTGTAAAGTAAAGAATGCTTTTTGAAAGTATTTGAAAGCTTCTTGCTCTTGTAAAAATCCTAGATGTTTTGAAAATGTTACCAGTTGGAATGATATATTACGATTTTAAAGTAGGGCTTTTTCAGATTAATAAATAAGCTATTTTTAAATGAATAATTTTGTCATTGTGTTTTTGAAGACTACATTATTTGCCGATTCTAAAGATCTCCACACCATATCAAAAATATGTAACTATGTTTGTGATGGGAGAAGCATGCCTCTTCATTATGCGTCTAAGAGGAAATATTATATGCAACAGTCCTATTATTGGATCTCTATGGATTTGAAGTTGGAATGAATGCTTTGGGACACAAACAATTATATACATATCACGCATCTTTATTTACACAATCTTAATTAAATTCTTTATTAATAGCAAGTATCAAAACTGTTATCTGAGTAGCACACTATTAAGCAAACCCTGTTTCTATTCACAAACTATAAACATTATCACTAACAATTAATTGAATTCAATTAATTTGTCAAATATCACTAAAAAGCTGCTAAATATTACAAAAAATTGTGACACATCTGAATTTATCAAGAAATATTCATTGGTCCATACTATAAAGCACCGGGTCAGACCTGTTAATCCGAGAGAGGAGAGGGGGTGGGGGTTGGGCAAGCTTACATTTCAGGGGGGGGCAAACATTTTGTACTGCTGAAGTGAAAGAGCACTGACTTACTATCGTGACAGACTTGCTCGCCAAATCGGGTATCTCATTGCTTCAATAACAAATACATCACATTCCTATAAACTGAAATTTTCACTTAATTTTCTTTTTAGATTCTAATAACCTATAAGGCAAGATTTTTTTTAATGAAAATAAATTACTTATTAAGGGCAGTACCAATTTCATTTTAATAAATAATAATAAATAGAATGACGAATCCCACAACTTAGATTTCTGAAAACATTTGGTTCAAGTGTAACTGCCCTCTTTATTTGGAATTTGAACCTTTTTCTTTAAATTATTCACAATTTACAATTTTCACTTTTAAAACCTAAAATATGCATCATGCCCTATGACTTCATCTCGACATAACTTTGTTCACATTTGCAGCAGACTACATAAATATTTACACTTGTAGAACTCATGCCATGTGCAGCACTCAGTATTGTACTCTTATGTACAAGACGGAAGTAGAATTACAAACGGCAATAAAAAGACCCTCATAAAACATGTAAAGCCACAACAACTGAACTCAATGCTCCAAGCACCACTGCTGCCGATGCTCTTGTGACAGCGACGCCATTCTCGTTGCATCTGTCTGTATCGCAGCACTCGACACAGCCCCACGCTGGTCGTGACTTGTCACAAAAGTAGCGTTTCCCAAGTTGTGTTGTTGCTGCAGTGCAACCATCTTCAGTTGTGCATTCCTTGTCAATCCTCAACTTGCCTCTTTCAGCTGAAAAAAAAAATATTCTCTTATTTTTTCAAAACATAATGCATGCATCTTAGACTTTCCACTGGCATAATAATATAAAAATACAAGACGATACATAAAGAAACAATTAATAAAAATAGCTTTAAAATACCAAGCCAGTGAGTGGCGAGGAGGAACAGGTGACCACCACCTCTACAAAGCCGTCCTGCCACCAGGACGATACCTGATATATGAAATGATAACTTCAATCAACTATTTAGGCGAGTTTACAATTAAGCTTAAAGGTTTGTCCTGGGGATAGCGTACAAACTCTGTTCGAAAATATTGCTACTCTGGCAATGTTCTTGCAAGACTGACTGGCTCCTGCGAGACAACTGCTCTCGACCCAATAGTCAGAACCAGCTGTTTATCATCTATGAGCAGTGTGACTGGTGAATTTTGTTTTCACCAGTCAACTACCATCAACACTAGACCCAGTAACTTGGGCGCTGTACTCCTTTTTGAAATTTTGATATAGATCTGCAGATGTCAAAGTTTTGAAAAAAAGGAGTACAGTGCCCACTGGATCTTAATCGCCACAGCATTTTCCACTTACTTGAATAAATGACCTGAGTGAGACATCTATCTTGTCTCGATGTACACGTCTTGAGAACCGGAGCTTCTTTGATGTTGCAGTTTTCATTTGTATCCTCTGCTTCACAGGTAAAGCATTGAAGACTTGACGCTGCAAGAAATAGATCAACAATAATGCTCAAGCTTTACAATAAAAGGGTACAGCTATAATGATTGGGAGTTAACAACTTATTTGTTGACAAATTGATGAACAAATGTCTTAAATCGATATTTGATAATTTGACAGTATTTGATGACACTGACAGAATTGGCAACTTGATCATTGTCTTCTCCAGTTTATTACAAAACAATGGTGAATGTTTAGTTATTAAATAAGGCTCAATATTGAATGAAAGACTCAATCAATGTGATTGTGAGACAAGATTTGAATAACAAGGCAATATGAATATCGACATTTTTGTACACCAACTTAAATTAGTAAAAAATAGGCCTTTCACTTGAATGAAATACTCGATCATCTAGACCAGGTTACACTTCTTGCATAGTATTTATAAAACTACTAGTTATAAATTGGTCTTTGTTTTAATAAAACACAAGCCAATTTGATTCTATCATAATTGTTAATATTATTATTAAATATTATCTGCAAAAAGTAAACTAAATCTCTAAAGTTACCTGTTCGAAAGCAGACTGCCATCAAAATAATCATCAGCGTCATAAGTATGCAAAAGATTCCTTCTGAATTCCTCCTAAACTTGAACACCATCTTTATTCTCATTTCTTTTTTCTAGAATCCATTTCAATAATTTTTATATTATGTCTCGATTGTGTGATTGTCAGTTTGTTTTCCCCACCGAAAAAATATGTCAACCTTTTACAATCGCCCTCACTTATCTTGCTAAATATTTATCTTGTTGTTGTCAATAACAAAAGCGTTATGTGCGCAGTTACCGTGTGAATTTTCAATATTTTTTCACAAAGTTAGGCGGCCTTTTGGAAATGATGGAAAATGCCGCACTCACCAAGGAAGAACTATTGAGGGCGTCCTTTCTACACACCGTTAATTTTTTTTCGTCAGACACATGTCCCATGCAGCAGACGGTATAAAAGGAAAGTGGTACAAAACCAGAACTAAAAGTTCACGTTAAAACCTTATTCTTCGCACAAAATGAAGCCAGACCAACATAAAAAGAAGCGCAGTGCGCAATACAAGAAGAAACATGGAATTACTCAAAAGAAAGAGGACGGCAAAAGCACAAATCAGGAGAAGACAAAGTTGTCCAGTTCTTCACTTTCTTCAAGTTCTTCAAGTTCAGCACTTGACGTCAAATCTCCCCCAACACCAAGACTTCCAAGCTCTCAATCTCAGCATTCTCACAACAAGGACTCTACAGATGAGTCTGAGGTAAGAAGTGAGGAAAATAATGAATTGTTTACTTACTTTTAATGAAGCTAAATATTATTAGTACAGTAGAGTAGCACTAACATTTTGAACGTACAGTACAGTCACTGACAGTACTACGTACTACTAGCCCTACTAGTTTTTTACTAACTAATATATAAATAAAGCAAATAATCAAATTAAACACAATTAAATTGTTTTAACTAAACCTGCTTAAATAATAGTACAAATATAATTACACAATTCCATAGATTACAATGAGGTCTATTGCAAATAACGTCTTTTATACCCCCCCCCCCGCCAAAAAAAATAAAATAAAAATAAAAACGCATAAATTGATAACCAATGTATGAATTAGTTGCGAGTAAATAACGTAACCCTCCTCCCGACGGCGGAGCCGGAGGCCTACCGCTTCGCCATCGGCAGGAGGGTTAGGTTTTCGCAACTATGTATGAATAAGACAACTCGATGGTTCTTGTGACAGCTCGGCAGTCAGGACAACTCAATTCGTGGGACAACTCAAAACCTTGACAACCTCAGTTACACTGCAGGCCTGATGCTTCGAGAATCACAGAGTCAAAAGGAGCCCTCAGGCATGCCCCTGTGTTCATTGTCTTTGTGCCTCTTGTATTTTGTCAAAGAGGTGCCCTTTTTGCAAGGGAGAAAACGCCTTGGTGCCTTTGCCCTTTCAAGAACTTAAAGCATCAGGCTGACTTGCAGTAACTTGTTCTTTGGTGTTTCGCTCACACTTAATAACTAAATTAATAACACAAAATAATAAAAAACAAAGCTATATCATTAAATCATCATGATTTATGTTGTCTATGCAGAGAGTGAGGCAATTTTCAAGACGGAAGATTGAGAGCAACTGGGACCGGTATGAACCCTTGAATGAAGCCCAAGATGATGATAGAAGCAGTTCGGATATAAGGGGAGCAGACTACGAGAGTTTAATCTCTCAAACAGGTTGGTGTAGTACACATGCAAAAACATGCGAAAGATGGTGGGGCATGTTAATTTTCATTTCCAGAGCTAAAGGATGCAGAACTCAGTGGTGCTGAGCTAGAGGAATATTATAGTGAAATAAATGTAACGTGGTTTATGGCAAAAGGACAGTAAATATCAGCTCCCCTTGGTAGAAGTTGACAAACTAGTTACCTAAGCTACTCCTCAGGGAATCAACTTCCAATACATCAGGGAGCTAATAATATTGACTGTCCACCCTCACAACCTCATGTTCTACTTTTGGGCAGTTCCACGGGGTCGGACGTACATTTCGGACACTTTAACAGAGTGTATTATTACAGTGGTATAAATAAAATGAATTTTTATTCTAGATAGAGGTATAAGGCAGTCACTAAAGTTATTTTATCAAACAATTATTCATCCATGTCTTTTGATATGGACGCCATTCGCCCAAAACACCATGGTGTCGGACGTACTCAGAGAAACACCTTTTTATGAAAACCAATATTTGTAGTTCAAACTCTGTGATGTGTTTGAACTTTAATGCAATTTTTTCTTATTTATGGATTCATCAGACCTCTGTCATTACACTTTACCATAAGACATTTGGTTTTTAAATTTGAATTTTAAGGAATGGCATTTAATATATTGGTGTCGGACGTACATTTCACAGTGTCGGACGTACTTGTCCGAAATTGCATTCAAAAATAGGTAACAATCAGTTCAACTTTTCACTTTTGTTATAAAATAATGATTTAATCTACCAATTTGGTGTTGTAATATCAGATTAAATCATTATTTGTTGAAAAAAGTGGTTTAATTGTCAAATTATACCACGTTTTGAGATCAATAGAAACAATGTGCATGTGTAATGCAACTTGTACATGATGTACATGCGTATCCTTATGCATTGCTGTGGCAACCAAAACTGGCAAAACACCCAAGTTTCAAAATGTTGCCTAACAATGAAAGATATGAGTCTGCAAAATAACATTTGGTCCAAATATATTGTAGATTGGACTTGTGTTTAAAAAAATTTAAGTTTAAAGTTCTTGGTGGGTAACTGTTGCCAAGGTCAGAGGTCACCAAGAATTTTGGTGTTAAATGTTTTGATATTTTCTCTCAACAACCAACTTTAGAGCATTGTCAACAGTTTACTAAATGAATGAGAGCTCTATCCTTGCTTGGGGGTTTGTACCTGAATTTAACAAATATACTGCAAAAACCAAGCTTTTCTTATATTAATTATAAGTACCAGTGGGTTTTGGAAATGGAAATTAAAATTTTCTGCGTATTAAAATTATTGTGTTTTTAGCAGCCAGTAGAAAAAAAGGGGAATGAAATACACTTGTTTTGAGGCAAGATTTGAGTGATTTAGGTGAGAGTTACCCTAGGTACCAATTTATAGCTTTGTATGATATTTTAAAGGCATTCAAAAAGGCTTTCACATAATTATTTTGGAGGTGTTGGACGTACTGGTGTCGGACGTACGAACAAAATGCACGTCCGACACCAGGATTTTGTACGGTTAAGAAGATTTTTTTAAAGAAATAATTCCATGGTTAGATAGAGGGCATCAATTGTGCTTTGTAGTGTAAATTTGAAAATTTTCTGCCCACGGTTGAAATAGGGAGATTAAAATATTCACTATTTTGGTGTCGGACGTACATCGGAAAAGTAAGTTTCCTAAAATATTGAATATCATACAATTTTGAAAGAAATTTTAAATTTTTTTTCCATCATTGTGTTGTTACCATAGCAAAATTCAAACAGGTGCAAAACCAAAACAAACACTATTTAACCATGTCAGTACAAATTTTGATTAATTTGGCAAAACATTATTTTTGAGCCAATTTCACTATTTTTAAAGTATTTTTTCAGTCGAAAATAGCACTTGAGCCGCTGAATATTTTCAGTAACAAATTATATTTTATTAAAATTCATACAATTAGCTACAAAATGATGCCTCATTTGCCACATTAGTGCCATTTTGAAATTTTGGCACTGAGGTTTACATTTCTATGGAACTGCTCTTTTATTATCTGTATACTTTCACACTATTCACTTGAACTTTTATTGTTCTTTATTTCACCATAATCATTATGTCCATATTGGATGGTAGTTTGAGCAGTCATTGATGCAACTAACAACATTTACAGTTGTATACAATAACATTACAATTATGTCCATTTGTCATGCAACTGTAGGAGATGCAACAAGTCAGTTTCGTTTCAAGGATGAGCAAATATGGGAGGAGGAGGATTTGGGAGATGGTAATAACCAGGTGAGATGTCGAGCTGATGTATCTTACTTTACAAGATTTTGACTTGGCAGTTGCAATGTGTTTTAAGTCTGTTTGGTGATATGTTTTAAGCTCTCAGTGGCAGATGACCGGCCTTAAACTTCGCCCTTGAAGGGCACAGCAATTTTCTTCTTGTAAGGGGCACTAAATGTAAGTTTGAATTTGAACCTTGTAGAGGGCACCATAGCAAAAGTACAGGTCACCTCGGCTATTTCTGTGGGTGCCAGAGGCAGGGTTATTTCGAGGCCTGCTTTGACTTTTAACATACTTGGGAATCAACCTGGCCCCATATTGCAAACTCATCCGAAATGGTGTAATGCATCTGCTGTAGAAGCACGGGTTTAAATCCTATCCAACATGCATATGACATTGTAATTTCCTTGCATTGAATTTTGATGTTGTAGAAAGTTTTTGTTTTATTTTATGAATACATGTATTTAACTTGATTTTGGTTTGCGAAATGCATTAACTTGATCTAATAATGTGGTAACTTTTTAAATGTAGGAATCAGATAGTTTTCCTGCCATTGACTGCCATGCCCTGGCCAACCAGCTGAGAGCAATCCCTCTACATATAAGACTTAACATCCAAGAAAATTTCTTTGAGGTAATGACAACGCATCAGATGTAATGATATATGTTAGTTTTGCATCAGGATAAAGAGTTTCATTTGTTTTACCCTAACACCGATGTATATTGAGCAATGTATACACTGTGCACACAGTACTTTCCTGATTTATTTTACAGAACTTGGGAACGTCAGTATACAGTGCTTTTAATATGTCCATTTAAGGGTAAAAACAAAGTAAATTATTGATCCCGGATACAAAACCTGTACCCGCTGCTAACACAACTGCCTCTAGCCGCCGGGCTAGCTCGGTGATCTAGTGGTGATCTGCTCTAGAAATAAAAAGGTTGTGGATTTGAATCTCAGCTGAGTGATTTGCTTGTTTAGTTTTGTACAGAACTTTGGGAAAGTACTGGGTATACAGGGCTACAATGTACACATATAGTGTCTAAAGGTAAAAACAGAAAACTGAATCAGAGGAGTATACTCGGATTCACTGCAAGTAGATCTCACATTGTCTTTGTTTCCATCACAAATACTCATGCTTGCCTGTATAAACTGCAACTCAAATCTGTTTCTATTGACTCTATTCACCAACAGTCGTCCATGCTGCAGAGTTTCAATGAAATTGCCTTAAGACATGAGAAAGAGTTGAACTCCATCGTGCCTGCCACAAGTGTCTTACCATCAACACGCAGTAAAGCATCCCCTTTAGTGTTAACTGGGAGTCAGCTCACCGATTCCAACACAGATAAGGACACCATGGCTGCTAAGCAGTCTTTGCAAGATAAAGAACTTCATAAGATGACACCAGACTATCATGTCAAAAGCAAGGAGAGTGATGCAGTACAACCTGGTGACTTATCCAGCGAGAGTAATTATGTAGAGCTCGTGCAGCCTCTTGACAACAACAGAACTCAAAACAGCTCCCGTGATGGAGGACAAGAATCCACAGCCATCCGAAACACAGTACTTGAACTTGAATCAAATGATTCCGCAAGAGCAATTTGCCCTAAACCGGCTTCACCAACAGTCGCTTCTATCGGAACAGATAGTCAAGCTGAAGTAAAGTCATCTCATACAATGACATCAAATCCTCTGAATGACAAAAATCAATGTAAAGACATTAAGAAGGATTATTTACAACCAAACTCCAAGACTAGTGAGATTGAAGATGAAGATGAGTTGGACTTTCTGTTGTCCTTGGAGACCCCTGTACAGACCAGGATTAAACTAGGCACCAATGAGACTGCAGAGGGACAGGAGGAGGAGGGCTCTGCAAGTACATCCCAAGATTCTACTGAGGAGTCCTCTGCAATGACTATTCCAGTTGAAGGTACGTGGGTGAGGCTGTGTCAGAGCCCTCCTTTGGATTGGGCAATTTGGGCAAAGAAGAGCTGATTGTATAAGCCAGATATTTTCACTCATTATGATGAGGACTTGTTTCAATATGGTCTAATGAAGTCTTATCATTTATAATATTTATCCCAGCCTGTATAGACCTTATGCACATGACATCATTTGAGTAGGGCGCCCTCACCTGGAGGTTAAACAGATGTTGTTCATTATTGGCCTGTCAATCCTGTGCACTGCACGTACAAATCTGTGCACTTTATTTTCGGTTTACCTCTAAGATTGTGGATGGATGACATCAATTCATTTAAGGTCTATTCTGATGATCGTGGTTCCTTCATAGTTATATTTGTATTAATTTCTATTATTATGTGAAATAATTATTCTCAATTTTTTTTTCAGCTTCCACTCAGAATGATGCAAAAGCAGACGACCTTGAAGACTGGCTCGATAGTATACTTGAAGACTAGACCCCAGATGGCATACACGTATGTAGCAGTAGAACATTAAATCTTTATTATGTTTGAATCGTCTTGTTTTTCAAGCACACTGAGGCTGGGGTCTGGTCCGTTATGGGCAAATAAATGTATGTACACACAATGTCTGCAATAATTATATTGTTATTAGTGATTTGCAGTACTTTGGGGGTAAATCTACCTACTGGACCACATGGTCCAGTGGTTTAGTTTTGGTGGTCCAGTGATGTTAGTTTTGGACCAGTAGATTCAAGTATGAACAAGCCACCAGTGGTTCAGTGCAGTGGCTTTACCAGAGTGTTGGTTTGGTGGAGGGGGAATGGTTGGGGGAGGATGCTCACAACAACGAAACTATGATTTTGGATTAGCTCTATAAAAAATCTTAGGGCAAAAATAAGAAATCGATCTGTGAACACAATCAAAATGAAAGAAACGCATACTCGATCAGTTTGCCGTATTTTCTGGTTGGTGAGTGTTGCAGTTAGGCATGCTCATTAAAGTAACAAAAATAAATAAATAAAAATAATAAATAAATTAATAAGAAAAAAAAATAGGTAAAATATCAATAAAAATACAAAAGTAAATGTCAAGTTAATCCATTGGTCAAGTATATTACTTTGTAACTTTGTAAGCTGAGAGTTTTAGGGGCTTTGTGTCGATCAGTGTTGTGTTTTTAAACCGGCTAAATAAATTTGTACAAACCTTTATACTTCAAAACTCCTCCAAAAAGTTCAGGAAAAAGTATAAATGTAGCTTATATTAAGGTCTCTATTCTGGTCACGTGAAGGTTCTGAGCTACAAGACCCCTCATGTCAGAGCCCTTGATGAGCACCCTTCTCCCATCCCCATTAGTCTTCGCATGGACAAGCCCACGTCCAATTTTTAATATTGCAATGAATGTCACCTTCAAACATGTATGAACTCAACCATGTAGTGTTTTATTAAAAACTACAAATCATATTAGGCTGAAAAATAGTGACAGGTGCCAGGTGTGTTGTGGCTAAAATATTACAAACCAGTGAGTGGTTAAGTCTCTCTTGATTTGCCTTAGGAAGGTTTGATAGCTGAAGGTTCATGTCTATAACCTTCCATCGGTAATAGTGTTATTAACGATTAAGACAGACTTTGAAAATACAGCTCAAGGTAGCAGTGTTCAGGCAGTAGTAATCTCATCATAAGTCCCTAATGGATGACCTATGTTAACCTCACGTTAGAGGTCATTCAGAACAGTCAATGTTAAACAAAATGTTTGAAATTGTTATGACACCACCCACCCACCCTAAATTTATAGTTTTAAATGATGACCGACTTTTTTTGTTATATCCTATATACACCGAAGAGCAAAGTAATGCCTGAAACGAAGCAGTCATTCTAAATGCTCCAATTTCAAATGTAGTACAGCAAACAGAAGAGGCTTCTTTTGTCAAAAGAAGCTTCAGATTACATTGTGCTATTTCAATAGGTCTTGATTTTTTATTTTATTTATTTATTTATGTATTTTTTTTTTTACTGAGAAGTTTGATGTCCTAGCAAAACACCATAAATAACACTATTTTCAAAGGGACTCTGATTCATATACGCCAAAAATCAAGCCAACATCCAAATCAAACGTACTGGGAAAAAAACACAGTTTAGTAAACGACGATCTCAAAACGCAACGTGAATTGCTCATTGCTCATTTTTTGTGTGAAGAATGCGAACGTTTACTTTACCCTGTAGTGTGTTCAAGGTGAATTCAGTGTCCTTAAAAAGCACACTGAAAACAAAAACTGTATATGCCCCAAGGGGGATCGAATTGTCGGGGTTTAGAAGCATTAGTTCTTTCAAGACGTCAAGTTTTCAAGAAAAGCACGTATTTGAGCGTGAGACCAGACTGTGTGTTTGTTCTCACCGCGATGTAGATAATAAGCCAATCGAATATAGCTTTTTACCCTGGCACTGCATCTCTTCGGAACCCCCTGTCTGGTGCATGTTTCCCCCACTTTTCCCCCACTTTTCCTCCATCCTTACAATTTAGACTGTTGTAAGAGGAATATAATTTCATACCTTCTTCTCCCCTGAGTTATTTTCACCTGAAATGTTTATTTCATTGTAACCCCTACTTACCGTCCTGAAAACGATCATCACCAGATCATACTGATCGAACATTGAGTTGTTCACCATCGGTTCTTTTCAAAACAAGCACTAATCAAAAAGAGGTATTCATAATGGTGTTACCGAAAACCTCTCTTACTCTTAGTTATACATCCACCATGCTAAGTTTCAAATCATACTTAAAGGCAATGGACACTATTGGTAATTACTCAAAATAATTATTAGCATAAAACCTTACATGGTAATGAGTAATGGGGAGAGGTTGATGGTATAAAACATTGTGAGAAACAGCTCCCTCTGAAGTGACCTAGTTTTCGAGAAAGAAGTATTTTTCCACGAATTTTATTTCGAGACCTCAAGTTTAGAACTTGAGGTCTCGAAATCAAGCATCAGAAAGCACACAACTTCGGGTGACAAGGGTGTTTTTTCTTTAATTAATATCTCGTAACTTCGACGACCGATTGAGCTCAAATGTTCACAGGTTTGTTATTTTATGCATATGTTGAGATACACCAACTGTGAAGACTAGTCTTTGACAATTACCAATAGTGTCCACTGTCTTTAACAAAATATACAACCCCTAACAAAAATGCCTAAAGTTTTACAAAATGAAACAGCATGTGAAAGGTATAGGCCTAACCTATGTCCTTAATTGTACATGCTACAGTTTGTTTACACACTCCTGTGCATGATGTTGATTGGTCATGTTGGTCAATATCCCCCAAAGGCACGTTTGTAACTCCGGTCATCCTTGTATTAACCTTTGAGAGATCAAGGTTTACGATAATTTAATAAAACTAGGGTTTGCTCAGTCAATGTAAATAATGGTCCGCTCGATAACTCGATTTGCTTGGTTGTTGTTTTGATTGTGACACGTGTTAAAGGTTTGAACAAGACCTCTTCTCCTGAAGACGATCAGAGCATACTGATCGAAACGTTTAGTTGTTAACCACCGGTTCCTTTCAGAACCAACACTACTCAAAAGAGATATTCACATGGTGCTACCGCAAACCCCTTTTAGTTTACCACCATGCACAGTTTCAAATCATACGTAAAGACCTTATGTACCGTGCTAAAGGGATAGAGACGAATGCACGGAACAGGCCTGGAATTTCATTTTTTGAAAGGACTAGGCCATTTTCATTTTGCAATGGGCACTTTCATTGGAAAATCTTTAAGTCAATGGGAAACTTTTGAAGGGGGCATCAAGACCAGGGGCAACACAGGCAATGGCCTCCATTGCCTGCGTGTAATTCTAGGCCTGCTCGAAGGCGTTTGGTTCTGATGTGATGAATACATTCTATACATTTCACCCAAGATTTCGGCGTGAAAATGACAGAACAGGTGATGCCAGTTACCTTCCACTTGATTGTTTAGAAATTATTACTACTTGAAAATTGAAACTGTAAAATTGCAAGTTGAAAATTACCCACAGTGACAGGTGACTTTGGTCTTGTGGTATTCCATCTTCTGGCCAACCTCCCACTGTGCAGCGAGATTGTAAATTATGATTGGCCACCTTAATACAGATGTAAGGAGTTTGGTTTATTTTGATGACAGTTCTTACGGTAGAGCTTGGGTGAAATCAATCCAGAGGCTGTAATTACGAATATTAGAACAGCGGGAGAGTGAAATGTTTTGGCGATGAACACGTGTCGTTAATTTATCAAAACAGGCCTAGCCGAGAGGCATTCGGACCTTTCACGGCCAAACAGCCTAACTCGAAAAATTACATTTTGAGAAAGCAAGTACAGATATAAGCTGTTTTTCAATACAAATTAAATGTGTGGTAGTGTAAAAAGAGGCCGAGATAGGACATATGTTATATTCACAGCTCTTGAAACGGAAAGACGACCCTAATACCCAGAAATAATCTTATTATGTTATGCCATGGAAGGAAGGGCCGCATTGCGCCTGCTGTATTTATTTTCATATAACTCCGAAATCAGACACATAGCATGCCTGTTAATGAAATTAAGACATATCAAATTATTGTTTTCAATATTAGTATTTCGTTTAAAATAATGAACTTATTTTCAAAATGTTGGTCTTCAGTCACGAATGAAGTGAACAACTATATATGTTGAGAAACTTGCTTACCAACCAAAAGGACCGATGGTATAAATGCAAACAAAGTTAATGGCCTGACTGTTTAGATTCATTGGTTTCCAGAATGGTTTTCCAGATGTTTCCCATCATCTGAGTGTATTTTGAAAACAATTACACGAACAATATGTACATGCAGTGTGACTAATAAACAACGATCAAATACAATAAAAGTCTATGACTGTTTCATTATTTTTAAATCAATTATTTTGGATGTACTTACTGTTATTTGTCACTCCGTTGAAAAAAGAAGAAAAAAAACATAGGTTGAGAGCCAACCCTCATGGGGAGAACCAACGACGGGATGTCGTGCTGCATTGCTTCCGGTAGCGAGTCGCGTCACCTCGCATGGGGAGATGGTGGTGACTAGAAACAGTGTACTCTGATGTCCCCTTTCCACACGGCGAGAATATAGCCAGGGTCCCCTGCTAAAATGTTGTCGAGTGTGGAGTGTTTTTCTGTCCAACCGAATCAATCGAAGTGAAGATCGCCTTGCATGTTAAAAATATATAGCAAATACTAGACGAATGTTTGAAAAGTGTCAGATACAAGCATACTGCATATCACCATCCCCAGCAAACTGTCTGGGTTAAAAAGGGGCTTTAAACGAAAAAGATTATCTTTTAAGTTAATTTTGACCGTGTTAAGCAGTGTATACTCAACCACTAAGGCCTGTCAAAAATCGAAATAAAAGTCGTCCTGCATAAATACAAAAAATACTTATGTCTTATGACGAATGTTTGAAGACCGACCATGCCATCCCCAGAAAACTGTCTTGGTCAAACAAGTGGGAAACCAGAAAGTCTATCAAATCTTTGACCGTGGTGTAAAGAGAACATTGCAAATTAAACCCAAAGATACATACTTTAAGAATGATCATATGGACCACCTCTTCCCTTAGGAGTTGTCTCTGAATTCGTCTCTGATTTTGGGTGTGGCCATATCTTAGATAAGGGCCGGACAATTTGTCTTTACACTGAATTTTGAAAATGATTCTCTTGGTATCTATGTGACAACATTATGAGGAGAGTATATACTCAATTAACGATTGGTGTTTGAGTCAATGGATGCACATTCTTTCTGTAGTTAAGGAAAGGAAACAGACGTTGAAAGTTAGTATCCATCCAAGCGCTCATATTTTCTGGCTCTTTCAATACCAAATGATATAATGACTGTCGTGAAACTGTTGTTGTAAACTATGAAAGGCTCCCATAGGGAAACACGGTTAGAAAACGCTAATTACTAAAGACAATGCCAATGACATGTATTTGGCATCGATGCTGTCCAGATGGCATGGCCAACCATTTTAGAGCAAGGACAAGACTATATGGGACTAGTCAGCTCGTCTGTATTTCGTTCTGGGCTACCAAGCATACATAATTGCTAGCCTGAAAGAGGAGGGGGTTACCGTACCCTTCCTTGGCGTAGGGGATCGGTAGGAGTCAGTTCAGTACAGTGAGTTATTACACCCAAAGAAAACACATTTTCATTGAGAGATAGAAGTGTTTCAATGATGAGCCTAATAATCTCCACATTCATCACAGACGCATTATCTACCGACCTTAATTTGTGATAGGCTAACACTGCCCCACAATAGTTTGTTTTTCACTCGGAATGCTTATGCGGGCAATCTAGATCAAAATGTTGCTATTATTTTTGGCCGAAGCACTCTGAATAGAAATGAGGTGCTTTGAATGTTTTTATTATTTTTATTATTTTATACTTGATGTTAATGTTTGGATGCAATCGGGATCATTTACATTTTCGATATTTGATTTCCTGATTTTATCTTTGGCGTTTCGGCCGTAATTTGCGTGATCGTCCGGGCAGGTTCTAGGTGAACCATACTGCCAGGGGTGGATGGGCTCTTCATAACATACAGTGTTACTATACTTACCAAGGCTACAGGAAAGTTCACATGTAACCGAGTGAAAAGATCAAACAGTTTGGGACTATTCAAAGAAAGTGAATTCTATGTAGAAAGAATCTAGGAATGGGGTTAACTTTTTCAATGTATCTCTTCCAAGAAGAGAGTGGTGGCCTACTGTGTGATAAAATAGCCCACGAGCAGCTCCGCAGTGGTAGTGTCGTACACCATCTCGCTTCCTGAACACCCGGGTCCTGATCTCAGTGTAATGCAGCTGGATCCCATCCACATTACCAATTTACCATTTCAAAAGTGGAATGTTAAGGTTTTTCAATTAAAATACCTCCATGCGTTTGTGCTGCCACACTTGGATTTGATGCTAAACAGATAATTTGTGAGGTTAAGAGATTAAAGTAAGGAATCTGTGTGAAGTTTCAGTTTATTTGATTAGGTTGTTAGCGGAGCTAGGACGTTATTGGTTATACTCGCAAATTGCCCCTAAACACCTACTCTCGGTAGGGATGTTCTCGAGGCCCGAATGCTGTACCGTAACAAAATAAAGAGTATTAAATTGACACCCTCCGCTGCGGACTGCGGGCTGCTCACTGCGCACTACCGAGAAAGCCCGCCGTACAGTCCCACGCTGCACCCCGAGGTTGACAGGCGCTGTGACCCCAGCGGGTCACCCGGCTCTGATACTGTAAATAGCTTCCCCATCCATATCCACTCGAAGGCAAATAAACACCACGTGCTATCACACATTCACATTCATGACATAAAACTGAGAGGACTGGGTCATTGGGATCGTATACAAACCAGATTGTGAACTATGTTATGATTACGACGAGCGTGAAGTTCATTTCATGTTAAACCAATATCGGCAGTTGATATCGAACTCCTCGCTCGCCGTTGACATACCATACCGTGAGATTAACGGAAAAGTCTGCCAAAGCAATCGCCTGTACGCGGTCTGGAATTTACTAGTTGGTGATGCCAGGATGCGAGTGCAAGAGTGCCTGACGTATACCGATTTGCTCCGGGTCATGGATAATAAATAGATAGATATTCACTCAGCAGCTTTAGTTCGGAATTATTTATCGAGTCAGCTGTAAAAACAAGCAAATGCGTAACCGACAATGGACAACACCGTCTTTTGGCTGTTAGTTTAAAGTGCATCATTGCACCACTCCAATGGGATGATATTTTGATTGAGCATTTGGATTAGAGGAGCCTTTCTTCGCTAAGTGTTTTGAATCTTCAGTTTGTCGCCGAGGGAAGGATCCGGAAATGATCTCCTAGTCTGTTTGAAAAATCGATGTCTAAACTCCGTGGATCACTTTGGATTGTATTCGCAAAGGAACGCGGAGAGCAGAATTGGTTGTGTTTTATATTTTCCCTGGGGCAGCAGCCAAGAGGGAGCAGGCAGTAGGCAGCAGGCACACCGCCCCTAGTCTGTAAGAGGCGACACTCGGGGCAGGTAACGGCTTAACAGTCCGGCCGACTTTGGATGTTTCGGAGGTGAAAACTATATATGAGACGACCATTGAGGAAAGTGCCTTTTATTTGTTGTACTTACGGTATACCACGTACCACGAATTAGTGAAAAGGTGGCATCTCGGAGTTGATCAAGATGCCACTGAGTCGACGGGACAGACGACCGTTGCATGTCGTGATTGCCACCCTCCTGTTGCTGTCACTTGCCCCATTACTGGTAATGATCATTAACAGGGACCCATCCCTGGCCCCCTTCTCTGATCCCGGAGCGATCCAGGGTGGGCGACTCTTGCAAATGATGCACCCTCGTGACAGACAGTTACCATGGAAACAGAGTCATGTTGACACCGCACTCATTCAGGTATATTATTTTATTGACAAGTAGGAAAACTAATGTGAGCATAGTTTTATGTTCTCATATTAATAAGTTCCACATCTCCTTGTTCTTTAAACTCTATATGTTCCCTTAAAACCGTTCCCCGAGCATTGTCATGGAGACAATCAGAGCATACTGGTCGAAACGTTGAGTCGTTTAACCACCAGTTATTTTCAGAACAAACACTACTCAAAAGAGATATTCACATGATTTACCGTAAACCCCTCCTTACACAGTAAACCAAAACAGATTTCATCACCCAAATGAATTATCTTTCCCCATCATTATAACAAAATTGTCATTGAATAAGTACTATTATTCAAACTCTTATCGTGGAATTCTCTCATAGGCCTATGTATATACTAGTGTTAATATACTCCAGTTAAAATAGCACTGATAACGGTCCTGTCACAATATGATTCACTCACATGAAAACACAAACAAGACTGGAGAAAAGGCCGGTGCAGTTTATGTAAAACATGAAAAAGTGTGTTTCGATTGATGTGTTGGTTTATTATTGTAACGCCAAGCGGAAACGAACCTCGGGATGTCGGGTTATAAGTCTCTGGAAAATATTAATAAATGTGTGAAAGGTCGTCCAGTCCACCCGGGAAGGTCTGTCACAATGCAAACTGATCAAAGCTTTTCCATTTTTTATCGGGAAATTGTGTGTAAAAGCACCATTCATTTTGACAGAAGAAACACTCTAAATAATTTGTGGTCAGAATCAACACGGATCCCGGCAGTTGTCCCAGACCTGACCCCCCCCCCCCCCCCCTCGATCCGGAAACTGGTTCCCTCTTGAGCCTCCGCAAGCAACATAAACCCATTACTGAACGGCATGTGTGTGAACCTATTATTATTATGATTATTATTATTATTATTATTATTATTTTTTTTTTTTTTTTTTTGGGGGGGGGGGGGGAGTTGAGACAGTGACAGGTTGTATACAATATCTCGAACATTACCTTGACAGGAAGTTAACATTAATGATTGCCATACGGCACTATACACTATTTTTGATTATCCGGTGCTTGGCACTGACTTGGTTTTATCATACTATGGCCCACACTTGAGATATCTGTGACCAGCATGAGCTAAATTAACATTGAAAAACTTACCAATTTCAGTTTAAAGGTCATTGGTTGAACATCGTCTTAGATTATATATCCCAGAAGACATAGGAGTGCACGTTTTGGGGTTTGGGGTTACAAAGTTAAGATTACCCACTTATTGACGGCAGGCCTTGCGTATTTATTTTCATAACCGACATTTACAATAAGCTGAACTTCAATAAACTCTTTCCTCGTTATTAAATTAGCTGGCATTTTCGGAAACGCTTAACTGCTGTAACATCCGAGTGACGTCGATATGATGTATAATACTTTGGGTTGTATGCCAGTAAACTAAGTGGTGATTTGTAGGCTGTATAAGAAGTTACTTAAAGGCAGTGGACACTGTTGGTAATTACTCAAAATAATTATTAGCATAAAAACTTACTAGGTAACGAATAACTGATGGGGGAGGTTGGTAGTATAAAACATTGTGAGAAACGGCTCCCTCTGAAGTAACGTAGTTTTCGAGAAAGAAGTATTTTTTTTGATTTCGAGACTTCAGTCTAAGAATTTTAGGTCTCGAAATCAACCATCTGAAAGCACACAAATTCATGTGACAATGGTGTTTTTTCTTTCATTATTATCTCGCATATGTTGAGATACACCAAGTGAGAAGACTGGTCTTTGACAACTACCAATAGTGTCCACTGACTATTTCTTGCACAGCTTGGTTTGATGATATATCTTGAAAATGAAGAGGATCTCGTACCAACCCTCGTTGACTTGATTCAACCTTTGGTTCTTCTTTGGGTATTTTTAGTACAGACAATGAAAACTATTTTCTCTCTATACTTTCGAACTGCAACTTAAATTAAAAGAAACCTTTATTGAGTTTAGCTCAATCAAGTTTCGAGGGGGTTTCTGTGACAAGGAAAGATGTATGTGCAGAGATCACGTGACATTAGTGGCGTTGCATACATTCCATGACCTCTCTGGCAGCTGGCAGGCGAAATACTGCACTGGTCATTTGAGGAATTTGAGACTTTGTGTCACAACTTCAACATAACTTCAAGAGTTAAGAAACAACAGCTGATCAGCTGCCCCATACTTCATATGAAAAATTGATAACAAATCAGACTAAAGCAATCTCTATACAAAATATGACTCTTTTTTTTTTTAACTATGTGATGTCAAAGTTTACATTGCCTGAAAACAAGCAATATTGTTTGTTGAAACTGGGACTGTCAATTCATAATGATCTTGAGGGCATGGCCTCAGCTATCACCGATAGCTGTTTCACCAGATTGCACTGTCACGATGATGGAGATTATGTTTATAACATTGACAGAGAAATGGAAATCACATGTGAACATCATAAACAAACATGCAGGCGTACTGACAAGACTGCATGGTGTGTGATGCCATTCAGTGACATAGGTCTAAACACTACTTTTCTAGCTTGATAATTACTGTGACGGCCTAGCCTACACACTAAGAATGGACCTACTTAATATTTTACTGGATATTAGTGTTAATAAAAAGTGATATCGAAATTTTTGGATCAAATTTCTGGCCGTTAGTTATAAACATCAAATTGAGTTTACATTTTAGCATGTAATTTGGAAGAATGGTTTTTATTGTTTTATTATTTATTTGTCAATTACAAATAATTTATACGAATACCCTGCTATAGGATGTTAGCATCCAACCCACGCGAGAGGCCTTGTCAAACACTAATGAGCGTATCTTGCATAACCTCATTCGTGTACATTCGTGTAGGCCTGTTAATAATGTCGAGTAAGTGGGTTTTATGGCTGATTCGCATCCATCATCATGTAAAAAAAAGTGCAGGGACAAACGATAAAATATATACACTCTAACAGAAATGAAGAATGGCCAAATTGCATTTTTTAATAGACAACCAAAACAAACCGCATAGTCAATGTCGGCATTCCACAATTGTATGTGGCTACTTAGGTCAGTGCTACTGATGGCGCTGTATATTATATTATCAAAAAACATAATTGCCAAAATAGGCCGACCGCAAACATTAAGGTTAATAGATAACTCAGTTTGTAGAGCGCCGGCGCGTCAATCCGGAGGTCGCAGGTTCACTCGCTTATCAGAATATTTTTCTTGTTCAACTTAAAATTACTTACAAATTTTACCCATCCAGTCAGTTGCTCTTTTGTTTTTTGTTACATGGTTTTAAAGGGAATGTACATGTTTGGTAATTACTCAAAACAAATACTAACTCACAAACTGATTTGGTAACGAGCATTGGAGAGCTGTTGATAGTATACAACATTGTGGGAAACGACTCCCTATGAAGTAACATAGTTTTTGAGAAAGAGGAAATTTCTCACTAAATTAATAATAAAAGACTTCTTATAGCTAGAAGTCTTTTATTCCTATCTGAAAGCACATACATTCGTCCAACAAGGGTGTTTTTTCTTTCATCATTTTCTTGCAACTTCGATGACCGATTGAGCCCAAATTTGTACAGGCTTGTTATTTTATGCTTATGATGGGATACACCAAGTGAGAACACTGGTCTTTGACAATTACCAAACGTGTACAGTGCCTTTAAGTTGTAATACAAAATAATATGATAAATGTCCATGGTGTCTCCCTTTTAGGCACGATGCACCCCTATGGGCTCTCGAATCATTCACGAAGGGGGAGGGGACTGGGGATGATCCTGTGCGGATCTCTCTTTAGCGTGTCTCACCGTCTATTTGACGAAGGTCTTGAACTGCAAAATATGATCCTTTCAGCTCATGCGATTTATGATTGGGATCACAACCTAAGCATTTGCTAAGAATTTGTCCGGTATAATGTTTACTATAAATCTTGCTTTTGGCGTCACTGGCGTAGGCCCAGGATCCCGTAGGATGTGAATTCGGAGCCCCAAACACGCGATCACATACACCCGACCTGGATTCAGAGAAGGTTCATTTAAAATAAACCTGATTGATAATGTTTTGTTTGTATGTTTGTGTGTTAGTAATTATCTGAACACTGCAAAGAGCCTAATTCAATCCATGATACATTTTAAATATCGAGACCTACGTTCTTCTCGAATGTCCTCAATTTGTGACAAAAAATTTGACTATGATATGGGATTTGTGTGTCTGTAATTATTTGTACACTGCAAAGAGCAATACAATCAAAGATATATACATTTGTAATTTCGAAACCTACTCACTTCTCGAATACGTCATCATTTTGTGACAAGGATTTTGACTACCATAGGAATACAAATTAAACACAAAGGAGAGGGTATCGTCTATATACCCGTCTTCCGTGGAAATGAGAATTTAATTGACGATGTTGAAGAACTCTCAATTCTCAAAATACGCTCCAGGCCTAAACTATATATACGCAGGCATCAGATTATATTCTCCCAACTCTATTTTGATTGCCGATTTGTATGCCCCTGGAAAAATCAGTAAGATTAAAATTGTGATTCAATAGCCTTACATGTATAGGTCTGCCCTTGTACCCAATACATTGGTCATAAATATACTTTTTGTTCTCGAAAGACCACCGTGCCTGACTGCGGTTAGTACCCATGGTAAGAGTGTGCGTCTGTTCAAGCCAACCAAACATAAGGAAACCAAAGTCTGCATCCTTCAACGTCATGATGTAGTAATTGTATGTTATAGAAAGGAGAACATTAAGTGAGAAATCATGATTGCTGTGACATGTTTACACTTTACCATTGGTACTAAGGGGAAGTAAGTAATTGTCCTCACAAGTTCATAATACCCTTGATCTACAAAAGCATCAATTGACATACTTTTGGTAAAAGTTATGTTGTGCCGGATCTAGATATAGGTCTAAATGTTTAAAGACACTGGACACTATTGGTAATTGTCAAAGACCAGTCTTCTCACTTGGTGGATCTCAACATATGCATAAAATAACAAACCTGTGAAAATTTGAGCTCAATTGGTCGTCGAAGTTGCGAGATAATAAAGAAAGAAAAAACACCCTTGTTACACAAGTCGTGTGCTTTCAGATGTTGATTTCGAAACCTCAAATTCTAAATCTCAGCTCTCGAAATCAAATTCGTGGAATATTAGTTCTTTCTCGAAAACTACGTTACTTCAGAGGGAGCCGTTTCTCACAATGTTTTATACTATCAACAGCTCTCCGTTACTTGTAACCAAGAAGTTTGTTATGCTAAAAATTATTTAGAGTAATTACCAATAGTGTCCACTGCCTTTAATATTAGACGTCTGCAGATGGCGGCTTCATATGCCTCTCTAGCTCCTGCAAGAACGATTTAATTAGGTATCATTAGTGCTTCCAGGAACCTTTCAAGTTTTCAGGTTATTAATTTGAGATGACAGATTGTTGTAAGAGTGATCGTAGTCACATCATAGATACATAGCTGGATATAAAGTTTGAATAGTCACTCGAAGAAAGTTGTGTACATGAATTACCGTGATGTGACAATAATGAGCATCTGTTGCCAAGAAATACCACCATGTTCTTAGCTCATCTCTCCGCCTGTTTAGTCTCCCTCTTTTCATTGTTCGGTTTCTTGGAGTCCAGTTGGTTGTTTGGCATGCCCACCTGTTGTCCTCCTTGACAGGTGACCTGTCCACCTCCACTTCTTCGATTTAATGGTCTTAATATAAATATTATACACTATTTATTTCTTTATTTTGTCCTAAAGATCCGTCACCATGTACTTCTTTGTTACACTCTCTGTCACCTTTAATTTTGTCAAAGGTTTGGTGGCAATTCATTTCTCGGCACCGTCTCATATGACTGTGTACTGATAGGGCAGGCTTGATGTACTTATCAAATACCTGCCTTTTCATGGATATTTGGAAGGTTGTTGCCAATCAATCATCAACCGATCCCAATTAGTTAACAAACTTGAGTAATATGCACTTTGTGCAAACTGTGCGTTTTACCGGTGGATCACTTTGCAAGTGCTTGGACAGCTACCGATGTGAACTCAATTAATAACGTGAGAAGAAATCTTGGTGAGGTGATAAACAGGTACCCTTCAAGCTTCAAGGTTCATTTTATTTTCCACAGTATCAATAAATATAGTACATTATCACTCAAGAGCGATCAGTTTAGAGAGTACAATACAGTAAACATATACATCAAGATGAGAATAAATAAGATATCTCACAGTGAGCCATTTTAGGAGCAGAGCTTGTAGGCAATGGGCCCTAAAGACGTACATTTTGCTTCGTTGAGACAAAGAGTAAGGAGGAACCATTATAGATTTACGCGACAGTGAGGAATGGTTCCAGCCTCCATCAAACTGATGAGACTAATAATGTACATTGGCCCCGGTTTGTGCCCTTGTCAACGGCACACCTTCCTATTCTCCATCACGGTCTGGGTGATAATGATGAATGATCCACACTGCCTTCGTTTTGCTAGTTGGTTTTCCTCTACACCACACCTGGAAAGATTTGATAAATGACCTTGACACAGCTCTTGGGAAAACAACACTGTTTGTGAACTCTTAAAGTGCCATAGGAAGTCAAAACTAGCCTATAAACATTATAACTTATAGCTGTATAGTGCACTTGCCTTCAAAATGTATTTAAGACAAAGTGGGCTAACGACGCCGTCTAGTTCAAGATGTCAGGAAGGGCATGGCTTTGGGCAACATAGTCCTATAATTAAAGTAGAGCATAACATAACATTCAAAACATAAACCATATTTTGAAAGAGAAAGAAATGGGTGTGAGTATAATTAACGCTGAGCATGAGGAAATGGGTGGGGCCATGACAATAATAATGGACTCGCAAGAACCATGCCACTCCACTATTGCCCTTCTCTTGTTTTGAACTGTGCAGGAAAATGCATCCGCGTATTTTTGTGAAGTTTTAGAGGAAACAGTCTCCAAGTGTCTGTGGGGCCCTGGCCTATTCGTTCTCAATGGAACACGCAGCAAACAGAGTCTTAAGATCTAGGTTATGTTTTGTCCTTAAAAGTTGAATCGAAAATGACATTGAGGCGGAGAACATGTACTCAGTGCCCGGTACACACTGTTCAGGGTAATTTACCAATGATGATGTATGGTCAAAATCAGTCCCATCTAATATGGCGGTGGTTGAACTTGACGGTGTATTAAAGCCATTGGACCCTTTCGGTACAGAAACAAAAAAAAAAGTTCACAGATTTACAAATAACTTACAGGGTTTACAGAAGGTAGTGGTGAAATACTTCTCTTGAAATATTATTCCATTAAATGCTTTACATTTTGAGAAAACAGTAAAACAATATCAATTCTCGTTAACGAGAATTACGGATTTACTTTAAACACATGTCATGACACGGCGAAACGCGCGATAACAAGGGTGGGTTTTCCCGTTATTTTCTCCCGACTCCGATGACCGATTAAGCCCAAATTTTCACAGGTTTGTTATTTGATATAGAAGTTGTGATACACGAAGTGTGGGCCTTGTCCAATGGCTTTAAGCCAGGCTTCATAAGTGGATAACTGCTGTACTTACTCTGGGTAATCTGTCCTCCCCATAATCTGTTTTATCTCTTGTGGTTTTGTGTCTCCTCACCTGTACATAAAAGTAGATAAATATGAATAAATATAGTGGCATATCAGGGCCCAATTTCATAGCTTTGCTTAACGGTAAGCACATTTTTTTGCTTACTCTAGCAGAAAAATTTGTTTAAGCGTAAACGTAATTTCACCAGCGGTTGCTTACTTTTAAAAGGCAGTGGACACTATTGGTAATTACTCAAAATAATTATTAGCATTAAACCTTTCTTGGTGACGAGTAATGGGGAGAGGTTGATGGGATAAAACATTGTGAGAAACGGCTCCCTCTGAAGTGCCATAGTTTTTGAGAAAGAACTTTTTCCCACGAATTTGATTTTGAGACCTCAGATTTAGAACTTGAGGTCTCGAAATCAACCATCTAAACGCACACAACTTCGTGTGACAAGGGTGTTTTTTCTTTCACTATTATCTCGCAAGTTCGATGACCGATCGCGCTCAAATTTTCACAGGTTAGATATTTTATGCATATGTTGAGATACACCAACTGTGAAGGCTAGTATATGACAATTACCAATAGTGTCCACTGCCTTTAAACAGTTACAATATTTCTATTCCTTGACTGGAAGTGACCTGTTCAGTAAGAATAGTTAAAAGACCATGTGTAGGTCTAAGTGAAATTAGAATTTGTCTAAAAATTTCCAGGTCAAAATATTGATCCGGATCCCGTATTGATCCGGATCCCGTATTGATCCGGATCCCGGGTCGCCTGATTCATATCTGGGTCAGGCTGACCCAGACACTGGTTAGAATCTTGAACTGGTTCGAGATTTCGTAAGTCTGTTCATTATAGGGTTAGGTTTTGTCGTTGAATCGCTCATGGTAATGAAGCATAGACAGTGGGATGCATTAACAAGTATAACAAAACATCATTTATTTGTCAAAAGCTCCCTTTGCATTATGTATTTCGTAATGCATCGGGTCAAACAGAAAGACAAGGGAAGCATGTATCATCTCTTAACTCAATTAGATCGAAATGAAAATGGCGTCACTTCTCAGCACAGCAGCGATGCCCTTTCATCTAAAACTGGTTCAGAATGACTCCAAGGATTATTAATACACGGGAAGCAATTCAACTTGCACCAGTCAATATTGATAATGACATTATTCCATAGTTCCTCGTTGACAACTCGGTGTCACCTTGTGAATCTTGATGAGTATTTCTAGTGTGTGTGTGTCTGTTCAGTTCCCGATGGGCTTGATATAGCAATGTCTACTTAATTGCCCGTGACTAGCCAGTAGGCGTCCTCTCTGGGAAGCAGCGTAGTGTCATTTACAATTTGTCACTGGCTTGCACTTGAACCACTATTGGCGAATTCAGAACACCTGCGTCCACAAACAAAGTATCTATTTTTTTAAGTAAGCAATGGCTACAATTTGAAAGGGGAAAGTGCTGAAATATTAAGCGCAATTTAGCATTTTAGAAATTGTAACAATGGGAAGCACGGTTTCTCATAGTTTCTAAGATGTTTTTGTTTTTGAAGCTGATATAATTATTTAAATTTCTTAACTTGTTCAAAATTCTTATGCAACAGAAGAGAGATGGTTATTTGATGTCTTTTGTGGAAAAAACAAATATATACCAATGTACCAAAATGCTACCTAAATTTTCAGAGAAAGCACAGGACTCTAATGCATACCACACTGTCTTTCATTGTTGCCCAATCAAATCGCTTAAGGCCATTGGCACCAGTGCAAATTATTTAACACTAATATAGACTTTCAAGAAATCGTCAACAAAGAATAACAACGAATTCACTATTGATTTAAAACTGTCTTAATTTTGATTTGTTTCAGCGCGATGAGTCACCCCAACAGCCCCAACCTTCAAATGAGATCCAGAGCCTCGATGACCAACCAAAGCTTCCAAGCACCAAGTCAAATAACCCAGCACCAGTACTAAAAGACACACCGGGAGACTTCGAGCCAAAGCAACGCGCACCCGAGAGGCGTGGAGTAGGCGAGAATGGAGTCCCCGTCACCCTTATGACGTCAGAGAGAGCCCTCTACGAGCAGAGCTACAAGGATTATGGATTCAACATGGTGGTTAGTGATCGTATCTCACTTGACAGAGCTGTGCCGGATATACGGGATCCACAGTAAGTCCATCTTTTTGGAGTCCATCTTTTGAAGGTTGACGAGGAGGAAAAAAACTAAAGGGGTTACCGCGTATAAGGGCTATACGAAATGGAAAACTCTTAACTTGCCCAGATAAAACAAGTTGGGAAAAGCTTTGTGGTTTTAGTTAAACTTTGATTGATAGGAATATGGAATTCCCCTCCACTTGCTATTCGGATATGACTTTGACTTGACTCAAGTCCCATTCCCGTGAGAGTCCTTTTATTTTGAGTTCCAATGGCTATATTGTGTTTGCTAGTTGGCGGTACTTGAAACATTCTATATTTGACTGTGTATGTTGACTTGAGCAAGTTGGAATGACAACAAACAAAGGTGACATACTACAGGAACTTGAATTACCATCCTGTCGGATACTATACTCAATAAAGCTATCGGATAGGAAGGAATTATCACTTTTTGAGAACTTCAAATTTAATAAGGACATTTTATTTTGCCTTTTTTGGGATGAGTCAGTGTTGTGAGTGAAAGTGAATGATGGTTGGATATAGGATCAAAGTTGATTGAAGCAAGTTGTGTTTATTTCCTTATTTGGAAGTTATTTTTTTCTTCAAGTCTCAGTTTTCAGCATAACCACAAAACTATCCGTTTTCAACGTTTAACCCCGCAATTGCACTGCAGTCGGCTACCTCCAAGTTTTATGTAAAAGTTGCTTCTTGTGACAAGGCCCTAACACTTTACTATTTTGTGAACATTGATCTTGACCCTAATGTTTCATCCTCCTTCCCAGATGCAGATACTGGCATTACCCTGAGAAGCTTCCAAACACCAGTGTGGTGGTGGTGTTTCACAACGAGGGTTGGTCGACCCTGATACGAACCCTCCGTAGCGTCATTAACATGACTCCTTCACACCTACTGCACGAGATCGTCATGGTGGATGATTACAGCGATAAAGGTGACCTGACTAATCTGAGCCTAATTAAACGAGAGCTGTGTAGCATATTAATAAGCACAAACATATTATTTTCAATGTTGGTCGATTACAAAAATCAGGGCCAAATTTTATAGAGCTGCTTACGCACAAAAATAAGCTAAGCACAACAATATTGCTCACCAGAGTAATGTTACCAACCATAATACCATGTCACATGAAACTTTCTGACTGGTATCCTGCTTATTTTCTCCAGAAGACGATCAGAGCATACTGATCGAAACGTCGAGTTGAAACCAACGGTTCTTTTCAGAACCACCCCTACTCATTAGAGATAGTCATTACATGGTGTTACCGCAAACCTTTCTATATCGTATTTCCACCATGCAAAGTTTCAAATCCTACTGCTTATTTCTGTTAAGTAGAAGTTGGTTATTATACAAAGTTGGCTGCTCTGTGAAATTGGCTCTGTGAAGTCCCTTAACACAAGGCCGTGTCCGACTTGGCGGCTGTGGCTTGATCATCGGGTTGAAGCAGAGAATATTAGCAACACCCTTTATAGCAACAGCCACAGCCGTAGCCGGAGTCGCCAGTCTGAACACGGCCTTCGTTGAATTTTAACAGCTTCATGAAAGGGCCCTGTATTGCGCATTATAAGGTCAATGGGATAGTATCGAGTCTGGGGACAGACTTATATGGCTCACATAGAATCTGATATTATTCACTGACGTCATTCAGTGGCTCCTCTGTGAAGATATTCCCAAACTGTAGACAAGGGATTCTAAATTAAGTATTCATTATCCGGTACAGTTTAAACAAGTCTATGTTAATAATTATGGCTTCATACCCGCCACTCAGTGACTCACAAGTCGCTTTAACATTCAGTAAAAAGTATTTTCCTTAAAGTTATTGTAGAGCTACGTTTGTTTAAGTATGAGAGCTATTCCTATACGTAGCACCAATATGCTGTTAAATCGTATATTGAAGTTAAAGAGACAATTTTGAGGGGAAACAACGTTGAATGTTTTTTGGTACAATTGCACCTAAATTTCACTTTAATGTGATACCGAATGTTATACTCTTAAAATCTACGAAATTGGAAATTGAGCTTGGGAGCAGCTGCCGTGTAACAATCACCTGTGTTGACATTTTATGATCAATGATTCAGCAATTAGCTTTTTAGTATTCGGTAAACATCAAAAAGATCACGTATATATTAGGGTGTCGCTTGCACCAAGCTACTTCGGCATGGGAAAAAACATCCCTGAACTTTGGTTGGGAAACTCAATTTGGGAAGTGTCAAAATCGCGGCTGTGCACTGTGATATGATTTATATTGGTTGGGAGTGTTTATCCGTGGAGCCTGGATTGGAGCTGTTTTCCTGCAGGGTTGACTAAGAAACTGGGTGATCTGTGATGAAGGGACCTTATCGTGACAAACCACAGTCTTAAAGCTAAGCTTCATATAAACCATTTTTAATGTGCCACTAAAAGATACTTTTGTGCGGCAGCAGAGGGCGTTCTATACTGTTTGAATACGGCCATAATAGACACTTTTCGCAATTACTTATTCCGCAAGCGCAAATTGTTCAATGAGGTTTATGCTGGTCTAGCAAGGAATCAAATTTGATCGCTTGCTAGACCAGCATGCACCTCGTGTCACGCCTAAAACGTACGTACCGAGTATTTGCGATAAGGTATATGTGCTCAAAACTATTACTTCTTAATAGAAACTGTCTTACTTTCCCTCTTTTATGTTCCACTAAAAGCTGTTTTTGTTGCAGCAGCAGAGGGCGTTCTAAATTATTTCAAGACGGTCATATTTAAAATAAACCTGTCTCTTACTTTCAGAGCATCTTAAAAGGCAGTTGGATGACTACATTGTGCGGCCTGAGTTCGAAGGCAAAGTTAGACTGTTCCGGAACAGCCAACGTGATGGTCTGATAAGGTCCCGAATATCAGGTGCCAGACGGTGCAAAGGGGAGGTGGTCACGTTCCTGGACGCACATTGTGAATGTAATGTCAACTGGTTGCCGCCTCTACTGGCTGAAATAGCCGTTAGTAGGTAACATAAGTCATAGATGAAAAAAATTGTGTCATACTATTCCTAAATACACACCATTCCGTCTGCCGTTTTGTAAAAACCATTCCTAGGCCATTTAAAGGCAGTGGACACTATTGGTAATTACTCAAAATAATTATTGGCATAAACCTTTCTTGGTGACGAGTAATGGGGAGAGGTTGATAGTATAAAACATTGTGAGAAATGCCTCCCTCTGAAGTGCCATAGTTTTTGAGAGAGAAGTAATTTTCCACGAATTTGATTTCGAATTTGATTTCGAGACCTCAGACTTGAGGTCTCGAAATCAACCATCTAAACCAACTGTGAAGGCTAGTCTTTGACAATTACCAATAGTGTCCACCGCCTTAAAATGTATATATTTTGCATTCGTGTAGGGAACATAACAGGGTTCACAGGCCATGACACAATCGGCATTAAGCTATTGCTTGACAGCAGGTGACGGACCTCAGAATGCAAAGAACACGACTGCTTTAAAAAACAAACATTCTCCTCGACATTGTACAAACATTGTACATTTTTACGAAGGTTGAATCCTGGCAATTCCTACTTCCATTAATTATTATGTTATAATATCCCTCTTTGAAATTAAAAAAGAAGAAGAGTATCTTTCGTGGAAAACACTCGCGAAAATAGTGAGGTACTTTGAAGAGGAACATGCATGTGTAGGCCAATATCTTGCGAGTGTTCAAAGAAACTGTGGCCTTTTGGTACACTTCTTTTGGAAGTGACCCCTGGCATCCCAAGTCTTTAAAACTCAATGTTGTATCCAAAGCGATGTAATAATTAAGACTATTCTGCTTGATCTGCGATGAGTGTTTGAGGCGTATAATATAGAAATGTATGTCGGAAATGTGATCATTAATTTTTAACATGATTTTTTCCCCTGCAAGTATAAGTTTACTTTAGTTCTTAAATTCTTTCAGAAACTGTCTATTAACCCTCTAGTCCCTGCACCGCCCGAGTTTGCCGAAATAATGTTGTTTTTCTTTTCAAGATTCTTGCAGTAACTTTACTGAAATCGTAGTTCAAATTTTTTAAAGATAGCCCAGGCTTATTATTTATAATTAAACGCAAAATTTTTGACCCTTTCGGTAATATTTGTACAAGTCCTCATTGGGGAACAATAAAAAAAAACCTACGGTAATATTTATGGCGATTATTCTTGTATAATGATAAAATGGATACAATAGCTTTTCAAGGCTTTTATCTGGCTCAATGCTGATTATTTGCGAAGGCATAAATTTTCGACAATATAACCATGAATGATAAATACAGTTTCCTTTGTGTTTACTGATAAGCGTTTTGTTGGGTAAGTGCTACATTATTTCATCATCATTAGCTTCGTCAAGTCAACTGTGAAGAGACAAATTAATAATGATCTATAAATAACTAGATGGATTCACCAATGCGTAGGCATACTATTAACGACCTAGTTTTATTTTGATGTTTCTTATTTTCTACAAACAAAAGCTATAGCGAGGTTTCCTCCTACCGCATAATACAGTGTATCGCTTTAGGTGGCTGGGCGGTCCAGTGGCTAAATGGTTAAAGTGATCACAACTGTGCTGCCTTTGGTTGCTTTGTTGATTTTCTGTTCCTAAGGTCTAAATTCTCAAAAAGGAAATCCCAAACGTGTTTATTGGCTGTTGAATGTCAAAGTCAAATGAATGTTGTCATTTGAGCTTCAAATGGAAGGAAGGACCATGTTTATAGAAATACTTTTTCCCGTAACGTTCTAAGAGACCCTGTCATCACTTTAGCTTTAACTCTTTCCTTCTATAACTGGTCCGGAAATACTCACAGTATAAGACATTGCTATTAACGATATGTTCCGTTGTGGTATCTGACCAAGTTGAAAGTATACCAATAGGTTAGGTTTTAGCAAAAATGCACGCTGGATCTAAAACCATAAAGCCCTGTAAATGCAGCTCCGTTTGTCTTTACAATTTTTGAAAAAAGGTTGTAAAACCGGAGCCAAATTACAGCATGCCCTTTTTTAGTCGGGTTTTCGTGTTATTGCTTAAAGGCACCGGACAATTTTGGTAATTGTCAAAGACTAGTACTCTCCTGTGTGAATCCCAAACTATGCATAAAATAACACATCTGTGAACATGTTGACTAAATTGCAATTGTGTGACCAATATTGGTGATCGAAGTTGCAAGAGAACAATGAAAAGGAAAAATACTCCTTGTTGCACAAATTCATTTGTGTGCTTTCAGATTTTTAAGACCGGGCTTTTAATATAATTTGAGTGAGAAATCATATCTTTCCCAAAAACTACGTTACTTGTGAGGGAGCCATTACTCACAATGTTTTTTAAATTCGTTCTCCATGTTTATACTCTCAAGAGCTCTCTATTGCTCGTTATCCAATAAGGTTTTATGCTAACAACTATTTTGGTATGACATATAGTGCCCAGTGCCTTTAAATAACTTTAATGTATTGACTTGATTCCTTGTTATAGAAAGGTAGTTGTGTGCCCCACGGTGGATGCTATTGAAGCAGACACCTTCGCCTACGGGCCTCAGATGGACGGATTGTGCCGAGGTGCTTTCGATTGGGATTTCTGGTATAAACGCATACACGTCAACTACAGCAAAGATCGTATAGGAATGAAGTACAGTAGTCAGCCGTACGAGTGAGTTTCAGTAACTTCAGGATAGTTTCTAGAGATAGTTTCATTATTCAAACGAATTTAGGTGTTTCACCAACAGCGATTGCCAACTCGACATCTGCAATACGTTACCAGAGTTGCAAAATCGCCCTTATTCGGCAGAAAGTTCCCTGAAAACAAACAAATCCTTCCGTTAGGTGAGGTTTGTTGTAGCACCATTTAAAAATCTCTTTGAGTACGGTTAGTTCTGAAAAGAACAGGTGGATGACATCATCACTACTCAATAGAGATTTGTCACTCAAAAGACACGTGGTGCTACCGCAAACCTCACCTATATTTCCACCATTCAACATTTCAAATCCCACAATCTTTCCATGTTTTGATGAACAAGTAAAAAAAATTCCCCGTTGGTGGAAACTTTGTCGCTCTGCGAATTTAGGATGATATATCTCCCTGATTGTTGTGCATAACCTCCCTGATTGCAAGGTGCTAATGTTGGCAGCGTTGACTTTACAGCTTAAAAGAAAGTGCACGACCTATTTCCCTCCAGTTTCTGGTCTCTTTTTAGCATTATGTTGATGGAAAGTTGGGAAGCAGCAATTTCCGCTTGAGATTGATTATTATAAAACCTAACTGAGCAGAAAATGTGTTCCTGTCGATTTATTTTAAAGATTTAATTTCCTCAAAGTTCCAGTCTTTTAAAGAACACACCCTTTTTAATTATAACTGGGTTTTGGGTTTAGGAGGCAGGGATCTTAGGTGGAGCAAAAGCTAGTTTAATGACGTGAACCGTTCGGCTCGGGAAGTTGTTTGATTTGGGTGTACGTGTTACCAATTCTCATAAAGTAAAATTTGATAACATTTTGATTTGAAAATCTTGTGGAAAAACTTTTTAATACACTTGCCATATCTTTTCTTGACTTTGGGAAGGGGTAACATTCATTCATTTAAATAGTATTTATCTGATATGATTATCACATTATAGAGAATGCAAAGTAAGAAAGAGAAAATGAGTATCAGAATAAAGAACAACCACATTACATTCTCTACATCATTTCTCACCCTTTTCACCACGCAGCTCACCTGTCATGGCCGGGGGACTGTTCGCAATTGACAGGGCGTACTTCTTCGAGCTCGGAGGGTACGATCCCGGACTTCAGATATGGGGCGGTGAAAACTTTGAAATCTCTTTCAAGGTAATACAATTTCAAATGTTTTATTATTTGGTTTTATTTTGAATAATGTCCACCACACAGGAAGAATAATCCTAGTAGTAGGGTTACACAATATGAGAAACGCTACTACAGTAACGCTTCTCAGATTACACTTTTGGGTCTTCAAAACTTATATCTTTTTACATAGAATAACCATGTTCTTAAGTGAAATGTTCTAAATATGCTTTATATTATCGAAAGCTGCTGTACTCCAAAGCCAAGTAAGTTTCATTGCCATTATAACATTAAATCCATTGAAACAGTATTGTCCAAGGCCCACACTTCGTGTATCACAACTTACATATAAAATAACAAACCTGTGAAAATTTAGACTCAGTTGGTTATCGGAGTCGGGAGAAAATAACGGGAAAACCCACCCTTGTTTCCGCACGTTTCGCCGTGTCATGACATGTGTTTAAAATAAATCCGTAATTCTCGATATCGAGAATTTATATTGTTTTAATGTTTTCTCAAAAAGTAAAGCATTTCATGGAATAATATTTCAAGAGAAATTATCTTCTGTAAACCCTGTAAGTTATTTGTAAATCTGTGAACTTTAAAAAAAGAATTGTTCCGAAAGTGTCCAATGATTACCAAATATTCATCCATCAGATATGGATGTGTGGAGGAAAGCTTAAGTTCGTTCCGTGTTCCAGAGTTGGTCACATCTACAGAAAAGGCGTTCCGTATTCCTACCCGGATCTTGGCACCGGAGTCTCTGTCGTTCAGACGGTAAGCGGAATGATTCGTTTCCATGCACGAGCTGTTACTTTTAAACTTTTGAATTTATGTACAAATTAAAACACAAAGTAAAAAATACCACGTGATAAAATTGCCTGCCAGAAAGATCTTGAAATGTACAAGGTGACTCTTTTTGCAAAGATATTATTGTCTATAGTTTCTTGCATTGACCAATGTTACTTAGGGTATTGATGATTATTTAATCTAGAATTACATGAGAGTTGCCGAAGTGTGGCTGGACGAATACATTGATTTCTTCTATGCCAATCAACCAGAGCTTCGCGGCAAACCTTTCGGCAATATCACAGACCAAGTCCGCTTCAGGCGCCAACACTGCCACAAGTCATTCGATTGGTTCATGAAAGAAGTCGCCTTTGACACATTAGAGAAATTCCCGCCACCTCCAGTCAACAAACTATGGGGAGAGGTAAGATATGTCTTTTCCTCTTTTTTTCAGATCGTGCCTTTCTAATTTTGCTCTTGCATAATAACGGAAGAGGGCGCTTTGCTTGCCTTTCGAGCCAGTGCATGTTTTGTTGCTTACTTCGGCTTGTGTTATTTACCTTTTATTTTGTTGTCTAGTTTTAAACTAACACACACCATCTAACTAACCTGTAAACAATCGAACAGATAATTCATAAAGCATGTTACATTGGGCATGGTAGGCGCGTAAAAGATTCTGGTGAAATCTGAGTCAAATCAACACCGGTGTCGCGTGCAATTATGTCCTCTATGCAATTCTACCCGGAGGACATTATTGCATATGCAATCGTGTCCGCCGGACGGTTTAACATGTGCAGTTGTGTCCGCCCCCGTGCAAAACCGTCCTTGCAGTAAATTAAACGCCCTTGGTCGACGGAAAACGTTCGCCATTTTTTTACAAGCTAAGTGCATGTCATGAATGACATTGGAAATGTTCGGCCGTTGGGTATTCGCTGCAATCATAAAATACGTGAATATTGCTGCATACGTCGGTTCAGTGCATGCACGCTCGCTAACGAGCGCACATACATGTACAGTCATGTACATGTCCACCTGACGGTTTTTGCATAGCCCCGGACACGATTGCATATGCAAAAGTGTCCGGAGCGGACAGTATTGCATGGCGTACACAATTGCATCTGACACCAGCAACCCAGCACTGGTTTTGAAGCTAATGCGGTTCCCAGCTATACATCATTTTGTAGTTGCATGATCTATTGTTAAACTGTACTCGGTTTCCCATTATGCATTGCGGTATATTATTTCAAAGATGGGGCATGTTCATAAGGGTTAACTTCATCAGAGCAAAATATTTCTCTGAAGGATTGGTACTTTCCCGATTGGGAAAAAGCATGTAAATCACGTAGTTTGCCTTGAAAGCATGATAATAACACTGAGCGCATGAATGGCAATGCTAAGAAGAGTCATTTATCTGGTCGACGTTTTATACTCTTTCCAGATACGGGGCCTATACAGCGATATGTGCCTTGACACAATGGGTCGCGATGGCAGTAACGGACTCTTGGGGGCGTCTCATTGTCACGGTTTAGGCGGAAACCAACTGTTTCGTTTGAACGTTGCTGGCGAGTTAGTTGTTCATAAATACTGTATTATACCAATGATGGGTCAGGTGCTAATCAAAGAGTGTGGCACCGTGGGAGATACAACAGTCTGGGAGTTCGATGAGGTAGGTTAATATTATGCAAGAAATTATGCTCTTGTTGTCACAATGTCACAGTGTAATGTCCTTATTAATGTTTAAACAAGTTGTGATTATAATACAGTGTCATATATTCTTATCCTTCATACAATGCAAAGCTTCAAACAACACTTCAGTATTATTTAAGTTTTTTTTTCTTTTTTTTTTTCCAATTGTGTGCCTGGGTTGAGGGAAACAATTAAAGGTTGTATGCTATTCGATTAGTGCTGAAAGGTCTAAGGGCCTTGTCACACGATGCAACTTTTACGGGCAACTCGAAGGCAACCAAATGCTGTTAGTAATATGAGTAATATTATCGTTCAAACAACGTTACGATCCCCAATAGTATGTGACTATTCAAATGTGAATGGGTTATCTTCGTGGAGATGTACATTAATAACTCGTTTGATTTCATTGCTGGAATTTGTCAATGGTCCGACTCGTAAGTCCAGTGCACAATGTTAAGACAACGGAGCGTGGGAAAAGTGGGCTGGAATCTCACCAAGGTTGTGGACTTCTTCCCAAGTTGTGAACCTTTGAAAATCTTTGAAAAAAGTGTTTTACGTTGGTGAATGTCTTTTAAGTTTCTTATCCATATGTTTATATTCTTTGTACACAGGGGACTGGGCAGCTGCGGGTAAAGACTACCTCAGACTGTCTCCAGCTCGATATAGGAAGTTTTCAAGTGACTGTCCAACTTTGCGATATAAACTTGTCATCACAAAAATTCCAAATAGCGCCACCAACGCCCAGATGACACGAAGCTACTTGATGCATACACTTGCTTTGGGAGTGGTTATTATTTCATTCTCCGAAATGCAATAATATTTGTTTATGTTTTGCATTTTAAAAAGCTTCTTTAAGATGCTGAATAAATGTTGTTAAACGCAGAGCGCTTTCATGAGTGATGGAAAATAATTTCCATCACAAATTACTTTAATAGTGTTATTTATTTGTGTTTGTTTCCACTTTATTCTCCAAAAAAGATTATTGATGTTGGTAGTAATGAGGGATTAGAGTTGCTAACCTCCCCCCCCCCGACATTACTGAAGACAATTATTCCTTCCTAAAGGTGCGATGTGTCCTCATTTTTGCCAGCCATGCACTATGCGCAATTTATGGAAAGGTACAACTCTCAGGCACAACTCTTAACCAATGGAAGGTCATGACCTCAGTGAGGGCGCTGTTTTAGTCTGTGATGACGTCCAAGGGAATGTCCCTTTAAGAAACCACGGTTTTTTGTTTCTGCTCCGACTTTTAGATAGGTACCATCAGTGCTTTAAACGGGGTGGTCAGAGCCTAAGTAGTGGAGCCGTGCGTGGTTAATTTGGAAAAGGACCAATTTATGTTCACGACCAAAACAAGCTTGGTATCTACATAGAGCAAGGACCAGAAGGAGCTACAACTAGTCGTACTTCAAATGTACCATGTGGGAGTTGACTAAGTTGTTGTAGGCCCTTAACAGTGGTAAACTTGTTTCCCCTACACTTCTTCATGGATTTTATTTGCTAAAATAAAGATTTATGTTCTCATCGTGTTGTTGGTATACCGAAAAACATACGCGTGGATTTGTCCTCCATATCTGGTCGAGGAATCTCAAGTTCAGATGTGGATGAAGTTTCGTGAAAACAATTAGAAACGCTGTCCACTAATTATGAATAAAGCTTATAGAATTTAAGCTGTTGATTTGATAATAATTAATTTATAAGCAATATTACGTCCTTTGCATTATGAAATAAATAAACAAATACAGTGAGTCAACTCATGTCGCCTGGCGTTGGTGTCGAATCCATGAGGTCTGTGGTGGGTCGTAGCCTTTTGTCAAGTACTTTTCAAGGCTTTGACAGCTTCATAGAGCTGCTATCCCAAGCGACTGGAGGGGGAGACCACGCATTTAATGGCACATCCACTCGACTCGGTGTCTGGTCTTCCATTCCAGTCGCTTGGGATCGCGGCTCTACGAAGCTGTCCAAGCCACGAATGTCTTGACACAAGGCTATGTGGTTCTTAGCACCAAGTTGTTCTCACACTCATGGACCAGGAACATGGGTAGGGACAGTTTGAATGAATATGAAAATAAATAGGTGCAATCGGAAAGTTTGTACACTCCTTTAAGGGAAAGTTTGGAGCCTGTGCCTTTGATGATCATAATGTGACACGGTAGTGTGTTACGGTAGAGTGTCACGGTAGAAATGGACTATGTACATGTATGTCAATATTATCATGTAGGTCCACCCTTTGATTTGACCCCGCCCTTGGTATATTAGATATGGGAACATAATTGGGGAATAGTTACCCCTACTCTTTATATCTATGGAGGTTCTTCGAGATACAACAATAGTGTCCCCTTATATGGTTTTATGTGCGGGAGTGTACCCAGGAATTACAAACTATGAACACTTGAGCAATTTTGTTTGATCAAATATTTGTTTGATCAAATATGTTTTAAATAAAATTGTCTAAAGTAATGAAAATTAAAGAAGAGTTAAGTGTCTGTCACTGTGTTTTACTTACTCAGAATTTTTCTCATAAGGTATTTTATCAAAACAGAACCCACCCAGTTTTGCCCTCCATGAACGACCGAAATACCCCGAAAGCCAAAATTTCATACAGAAACCCCACATGAATTTACTGAATGAAACACTAGAAATAAACAACCACCCAATTCCGTTATTGTTCTTCATCGAGACTTGTGAATCCCAAACTTTAAGAAGAATTGAAAAAATCACTTTGACTCCACTACTAGGTCCATGACAATATCTCTGAATATTAAGCAATAGCCAAACCCCCAATTATTAATTGAGACTCCAAATTTGCGCGACAAAGAGGGCGCTAAAGTAAAAAATAACTACATCTTAGAGCAAGTTCGAGCAAGGGACGATAGTAGGGTGATTTTGCCAGGTACCCAGGATGTATAGTATGCAAAGCTCACAATAGCCACGGCCTTTAAGCATTCACATGTTATGGGAATCGGCTAATACTTTTACTAGACGGTGTTTGTATTTGGGGTAAGAGTTGGTATTTTAAATCCAGAGGGAATTATTTGGTTTTACTGTACCTTTTATCAAGTCAATAGACACTTCAATTTGTAATGGTGAGAGTCGGCCTATTTGGAATTGTGTGCAAATGTAAAACACTAGAGGGACACATTACCTTATAGGATCGGGTGGTTTGTGATATAAAAGAGTTTGCTATGAAATTGTTATGGTTGATTGTATAATAGAGTATAATTGAAATTGTGTGGTTTTCCTTTTTGTTTGGTTTTTGTGATTTTTGTTCGAGCTTTCCGAAGCACAATAGTACAGTTTCTATTTGCTTATCAAAATATATGCGAAATGTTTTATGAACAAAGCCCTAATCTAAGCTGTAACAGTGTTAGATACAGTTTGAAGGTGTAAACAGCGATAAGTCAATTTGAATAAAGTGTGTAGTATTACTCTGACAATTTAAAACTCACACTGTAGATGATGTCTCTGTAAACACAACCCATTTTAATTAAGTATGGCAACGTGCTTCTGGTGTTGTTCTTGTACCTTTCTGATCTGACTTGAGATCGATAGTGAGATACAAACTAATTGGCAATCCGGAGTAACTGTCAATTGTAAACTTGCGGGTGATGTGTAAAATATCTTAGTAAAGTTGGTATATAACCGTAGTTGCTGGTGCAAAGTGTAGCACTTTGGATGCGTGTTCTCGTGCGAAGACGTTTTGCTTCTCGATGATTCTCGCCATCATGGGGGAAAATCTTATCTTTGGACTGCTTTTTGGCTGCGCTTTCCTCGAGCTTGGATGCTGCAGTGTCATCAAACTTAAGGTAGACATAATCATAGCTATTGATTCAAAGAACTTGAAACGAAAGACGAGAAAACAATGACGGTATGAATGAGAGGAATTGGGGGGGGGGGGAGGATGAAAAATAAAAGTATAAAAAAAACAGAACTCACGACATGTCTAAAGTTAAGGCCTTAGTCTTTTGCAGTCTTTTGGGCAACATACAACTAAATTCAAATAAATAAAATAAGTTATTCATTGAAAATAAGAGTAAACTTAGTAGAACGGGCTTATAACAAATCGTAAACAAAACTTAAAGGCATACCAAATGTGCTTTTATTGGTATTCTTACCTAGTTCCAATGCACTCTTTAAACGATCAAAACTGTGAAAACTGGCATGCAGCAAATCAGGCTCATCTTAAACTTTACCGCCTATTACAGTTCAGAACAGTTACAAATTGGTGTCAAAGATTGTTTTTTTATTGAGGTTAAAGGCTACTCCATGTCTCACCATACGATGTTTTGTATTTATTCCTACAGAACACAAAGCTCCATGATGTTCCTGATCCGGTACGAGCCGAGCCGCCGGAAGAGAAGGATGACTCAATCGGTACGTTCCAATCAGACATGCTGCTCTCACCGGAACAGCTGGAAGAAGTAATGGAACGGATCCACGAGGAGCAAACCGGAACGTACAAGCGAAGAGCCCATTCAAACCTCAGCTACAGATGGCCGCAAAATGTTGTACCCTTTGAGATTGACACGTCCTCTGGTGAGTGCAACATTGTTTAGGCTCCTCTTCGGAGGACGAGAGCATGCTGATCGAGACGTCGAGTCAAGTCGGCTCAGCTCCTCAGAAAAAAACCGGTACTAAAAAGTATACACCAAATACCTAAACTTTAGCTTAACATCATCTGGGCCCAATTTCAGAGAATATACAACAGTTTTATACTGTAGGAGATATGAGCAGGATATTAGTCAAAAATTGTACTAAAGACACAGTACTTTGGCAAAGTAACATCATTATGATAACGGTCATTTTGTTAAGCTTAGCTACTTGTACTTTTAAGTACAACTTAAAAGCAGCTTTATGAAATTTGGTTCTGTTGCCACTTTGTTTAGAAATATAGCTTACAGTTTTATTTGTTTATGGCAGGCTCAAATTATCTTTATTTTTTAGAAAGAAGGAATAACCGTTGATGATATAAACAACATAGCAACCCCATTGATAGGTTATCTTTTTTTATTTGGATGCTGGTTTTGTTTATAGAGGCAGACCGTGACGCAATACAAGCAGGGATGGATCTATGGACAGCGCACACTTGCATCCAATTCGTGCCGTACTCTGACGAGGTTGGGCGGTCATTGGGACACGAGAACCGGGTCAGGTTTATCCGGGGAAAAGGGTCAGTGTTTGTAAATCGGTTCCACCCTCACTACACTCTAAACAATCCCGTGTCAAAATTGACCTAGCTTCCTGGTCGATTTATTGGTCAGTCTGACCAGAAATCTGCGTCAAACTGACCCGAATAATGTGTCAAAATAGCCCAAAATTACATTCTATAACCAGTTTCCCACAGTCAGCCTGACCAGAAATGGGTCAATGGGTCAAATCCGACCCGGGAGTTTTGGCAGCGTGTGGTCGGGCTGCAGTGGCACTCGTCGAAGAATTTACGTTTCGGTATTCCAGTTGCACCTAAAATGCCCATTGCCATCTATTATTATTTCGGACATGCGCTGTGTAAGGAGGCGTCCGAATAGAGGCTTGTCAAAACAGTTTTACGTAAGTTGTCGAAACATTCCATGAATACTAATAAGGAGCCAGGTGGGCGCGGCTTTTGAGTGCATGCTTGGCTGTCTGGCTGGTTAGACCATAGTGTCCTTTCTCTATGGTTAGACTAGTGTCGTGATTGTATGAATTATACACATTGACTAGAGAATGCTTTCACAACTGTCTTGCTCCGTTTTAATTGCTTTTGTTAAACAATTAAGACCATGAAAATGGCGAACGGACTTGGAATGAAAACAGCTCCATTCGTGAGCTCACTCGCCGACAACGTGACCACTACCAATCAAGCACAACATTATGGGCCTGACGTTTCGACCCTTTATAGCCCTCCAGAAAACCTTTGCTATATTGTGGTCGAAACGGCAGGCTATTGAAGTATTTTAATGCTGTTGGTATAATGGCATTTTCCTTATGTAGATGCTACTCGAATGTCGGCATGATGCGACGGGGTGCCCAGACCATCTCTATTGGGAGCGGCTGTGGAGGGGTAAGTGAATGCTCATCACCAAATCAAAGGGTTGTGTCCGACCGCCATTTTCTATACGTCTTTTAATCAAACCGTTTTGAATACTGTAGTCTTTATGGTAACTTTTAGTGAAAAAGTGGCGGTCGTACTCAGTGGCGTAACTAGACATTTTACTTCGGGGCAAGCAGGATCAAAGACGTTTGGGGGATCTTGGTATACCGAACCATTCATTTACATATTTTGTTCCGATCCCATATGGGCGAGGGGGGGTGGGGAGACGGAGGAGCAATGGTTCTCCCCCTCCCCCGTCCGTGCTGGTTCTACTCGGCATCTTTTCCCATCACTATAGACCCACTCCTCAAAAATGCAAGCAGCCTTGTACATGGATTGATCGTTCACTTTACTCCTGTGATTTTCAGAATGGCATATTTTTAAAGCTTTGTAACAAATTTGTCTTCCAGAGGGGTACGGTCGCCCACGAGATCGGTCATGCTCTCGGTTGGCATCACGAGCAATCACGACCCGATAGGGATGATTACGTCACCATCAACTTTGACAATGTCGCATCTGGTAGGAATTTTAATTTCTATAAATATGTGACGTCATCTATCGCCACTCATGACGTACCATATGACGCAGGCTCAATAATGCATTACGGGGCGCTGGTGAGTAGTGTCTTCGTCTTTTTGGACCGTTTTGAACCAGTGATTTGGGATTGGGCTCCGGCCTTATCATGGCTCCGGGCTTAGGCTCCGGGCTTTGGCTTTGGGCTTGAGCTCTGGGCTTGCACACCGTGCTCAAAAATCCGTGCCACAATAACAACCCTCCCCCTCCTTTTTCGCTTTAGACGAGACTACCAAACTGCATGAATTGGGCACTATGAGCATTGTTGGCTGTATGAAAATGAAGACAAAAAACACAGGATTGGAATGGACTTCCTCCTTACAAAAATTTCGATGATACTACGTTCCCTTTGAAATAGTGCAGATTGAAATGTTCTTCCTACCTTCCTACCTATCTATGTAGTATTTCAGTTCCAACGGGCTGCCGACAATTGTAGCAGTCGACCCGATGAATCAGTTTAAGTTGGGGAACAGGAATGATTTCAGTTTTTATGACATAAAGATGGCAAATCTTATGTTGGAATGTGCTGGTAAGTTTTCATAAATGATTTTCATAAAATTAAACGTACAGTATATCACTGATGATAAAACAGCCGAATGTATGAATGAGGGAACCGAGTCTTTCGAAGCATGTCACCTCGGGTCCGAATCAAGAAATTCATACTTGAACCCCCGGCCTCCAAGTCTACGAGAAACATTTGGGGTTCAAATCCCAACCAAGCATGTTTGTTCCAAGGATTCAGCAAGAACGAACTGATGCAGTAATTGAATCACACTATATCATCAGTTTTAGTCGCAGCTTTTTAATGGAATTACTTTTGTTTCTAATGATGTTCATCTCGTCTCATTACGAATGGGCGATGTAAATTTCGTTCTCGGCCCCTTTGACTTATGTACTTCTTTGACTTAATGTACTTCTTTATGAAACAGAAGTGATTTTTGTTTCCGGAGCACACTTGTTTTGTTTTGTATATCATTAAATTGACATTCACCCAATTATTTTAATTATTTTAATACAATTGCTTGTTGTACTTTATTTATGCATATTTCTCTCCTACCATTTCATAGCTTTGATTTTATTAATTGTTGTTTTTCAAATCATGCTTCAACACAATCTGATTATTTTGTTGAGTCTACTGAAAATCTTGTTTGAAATTGTGCGTATTGTTCACCTGTGTATGATATGTTAAACTTTTGCTTATTATTGTTTAACTTTGTGTGAGAATTTTGCATTATTGTGTCAATCGTACGTATAGTTATTTTTGTACTTATTTTGATCAACTGTGTATATATTTTTGCATACTTAATTAACTGTGTATTTTTTTTTGCATACTTATATTTTGCAATCTTAATAAACTGTGTATATATTTGTGCATACTTAATCAACCCGGTATATTTTTGCATACTTTAGTGCCAAAGGTCAAAGGTGTTTATATATTTGCATAGGCCTACTAATAATCAACTGTGTATATTTTTTATTGCATACTTATTCAACTGTGCATATATTGAAAACGGTTTTTTTTGTTCGATGTTAATGGTTCTAATTCATACGTGTGTTGTCCCCACTCACAGCACACTGCCAAACAGAAGCCCCCCTGCATTGCCAGAACGAAGGGTTTATTGGGAAAGACTGTACATGCATATGTAAGCCAGGATACATCGGTGAATTGTGCCAGACTTTTGACGAAGGGAGTGCTGGTGAGTATCGGGATGCGTTTGATTTTAGCGACTTCGCTAACTCTATTGCTACATCTACGGCTACGGCTATGTATAAAAAAAAAAAAAAAAATATGACTATGGCTATATGGCCATATAATCGATGGTTCCAACCGCAGCGTTGAATAATGTGCCTTCGCTGCGCCGCAGCCAAAATGGTGTTCACAGTCTATCTTTTTAAATTGCAACCGTATGGACAACTATATGACAGATGCCAGTTTTTTTGCACCAAAACTTTTGTCTGCATCGTTTCCGATAGATTACTTTATGCATAGTCTCTAAGCAATGGTCCAAAACAAAATCCGCTCATTCGTGTTAGAAAGATAGTATTCCCTTCTCCAAACCAAAAATTGTAATTAACATAATGTGAATTTTACTACACAACAGAATGCGTCTACGAATTGACAGACCAGTCTGGCACCTTGACATCCCCGAACTTCCCTGAACCATACGGCAACTATGAGCTATGTGTTTGGAAAATTGTGGTAAGTACGAAGGATTGGCTTCTAGTGTTGCAGTTCGCAATAAATGAGTAGAAACTAAACCAGCAAATGCAGTTGTCTTAATTCGGCGACGATGAAGGACCGGTGTCAGATGCAATTGTGTCCGCCATGCAATACTGTCCATTCCGGACACTTTTGCACATGCAATCATGTCCGGGGCTATGCAAGAACCGTCCGGTGGATGGACATGTACATGACTGTACATGTATAAATATGTGCGCGCGTAAGCGAGCGTGCATGCACTGAACCTACGTATATGCAGCATGAATATTCACGTATTTTATGATTTCAGCGAATACCCTACGGCCGAACATTTCCCATATCATCATCCATGACATGCACTTAGCTTGTAAAAAAATGGCGAACGTGTTCCGTCGACCAAGGGCGTTTGATTTACTGCAATGACGGTTTTGCACGGGGCGGACACAACTGCAGATGCAAATGTGTCCAGGCGGACACAATTGCATTATGCAGCAGCGTCCGGGCGGACACGATTGCATATTCAAAACCGTCCGGTGGACATTATTGCATATGCAATAATGTCCTCCGGATAGTATTGCATAGATGGCATAATTGCATGCGACACCGGCACTGGTCAGGCTCCAGCACTAGAGGGCGCAATGACAATAACCTTTTGCTGGCCAAATCAAAGTGATTATCTTGCATCCACGTTATACATTTTCGTAAAAGTACAATTTTAGCCTAAAGCTTATTAATATAATTTGTTTTTTATAAATCTCCAGAAAAACCATAATGTTGAATTGTAATGTTCATAAACATCACATACCATTGTTTCAGTATGATACACTTAATATTGTTTTTCCTTCCTGATCTTGACATTTCAGCAAATGACATTAAAACAATCCTTTTCTTTTTATAGGGTGAGGAGGGCTCTACTGTGAATCTGACATTCACATCCTTTGACATTGAACGTGGACCGTCATGTATATATGACAAGGTTATCATTAGATCAGATTCCGATCTGACTGCTGCCAGTGAACAGAAGTAAGGCTTCGATTATTTCAATTGCAATATTAATTTTGACCCTTACTTGATCGATGATGGTATGATTGTTGGTAGCTTCGAATATTTTGATTGCGGTATTAAATTGCTTCGACCTTCACTTCGAGTGTATGAATAATGTCAGCTTCGATTGTTTTGTTTGTGCATTTATATTGACCCTCACTGTGAATGTTGTTTACCCTGGTGCATATTATTGCTGTCTTTGTTTACTCTTGTGCATAATGTTGTTGTCTGGGTTCACATCTGATCATTGTATTTTATATTTTATTAATTTTGTCATGTGGTTTTGGCTAGATTTCGGGTCCCCCAGGGGGCCTGACCAATTTCATAGTCAGTTTGACCAGGAAACTGGGTCAAAATGATCCAGAAATTTGTTAATTTGACATGAAATCTAAGCTAAACCCATTTGTTTATATACACCAGTTTCCTAGTCAGCCTGACCGAGAAATGGTTCATGACCCCCCTCTGACCCGGAAGATGGGTCAATTCTGACCAGAGTGTTTTTAGGACCATGAACACCTTTGTAGATGTGCGCATTGTAAATAATTGTCATCATTGTTATTTTGTACACCATCATGATTATTGACATGTCTGTGTTGTTTGGTATTGTTGCTTATTTTGATGCTGAATTGTACCCATTGTTTGCCCTCAGTGCATTTCTTACATCAATAAGCTGCTGGTGTTTGTTTCAGGCGACTTGAAGTTCTGTCTTTTCTTCCAGAGTCCACACTACCAGAGTTAGAACGTGATAAGAAAAGAAGCCCCAAAACGAGTCTTTGTCTTTTGATATTGCTGATGTTGTTATTGTTACATTATTGTTTATCATCAATTACATTTTATAAGCTGCTGTTACAGTTATTGTTTCAGGTTCTGTCTTTTCTTGCAGTGCACACTACCAGTTCGAATGCGATACGAATTGTATAAGTCTAGTTCGCTGGCATTCATATACAGAATGGAGAAATTAATGGGGGCTAATATACTTACCAACAGAAACCATTATTTTTCAAAAGGTGTTAGACTTTATAGGCCTACCCCTACTTTTCATTAAATTAGTTGATGCGTTAGTTTGTTTAATTATCTGATTTACCGATCTCTGTAATTTATACATTTATCAAACAAGATTTTTTAGTTTATGATATTAGTATTATAGTTTGCTCGATATGATTGGGGAGAGGGGGGGGGGGGAGATTCTTGAGCATAACACAATTGACCAGGTTAACAGAGTTCAAAGTTAAACATTGTGTCCAAACCATTTCAGTTAAAAACCTTATTTTGTTTTACTTTGGATTGCACGTTAAGGTTTTGTGGGAATGAAATTCCGGCTGAGATTGAATCTGCTGGTAACGTGATGTTGGTAGTCCTCTCCACTGACAAAAGCTATACAAGACCAGGGTTTGAGGCACGATACGTCATCCAAAGCCGTGACGAAGTGTCGGTCATCCCTTATACTGTGACTCCGACGGTCGTGACTACGACGGTCGTGGAGACAACGAAGCCCATGGCTACAACGACGGTCTTGGACACAACGTCCGTCTTTGATATAACTACGGCCCCAGCTACTACGACGGGCTTGGATACAACGACGGTCTTGGACACAACGTCCGTCTTTGATATAACGACGGCCCCAGCTAAGAAGACGGTCTTGGATACAACGACGGTCTTTGAGACACCGTTCAACGGCAACTGTGGTAAATTATAATAGGATAAAGGAGGTTTATGTAAATTTTAATAAGGTTAAGTATTTCCCAAGAAGGTCTATAAATTTGATTTTGAACTTGATGAACCAGGGTTGGGTGGTTGATAGGTGGTGGGGCAATTTCAGGTCATACGGATCCATAATGGGTCAGGTCCCACGAAGGAATCCGGGTCAGGTCCCACGAAGGAATCTGGGTCAGGTCCCACGAAGGAATCTGGGTCAGGTCCCACGAAGGAATCCAGGTCGGGTCCCACGAAGGAATCCGGGTCAGGTCCCACGAAGGAATCCGGGTCAGGTCCCACGAAGGAATCCGGGTCAGTTCTGCCTGATCCAGGAGTATTAGAGTGCAGGACAAAACGTGCTCTCTTTGCCTGCCAATCTCTTTAAAGAGTGAATGGTGACCCCAACGACTCTATGATGTGTAGAATGCTGATGCCATTAAATGTAGTATCTCACCATTTGTCTTTATTTTAGAGTCCGTTGTTGGAACATGTGGTGGAGCTTTCCATGGCAATGGCTGCATAGCCTCCCCTAACTACGGAAAAGGGAATTACAATCTAAATGCAAAGTGCGTGTATACTATTAAGGTAAATATATCGTATACAAACTCATCAAAACAAATGAAGATAGTATAATTGTTTGTAACATAATATATTAATGAAGCGTAGTGCCGCCTCGTGGTTATACAAAATTTCACTCTCATCATGTACCTACAAGGAAATTATCATTTACGTAAAATGATGATTATCATGTTCGTACATGACTATCGCGCATGGTCATCAAGGTGTGCATACATGAAGTTTTTATGTACGTACACGGCGGTAGTTATAATGTACTTACACGACGGTAGTTATAATGTACGTACACGATAAGTATGGATTTATTATATTATTAATCGTGTACGGACACAATAAGTTGTGTACGTACACGATAAGAGCAGGATTGTTTTATTCATGTGCGTGACACTACGCTTCCGTTACTACAAACACAGTTGTAAATGTGAAAACTCGGCACAAAACACAATAATAAGTGAGATGCAATGTCAGGCCGAGTTTTGTAGCCGGTGTCGCATGCAATTATGTCCTCTATCAATACTATCCGGCGGACATTATTGCATATGCAATATGTCCGCCGGGCGGTTTTGCATATGCAATCGCCCGGACGCTGCTGCATAATGCAGTTGTCCGCCCGGGCACATTTGCATATGCATTTGTGTCCGCCCCTTGCAAAACCGTCCTTGCAGTAAATTAAACGCCCTTGGCCGATGGAACACGTTCGCCATTTTTTTTACAAGCTAAGTGCATGTCATGAATGACATGGGAAATGTTCGACCGTTGGGTATTCGCTGTATTTATACGTGGATATTCATGCTGATATACGTAGGTCCAGTGCATGCACATACGTACAGTCACGTGTAGTCCACTGGACGGCTTTTGCATAGCCACGGACACGATTGCATATGTAAAAGTGTCCGGAGCGTACAGTATTGCATGGCGGGCACAATTGCATCTGACACCGGCCTTATTTCAATTCTGTTAACTCCCTCTGATTATAGGCACCTCCAGGCCAACGAATCAAGCTGACAGTATTGGACCTCCACATTGAGTACTCGATGTCGTGTGCTTACGACTATCTTGAAATCATCCACAAAGATGCACACAGTGCTCCTATGAGGTATAGTCTTAAATCTAGTCGCTTATTTTGTCTTACATTATTACCTCATAATGAAGTCAATAATGATTATGGGCCCAATTTCATAGAGTCGCTTAAGCGGAAAATCTTGCTTTAACAATTGTTCTGCTAAGCAGAAATTAGCAGGATACCAGTTACTGTGTACATGTAACACGATAGTTTGACCGGTAACCTGATTCTGGTAAGCATACTTCAGTTGTGCTTAGATTCTTTTTTTATTGTGCTTAAGCAGCTCTATGAAACTATGTTGAGTCAATTTCATTATATTCAAAACAATTTAATTCATAATCAACGTGATTTTTCTTTTAGAAAAGAAAAACAAAATTAAGTTGACAAAAATAGCGAGCAGGCTAACTATTTTATTGACACCCCAACTATTTGATTATATATATGTATTTCACCATCATTTTGTTCATATAGCTAGGCTCAGGGTTATTAACAAATTATAGTATTAATAAACCGAAATGATTCTTGTTTCTGTTGTTGTTTTTCCTTCCATTTTAGTATGAGGCTATGTGGAGACAATTCTGGGTTGGAGTCGATTGTTTCTACGTCCAACAAACTGACCATCAAGCTCGTTAGCGATGGAACAGTCTCAAAGGAAGGCTTCGTCGCCAAGTTCGAACCAATACATTCAAATTAAAACATTCCAGGTTTACCCGTCGGGTTCACCGTACCGCACTGGTTTGAAGTTTATTATTTTAAAAGATACCAACAGAATTTATTAGTTACATAAATTATTTGAACCGTTTCGAAATTTTTAAAGGGTTGTTGATTAAAATGGGAGTTTGTTTGACCACGAGGGGGCGCTCTAACATAAAAGTGCGAAGCCGCTTTTTGGCTCATTTGTAACTCATTTTTAAAGCGAAGTTTTGCCTTTGGCAAATAACAAAATAACATTGTATTGTAATGTTTCGTGGTTCTCTGACTACCTCTTAGCCAATACATGCCTTGAATATTTGTTGTAGCATTTTAGAATATATCAGAGGTATTTTAAAGTGTGGTTTGATAAAATATAGCAATATGATATAAAAAATATACTTTATAATTATCTAACATTCATCTTGCCTGGTTGTGGCTATATTTGAACAGCCGTCTGCCAACAATGAAAAGGGCGTAGTTTATGTATCCACAGTAGACCTATTTCGTTGACACTAAGCCGTGTAAACACAAAGAACTAAACACAATAAACAATTCAATGAAAAAAATATAGAACAACAAAAAGACAATGATGAGTTGAACATACTTCGTTAGTTTGTTCACTGAAAACGAGGATGTGGCCTAGACACTCCACTGCTCGCTCGCTCGCTATCAGTGCGAGAATCGCTATATAGGGGTTGATTACCATGGGTACGAGGTCGCACACACTCATGATTGCGCAGCATGCATGTGGATAATATCCTTAAATGAATGATCAACCAAAAAAAAAACGGTATATAGAAGGTATTTACTTTCGAGAGCCGTGCACTCAACACGCAGTGCGGTGTGTACACACACGTGAACCGGAGCCTAGTGGAACCAGACAGCATTGTTCCATCATTCATGCAATATAACGGTGACGACGGTTTTTTCCCCTTTCTCTTCATCTGCTGTCAATCGTGGGAATTCCGTACAGTCTGTTAGAAGTCCCATGGACATAATGCATGCGTCGTTGACTAGGAATGAAATTATGTTGATTCCTGTGTATGAATGTTGATTTACTGCGGTATAGGGGCACATCACCAAGTACGCAAAGAGCACTATCAGCAAATTTACTACATTGAATGTTGTCGTAATTGCCAATGTGGAACATTCGCAGGTGTACTTTTACGAAGCGCAGTCTGTGAAGAGTGAACGGGTATAAACTTGAAACCACAAGAACTATGGCTTCGGAGGATGCATCGGTGAAAGTTGAACTGACGACGGAGTCAAGCTGTTCACCAGCTGAAGGGGGCGAGGGCGGATCGCCCCGTAGCCGTGCCGAGGAGGCACATGTTTTCATTTCTAACAGACAGCTTTCCACGACCAAAGATGTCATTATTAGTGTACGAGAGAAGCATGGCTCGTTCAGGTCTGCTGTGCCCTGTATGCCTATGCCAATGGCACTAATTTGCTGCCTTTTCAATATCTTTACGCCTGGACTTGGTGAGTAACAGCGGGGCGAAATAGTGGATTCAATAGATCTTTGTGTAAATCTTTTCCACAACATCTTATTTTCCAAAGTTCAGAGGAACTTTATTAATGTAGGCAAATTACGCGATGAACTTAACATTTAGTGGGTGATGGGTGGGAAGGGAGGGGCGGGGTAATGTTGTCGACGCATATTGGTGGGTGGGGAGGGATTCATGTTGTTGTTTACACGTTTGGATGGTGGTGGTTTGAATTTTATGAGGATAATTAGTTTTCAAGAAATAAATCGCAAAAGTAGCTTACAGCCTGGCGAGAAAGGCTCTGCTAGTGCCAGGGTCAAAACGTCAGGCCATTTTAATCTTTTCCCACACATACCATAGGTCATTTCGGTTGCAACAACCAAATTCTATTTTCCCAAGAAATAAAATTGGGCAGTTTGCAACAGCTAATTTTATTTTCGCACCAATTTTACACTACTGATTTGAAATGAAGAACTTAATAACACAGCCATGGCCAGTGTTAGGACGTGTACTTATACTGCACGTGTGCACCACCCTTTCCATGCGCTGAGTTCTCACGGTACAGGTGCTATTGTGGAAGTATTTAAACCGACCTTTACAAATTGGCTGTGAATAGTAAGACAACTACTTTCGAGTGTGTAAGGAGTTCATGGCCGAACTAACTAACAAATCTTAGCGATTTTCCGGTCACATTTACAATGTGGAGTCATTATAAAGACCGTATATACTTCTCAGTACAATTGGAACTAACATCAACTCATACTTGTCGGATCAAGGGGACAAGGGGACTGAATCAGTGTAGCGTGCATGCCTGAGGAAACCTGTAAACACGGGTGCTTTCTATAGTGAACCAGAAACCTTGGTCTAACCCCGACCCTTCCATGATAAGTGTTCTGTGTTCTTTTACGTGCAGGCACTACACAAATGCATATGTACCCGGGTAGTGTACCTATGTACTTGGCATCATTTCCCCAGACTTATCACTCTTATTTGTATATCTATATTTTTTTTACGGTGAACGAAATGCAACCTAGAGACTTTTCGCTGTATTTATTGGCAACTTTGAAGTTGGTGTGACTTTTATCGATAGATATATATATAGATAGATAGATAGATAGATAGATAGATAGATAGATATTAATACAATTGTTTAAAAATACAAAAAAGACATCACAATCAGAAAATTAAATTGCGTCAAAGTTACCATTAAATCAATAATAATGCATAGAAACTCGTGAGCGTCATGATAATTACTAAAATTGGCTTGCAACACAAATGAATGAAGGAACTGTATTACATCGTTATGATGTTATCTTCGTCGAAGTCAAATTTAATTTAGTAAAAATGCACAGCAATGTTAAACAATGCAGTGTAAGGCCGTGTCCGAAACGGCGACTTCGGCTACAGCTACGGCTAGATCGCGCGCGTCTGCTATTCTTCAACACTGGTAGACGCGCTGATCTAGACGTAGCTGTAGCCGAAGTCGTCGTTTCGGACACAGCCTTATAACTTTATTGTCTTCTTTAATAAAAATAAAAAAATCTGGGATAAATACAACCAAAGACCAATGGCACCAGCTATTTTTAATTGCGTGAAAAACAATACTTTAATCGAATATGGAATGTTCCATCCACGCGTGCAAAAGAAATTCATTACAATACAACGTGTTAGACTTTAATTGGTCTGAAAGACAGACATGGTTTATTTGCTTTTGTTCTGTATACATCAACAATGAACGTTGAACTTGAACAGATGGTAACGATATGTACACCAGAAGATGAATATTCATTATCAAATTTTATCAATAAATTATCGATAAGACACATTCTTCCTTTTCGGTATGCAAATAACATGTTGTTTTTGAATACATTTTTAATCAATATTCTTCGATTTCATAAGTAGGGTTCCAGTGTAAACATTTTATTAACTGTGTTTAAATCCTTTAAACATAAAAGCTAATTTTGACTGTTTTCCCCGTTTACAAACGCAATTCCAAAGTTGAATGCGCGCAGAAAAATATTCGTTTTTCGTTTTAATAATTGTACTCGGTTTAACTGGCGCGAGGCATACACCAAGAAATGTTCTGAAAAGGAGTGTATGCCCTTAGTGGTTCATCCTTGGCCAATTCACAATGTTGAATTCGTATGTGAGGATGTTCAACTTTCGTTTGTAATATCCATCACGTCTGGGAAATTTTATAAATTACCTCAGTCTCGAAGGAACCGTCGTGGACAGTATGAGCTAGCTGTATGTGTGTGTTGGGTAAAATAGGACATCCACGTTGCATTATAGCAACAGGTTTCCCCCTGCCATATGGCCAGATCAGTATAGTAATAATTAGAGTAATGCATAGAGCTTGTGTGTGCGCAAATATTTCCCATTAGCAGAAAATCAATAACGACGGTTATTGTTACGACTCGCTGAAATGTGGCAAACATTTTTTGGGTCTAAAGTGGGCATTAAGATTACACGTATGTGTGAAACTAAGTTCCCTTGTACATTAACTGTGGATGGTAATGTGTGGGAGTGTATATAATAGTCGTCCCTGCTTTGTGATTGTGCGGTAAACGTTTTTGAATAGTAATAACGTATCAGTTTATAACACTATTTATTGATCCCGTAAACGAAGCGGGAACTGCTTTCAGGGCCGGGGGACTAATTGCAATCGAGTGAAGAGTTTTAGTGAAGGAGCCGCTCTAAGAGATTGGGAGAGGACCCCAATAATTATGAGGCAGTAATTATGAGGGTCATTATAATCGGGGGTTGGGGATGAGGTTGTGGAACCCAGTTCACGTACCCCCGGTCGGTATAAAAGACAAAGACGCTCACTTGACCCCTGCGCAGTAAGCCTCACGCAAAATACTGTTGTAGAAAGGTTTTCCGTCTGTTGTTGGCAAAATGACGATCAGTTCGACTTTTTTGAAATAAATAAATATCAGTCGGTTAAATGTTTTAAATGATAGCCTTCGAGAAAAATGTTGCTATGGTCGAAACGTCAGGCCATTCATTATTTTTTTATTTCTTTTTTACATAATAGTACATTCCACTTTACAAGAAACCTTGAAAACTAATTGACATTGTTTCAGAAGAGAGACAAAACCAATTAGGGAAATTAGTACAATGCAAGGTCAATTAAACAATAAATACTTAATTAGGTATAACATTGCTGGTAACATAAACCCTTGTTAATTATTTATTTTAACTTCCAGTGTTTTCATCTAGACCCCCCCCCCTTCTTGCAAACGAACAAATGCATTAGGATGAAAACGCTGTGTCAATTTTCGATAAAAAAAGAAGAAGAAGAAAATAAAGACAACCATTCCTTACTGGTCCTTTTTTACTGACATAAAACAGCGGCTGTTTTAATTCCATGAGTTTTACCCATTACAGGCTTCCAGGCAAGTCATAAATTTGATGCCAAAAATACTAGTAAAAGCAAAGCCACTAATTGACGACTTTCCTATGGGCTTTTAAATCCATTTATTGCAATTTACATATAAAACGAACTACAAACACTAACCTGAAGCTTTGTGATCATACAGTATACAACTAGAATGAAAAGCTAACACGGAATGAAAAATATTCATTTAATTTCTTTCAGTCGAAAACATTGCATATATTAATTTTTTACAGCGGTGTACACCATCAGAAATCAGGCAGACATACAGAGTGAGAAAAACGTGCATTTATCACATTACTTTGCGGAGCTATAGTCCCTATATGGATAATTAAATTGGACTGAATAACATTGCTCAAACCCACGTTTAAAGCGATGTACAATACTGGTAATTACTCAAACAAATTGTTGACATAACAACTTACTTGGTAACTAGCAATGGGAAGCTGTTGATAGTATCAAACAATGTGATAAACGACTCCCTAGTCTGAAGTAACGCAGTTTTTGAGTAATTATCAATATCATCTTCAACTGTATTCGAGACCTAGACAACTGAGGTCTCGAAATCAAGCATCTGAAAGCGCACAAGCGACAAGTTTGTTTTTCTTTCATTATTATCTCGCAACTTCAACGACTGATTGAGTTCAAATATTAACAGGTTGGTTATTTTACGCAGATGTTGAGATGCACCAAGTGAGAAGACTGGTCTTTGAGAATTATAGGTGCCCGGTGTCTTTAAGCGAACCATGAACAAAAAAACACACCTGTACTTTATATGCGGTTGAAAGAAGTTCACTGTCAGTTGAGTTTATAAACGATCTTTAATGAACTAATAACTTGGATATAGGAAATGAATAGCCATTGATCGCAACAAACTAACCAGGTCGCTTTCTATGCAACCTTCCCCTAGTCAATTAAATGCATTGCCTTTTCATCTAGGATGGTAATTGCACGATCCACCTGTTGCAGACGTTGGGTCTGAATCTTTCATAATTTAAAAAACAAGTGCACTTTGTTCCATCTGTAGACCCATCACAGAAACCACACGCACCAAGGGGATTGTGTCTGCCCTGCAGCAGCCCCGTGTAAAGCCATACAATCCTCAAGGACCAACTTCACAAAAGGACATTAAACATTTATTTATTTTAGCACATACATCTATAATAGATGCTTTAATTACCCACAATAGCGCACGGGTTCAAGGAAACAAACCTTGGACTGGTGAAAAGGTGTATTATATTACTTTATGGAATTATGCATGTTTTTTTCTCTCTATCGTTTGGAGTTTGGCTTTGCTGCTTACTTGACCGTCTTTAGTTAGAGTGCTTGAAGAGTACAGTGCCTGATGGTGATGAGTTAAAAGTGCAAAATCTCAGCAATATCAGGCCTTTCTGTATAAATAACGTACTGTTAATGGCAATTACAAACCCTTTGAATACTTGGAAAGTCGTTGAAAAATGACAGGCCTTTTTTCAGAGGTCGTTGTGAGTTTATTGACTTCGAAACAGCTGTAGAACATAATTTTTCCACTTAAAAAATTTACTATCAATTTTTAGACCACAGAGCTTGTAACCTTTATGTTCAAAAAGGGTAGCCTTGTATATTCCATTTCATTTCTGGTAAGCAACAAACTACACCATAGAAGAAATTTTACCCTTTGTGTCATAATTTCCACATGACTTGAAGAATAACAGCCGGAAAAGTTTTGTGATGTTCCTCTGCCTTCCAAAAAAAAAAAAAATCAAGTGCCAACAGTTTTGTGGGCGGGTTTCATTGTTGGAACTTACTGTTTTGCAACTAGGTTAGAATAACACCATGCAGAGTAAACAGGGTTTGCGGTGACACCATGAAAAAAGAAAATCTCTTTTGTGAGTAGTGGTGGCCAGCCTGGTATTGGCTCTGAGAAGAAAATTCAACTTAAATTATAGAAGCTGCCTTCAAAAGAAAGACAAACAAACTGCCTTCTTCAATATACCTGCAGATTGTACTTGTTGCTGTTGCTAAACTTTGAAAGCAATAAGACTGTTTTTCTCCACATAAAACGTTAAATGCAATAAGTTCATTTTAGAACCATTCACCGCTTGCTCGTGTTGTTTTTAAAACCTTTGGTATAACAAATGCAATCCCTCGATTATAGGAGGGAAAACATAAAAACATGTGAACAAATAATAATAGTAAACGGGCAAAATAAATATGCTGGTATTTTACCATCTAGGGAAGAGTCATGTCAATAGGATACTGATATTATTTACGACATTCTAAATCATTGCTGTTATGGCTGTAGACACTAAACAAAGCGTCATATACCACGGTCAAAACTAAATTTATAAGCGGATCAAATAAAATGAGACTTTGCATTCGGATTGGGCGCTTTGGGTTCATAGAATTAGCGTTTGTTGTGAAATAAATATGGTTTAAAAAAGTAGAATATAATGTTTTCACACAGATATCAAGTTTGTCTCTAAAAAAAAAAAAAAAAAAAAACCAACTGAAACAACATTTTTTTATAACAAAGCAAATAATATTTGATCTTTTTAAAATGGAACGGTTAAAAAGTGTCTGTAAAGGTATTCATTCGTGAACGTCATCAGCCTTGTATGGTAATGGTATCCATAAATATTAAGAAATACCGCATTGTATAACATTAGTTATAATCCATATATGGAAACCAATTTGCTTCAAGCTACCGTTTTCTAATTATGCATGTACAAGAACACAAATAATAGATAAATATTAATAAATATTAGATAAATATAATAAATATTATAAGAACACAAATAATAGGCCTACATTCCTCGTTAATTTATAGCAATATTTTTTTCCACAATTATCTTGGCACACTCGGCAGTATTAGCAAATAATGTCAGGAGCTCTTGGAATAGATATCATAACCTTCTTTCCATCGACTCTGCTGTTTCACCTCGATCCCAGAGGCAAAACAAGCGATTTCTGAAATGCACTCTAGTGTCGAGTCTACCTACTGTGCACGTTTTCTGCAGACGGGCACAGAACGAGATATGTTTCATACCAGCTTAAATAACCAGAAAATGGTTTTGGTTTAGCTGCCAAACATAAAAAATACAGTTTAAAGTAACAGCGGAAAACAGGAGCTGAAACTGCTGACATTGCCGCTGTCAGTAATAATAATAATAATAAGACTTGTAATGCGCACGTATCCACCCTGCTGGGTGTTCAAGGCGCAGTAGTCAGATAAAGTAATGTATTTTACCACGAGGGTTTTGAATTTGTTTGTATATCTCCTCTGGCTATATTTTCAAAATTATCACAACTTTTTGTTTCAATTTGTCGGTACACGGAAGGAAAACGTTTCTCGTTCCGGTATAAAGTGTTTGCCTGAAAATAATTTCTGTGCTCCCTTTTTTTCAAGCGCAAATAAATGTTTTTCCTTCTTCGCTAAATATATAAAGCTCCGCATCAATATTTTGAATTGTACTAATGGTCAGTTCAGAAATATTTTGTTAGTAAATCAAGGCCTATATTTAAACCAAACTATTTTTGAAGAGAACTACCAACCCCCAACGGGACATCAGTTTGTAGGCAGAAAACGAGGGCATGAAAGCACGCTATTAAAGCTATTCAGTATTTACCCTTGTTCTGTTCAGGCACTTTCAGTATCAAATAAAGGTCTTTAGTATATTATTTAAAGCAAGCTATTTTCGAAAGAAACACCAACACTCCCCCTGAGAGATTGTTGACTAGAAACAAGGGCGTGATATGAAAACACGACGAGTTATTCAGCCCTGAAGGATTGAGATCTAGCTTAACACAACAGGGTCCTGAGTTTTCTTTTCTGTCATCGTCCCACAGAGATGTCTTATAAGAAGAGGTTTGTTTGCCTGTAACTCCCCAGCGAATCCAACATCAACCCCGACTTCAAATTTAGTAATTTTACGCACGCGCATCTCCTTGCTCGTCGATCCCCCGTCTTCGGAACCTGATGTACTGCACTCCGTGATCCTCATAAAAAATGATCCACGTCAAATGTTTATCAAAGAAGTTGGTTTCATTATGGCATCCAGTTTGAAGAAAAGAAAGAAAGAAGTTGGGAAATGACAACGAATTTGTCATCAGGCCTCAGACATCAGGCCTTTAACGAAGCATTTTGATATTGTCAGTGTGTTGTGACAGTACAACTTTCTAAAACTAATCCTACTCGAAATGAAAAATTGTGATCTTAATTCAGTTTGCGTACCCGAAAAGAACAGAACAACACGTACTTGCAAGAACCTGCACAAAATCCAATCAAAATCACACATTGACAACAAATGTAAGTGAATCGTCTCTGCTGTTTCGTTGGAAAGTACAAAAAACGTGACATGGTAATTTGATTGAATTTTCACACTGGGGAGGGGGCGTGAAGGTGTGCTTTGCAGAGTTGCAAGAGATTTCCCCTACCCATAAACAAACTATAAATATTGTCACTCTACGATTGTTGAAGTTGTTTGTCTCACTATTACCATGCTGTTTCTTCATTTATGTAAACGCTGCATTGCATCGTAAACCAAACCAGACTGGAAGAGCAACCCAATAAAACCAACGTCGGTTGGAATGTTGTCGAAGATTCGATAACGAGATGTGAACACATTTAACAGTCTGCGCATTCGCGTCACCCAGTGAATAAATTGTTTTGATTTGTACTGGTATCATCTGCCAAATAGATGATTTATACTCCTTGGTGAAGGGTAGCATTTAATGTCGACTTCCTTGCTGGTTACAAAACAACCAAAGTTCAAAGCAAAGTTTTCTATGGTTTAAAAGCATTTTGGGTAATATAGGGAGAAATAGCAATGTTCCAGTGTCAGATCAGACTTAAGGCGTTGTGGGAAATACTAGTAGTAAGTAAGATTTGCGGTGACACCATGTACAAATCTCTTTAGTGAGATTGGTGGGTCTGAGAGGAGCCGATTTTCTGCTCGACGTTTCGGTCAGTGTGATTTGAGCGTCTTCAGTAGATACATTGTCGTTATGCACTTTGAATTCCCTCGATCCTAGTTTAAGTCTGTCTTCCTACATGCGACTCCATCACTTCTCCATCAGGTGTAACTGTCAACCCGGCCAGAAGTCTTCTTCAAGGTCTCCTCTCTGAGACAAACCCAAGACACAGGTTTACGGCACTTCTGTTGACTTTGGACGCGCCAGGACTGCGAGCTACGAATAGTATTCTATTTCAATACAGAGTTAGATAGATTCCTTGAATGTGTGTCAATCATATGCATTGTATTGATCCTTGTGCACAGGTGATGATATAAATAAGGAGTGGCACACATCTTCTTTCTTGGACCCCTTGAGCATTTTGGAATCGCTCCGAGAAATAAGGCCAAATTAAAGTTACTTAGTACAGCTACGGTGGTAAACCCTTGTGTCCAATATTGTGTTATCTGAAATTAGTGAACGTATGCAAGTAGTGCCACACATCTTTCTGGGACTCCTTGGGCATTTTGGAACCGCTCAGATGAATAAGGCAAAATTAAAGTTTCATACAGCTATAGTTCCTTCACGTCCAATATTGTCTTAACTGATGATATTCAACGTAATTGTAGTACGTTATCATTTAATTATACAAGAAGTGTCAAACGTCTTTCTATAGGACCCCTTGAGCATTTTGGAACCGCTCCGAGGAAGGCCAAATTAAAGTTTCATACAGTTGGTATAATTCCTTCATGTCCACCATTGTCTTATCTGATGATATTCAACGCAATTGTAATACGTTATCATTTAATTATGCAAGTAGTGACAAACGTCTTTCTATAGGACCCCTTGAGCATTTTGGAATCGCTCCGAGGAAGGCCAAATTAAAGTTCCACACAGCGAGTGGTTCCTTCATGTTCAATACTGTCCTATCTGAATTTCAACGTAATTACAGTTCATTATCATGAGTGAAACACATCGTTAAATAGAATCCCTTGAAGCATTTTGGAATCGCCCAGCTGATGAATGAGGCCACACTGAAGTTTCATAGTCCAGCTATACGCTGGTACCTTTATGTCCAATTGTCTTATCTGGAAATCATATTGAACGTCATTACCATTTATTTATGAGTGGCACACATGGGACCCCTTTGAGCATTTTTGAATCGCTCAAGTGAATAAGGCCAAATTAAAGTTGTGTATATAGTCCAAGTACGCTGGCAGTTCCTTTATGTCCAATATTGTTTTTATGAAAGTCATATTGAACGTAATTACAGTGCATTATCACTTAATTACGGGAGTGCGGGGCATCTTTATGTTACCCCTTGAGCTTTTTGGAATCGCTCAGATGAATATGAAAATGTCAAAGAATTAGTTCACAGTACAGCTACGATGGCGGTTGCTTTATGTCCAATAACTGTTTAATCTTTTGAACGTACTGTTAGCGAATGCTACTTTTCAATTAACTCAAAAACTCCCAACCTCTGCTAATTAACTCCATAGAGAGTATCTGATTACAAACACCGATCGCTCCACCTTAAAGACTACAGAAAAGTCAGGGGTCATAATAACTTGTTTCTGTGGCAATATCTTCATACTATGATGAGACTCATTCTGACGCCAAGCAAATTGAAATACGATGGCGGTTGCTTTATGTCCAATAACTGTTTTATCTTTTGAACGTAGTGTTAGCGAATGCTACTTTTCAATTAACTCAAAAACTCCCAACCTCTGCTAATTAACTCCATAGAGAGTATCTGATTACAAACACCGATCGCTCCACCTTAAAGACTACAGAAAAGTCAGGGGTCATAATAACTTGTTTCTGTGGCAATATCTTCATACTATGATGAGACTCATTCTGACGCCAAGCAAATTGAAATATTTCCCCACACAGTAAAATTGACCACAATATTCAAAAGTTATGCGTATGTGTGTGTGAGTGAGTGACTCAGATACTTGTTTTTCATTTGACCCATGGTATGACGCCCGATCGACCCCCTGATTCGAAGCACCCCGTATGCCATCACATTGGAGGTATCAATTTCTGGTAACAACTTTCCTTTAGAATTATATTCCTAAAAGGGGAGTCTATATTCCCTGGTGTACGTGCCCACTTACTGTACACGGAACCCCAACGATGTGGAAAATGCTTGCAATAATCAAGTAAACTTGACATCTCCCTGGTACCAATAAACAAGGTTCTGACGTCAGCTTAAATTTCCTGCTGCCTTGGTAACACTCAGCCAAACTCGCTCCACACTCGTCTCACATGACCTTTTTTTAAAGGCCGCATCTCAATTGTTGGTGCCGATGATTGTGGACTTCTATTCAATGATGTTTTGCTTATTAGTGTTCACTGATATACAATTTCCTTACCTTTTCTTCGTGGTGCAACCATAGAGCAAGGACAAGTGTTGATTTCCCGTTTATTCCAAGGCCTAGAACTGAGGCTCAGGTTAATAGTCTGACCCATGTTTCGTGTATATCATGAACAATTGTTTTACCAAAAAACATACTTTTCTTCAAATAACTCTTATTTTACTATGAATGCAGTAAACACACTCTACAGCAAAGTTGCCATTGTGTAAATATTGATGAAATTGAAATTGCACTGATTGTTCTATTGAAAAAAAGAAAAACTATAACAATCCAAAACCAAGTGAGTAATATTTACAAAGCAAAACTCGAACATTCTTACACACTGCAAAAATTGTGTTGTTAAATCTGACAAGATGGGTGTTGTCACACACATACCCAGGAGAGAATCAACATTAACACCACATGGTGTTAACATAACACCAACGTAATTGTATTGGCAGAATTAATCATGTGTTAATCCAACACCATAATATGTTGTAAATTTCGATTCGTTTTGGAGTTTAGTTTCTCATCTGCACAAAACACTTCGACTCAAGTGCGCGAAAGCACCATGGCACACAAGATCAAAGACAAAAGCTTTCATGTCGTGTTATTGGTCGGCCATACACCATGACATCTACCAAAAATTGCTGTCATTACAACTAAGGAATATAATATTACGTTTTGCTTAATCCAGACGCCATAAAACAAAACTATTTACGGAATTCTAGAAATGGACCCGAACGCACCTGGTGAAATGTTTATTTATATATACATGCATAGAGTATTGTTGAACCGTGGATTTTCTTCCTCCATGGTTGAACGAATAACAAGGAGTGAGCGTATGTCTTTTTGCCAAATGCATCTTCGAGTCAAATGCAAATAAATCTTTTGTTCCACCGCCACACTGGTGGGTAGGATAGAGACGTTCATAAACATCACACTTCGTTCAGATTATAAACCCGCCACTCAAGAATCTTTCTCCCTATTATTAAGTTAGATTTATAATTTGATTACTCAAAAATGGGTCTGAATCTGATGCTTTTAAAATGGTACGGTGATGAGATTATTGTGTTATGGGATACTAAAGTAAAACCTGGCTTGTTTGTTTTGCTAATGTATATGATCGGCCGGCGCGGATAGAAATCTAATGTCAAAGAGATTTCAAGAACCTTTCCGAATATTTTATTCAGTGTAAAAGTGAAGACCTCTCAACAGTAAACGAGAAGTGTTTGAGTGTGTTTTTAATTGTCGTACATCTAGATAGAACTGGGTATAGTTTGGCATTGTTTTCCCTGCAATTTTTAGTTGTATAGTGAGTCCAATCTTGTAAAGTTGTCCAATACGAATGACTGATGTGTTTTTCTCTTCTCAGTTAGAGATTTGGTTTAACTTTCATGGACGATACATAACAAGGTTTAAACAAGTCTTTTGCATTTCTCCTTCACGTTCATCTTTAACATTGAGTGAGATTTATAGGGCTAGAGACTTGCCGTACACGCTTGTCACATCGATTGGTCGCTAAGCGAGCCCCCGTCTCTATCTCTGTCTTTCTGGCTCAGAGAGTGATGGCGCTGGCAAAAATGACGCAGAGAAAACAGATTGGCCAACGGGTAGAAATTATAGCTGAACCGGGGAGTTCTCCGGGATCGAGTTACAAATCTGTTGCACACCGGGTGCATAAGAATGAGTAGGACTTAGCGCAGATTAACGACGGGATTCCACAACGAAAGAGCGAGATTTGACGATAAGGGGGGAGAACACAAGCTTCTTATAGAGTACTACAACCTCGTCCCCGGGGCCAGTCAAGCAGAATCCTCGATCCCATCAATGAGAAATCGCCCTGTAATGCGAGTTACATGGTGTAACTAGCTATTCATAATGTAGATGATATACAAGTCCCGAGATGCTTTCTGTAGTTTTGATTTTATCGATATACTAATTTTCAATGTGGCGATCTAGGTATACCGAGCGTCACGTCTGAAATCGTGTATAGCTAGAACCACACTAAACACATCACTAACACTCTATTCCACATAACTGTAGATAACAACATATAGAACGCCATTGAACACATGGGTCTAACTAGAACTACAACATATATAGCACACAACTATAGAACTACAACATAACACATAACATCTAGAACATAAAAAAATAGAACTAAAACATAACTTTTTTTGTAACAATTATAGAACTGTGCAGTATAACACATAAATAGAACTACGTGACATAACACATAACTAGAACTACAACTTACCACACATTAGAACTATACTACAGTATAGCACAGAATTAAACTACACATAATACATAGGCCTAAAACTAGAACTTCAACATAACATACATACTACATAATATTTAGAACTTGATAGATAACACATAATTAGACCTGCAACATACCACATAACCACATGTACAGTTAATAACATTACAAGACAACAATTTTGCTGTTCATTAAAAAGTTCTCATTTCGTGTACCATTCTATAATTTTAGAGAACGGTTTCCAACACTTCACTCCCCTTTAAGGGATTTAAATTCCAATTGATATAAACCATTGCTTAATGTATAGATGTGGCATTGGCACATCTGATATAAATGGCTACTTAACGGTCACAGACGTAGTGTCTCCCTCTAGAGGGCCACCATCTTGCCCGTTGCCATGAAGATAATCATTTCGCTAAAATAAGCTTCATAAAAAATTTGTTCTGCGTGGGAGGTCTGCTTCAAGCCATGATTACTTTCGTATAATCTTGTAAAATACTATATCATTCCTATTGATCAAAGTGTAGTTTTTTGTAATGTGCCGTCAAAAGATCACTGTCTGATGTGTCTTGGGGTTTTCTAAAAATAAAAATGAAGCTGCCAGCCTCTGTCTTGTAATGCCTGGGATATTTTCATGGTAAATGTGCCACTGTTTGATCGTAAAACCAGGCGTTCTGCTCTGCTTCGGCTAGATGTAGAGCAAAGAGCCATTCCAAAAGCTCCATTGAAATATTAAATGCATCTTTGTATAACTCATATTGCCTATGATGCATGTTTCCCTCCGTCCTACAATCTAGTCTGTTTTAAGAAGAACATAAGTTCCTCCCTTCAGCTCCTCTGTGGTATGTTCATACTTTGATCTTTCTTTTTGTGGTTCCTTACAAAAAATGGGGTTTGCCAAATTTGGGGCAAACTTGAAAGCAAAGCCATAATTGGGGAGGGGCTACGTCTTAATGTATCGTAACCATATTCAATCGTGCATTTCCCAGGACCACATTGGATGAAAGGCGGGGAGGGGGGGGGGCAAGGGTTTTGAGCGGGGAACCCTTTTGAGCTCCCGCCCTCGCCCTGCCCCTCTAGTTACGGCTCTGCATAGTGATCCATGGCTCCGGGCTCTTGCCCCCACCTTCACTATTTTCAATCCAGATTTCCCCTTTCGGCATTGCTTCAACTTGAAACTGTTAGACGGCATCCGTGATGTGATTCCAAAGCATTTTATTTGGTGTAATAAATAAAAAAAACTGTCTAAAAGGCCTGATGTTAATTTGATAAAATGTAATGTCAATATTCTGACCATGACGAGGAAGGAGAATGCATGGGTTCATTTCATTCTGAACCACTGCCGTCAGCAAGTCAATCAATCCCACGCAAGGATACAGAATTGGCTTGAGGACAACAATCCCACCCTCTTAAAACTAGCTTTCCCCCCATCTCTCTCTTTCTCTAAATTCAGAAAATAGAAGAGAGAAAAAAATCCTCACATTCATGCAAATACATAGGGCGAGTATGTGTTGGTGTAACCTGAGGCACGTCCTCACAAAAAAAAACCATCATTCCTTATTTGCGTAGGATTTCTGGCGCAAAGTCTGGGCTATAGGAAGGAAGGAATCCAATTCGTGTATATTTAGCAGCAGCTGGTTATAACTCGGCAACGTAATGCAACCGGGCACCGTATTGTAGGAAAATAGTGCCATTTTACATCAAAACAAAATTGTGCGTAAGAGGTGGCACGCAGTAAATATTTACCTTTTCACCTTCGCGAAAGCAATGATTGGGAGGGAAGTGTTCATGTCCTGTAAGGTAATTGCTTCAGAGTGAGCTGGGTTTGTAATTTTATTGAGTCTGAAGCAGAAACAGATAAACACGTAATAAGAAGCCAGATTACTCATTCTCTCGGTGTTTTTTGTAAAAGCATCGTAAACAATAGAAAAGTGCGCTGGGGTGATTTTGAAATGACGTCATACGTGGGGTCGATAGTGTACGGGTTTTGATTTCGGTAATTTATCCCCTTTATATTAGAATTAAAACAAGTGCCTCACGGAGGAATTATTTCAGTCGAAAGCTTTTGTATCACTCTTTTTTTTTTTTTTTTTTTTTACAAGAAAGCAGATTTAGTGGCCTGACGTTTCGACCCTATATAGCTAGCAGATTCTTTCTGAGAGACTAAATGACTTTATTTTTTAAATAGTATTTCACGCCACCCCCTGTCCCTGTCAGTTGTGGTTATTTGTGAATTAAGTTCACATTATTTGAGTCAATACCATCAATGTGTACTATGGATTAAAATATGGTAGGCCTATCTCGCTCACTACCCTAATGCACAAAATTGGCATTACCGATCTGTATCGAAAACATATACACACGATGGCTATTTAAGAATAATTCTTAGACTCTATAAGCAAACTTTCCACAATCAGATGAGTGAATCTTATCAGTTACATCCTCATACGCACATCCACAAAGAGATTCCCGCGTGAGGACGCACTTCCAGTGATCTCTCACGAGAAATGATGAGATCCACACACAGACACACCCCCCCCCCCATCTCGTCCGTTTCCAGGTTGGCTGCAATTCCAACAACTCCAAAGCCAATCCCATAAATTATCAATGTAAATGTGCGTCATACCGCTCATAACGTGATTTACTGACGCCTGGTGAAAGCCCCCCCTACGGGACCAAGTGTATCAGATGGGATCTTTTACCGGTACTGATGAGATCGGTCTGACGTTAGGGAATTTATTGTGTTGTAATCTCTTTATCAAGATGATTAGCATACCTCCGTATGTTACACTCTACTTATGTCTTCTCACACCGATCGTCGCAACATGTGTATAAAATAACAAATCTGTAAACATTTGGACTCAATTGGTCACCGATGTTAAGAGAATAATGAAAGAAAAAACAACTTTGTTGCACAAATTTGTGTGCTTTTTGATGCCTAAAAAACTTTAGGTCTGAAGCCTTTTAAATAGTATTTGAGTAAGAAATAACCTCTTTCTCAAAAAGAAAAAACTATGTTACTTCAGAGGGAGCCGTTTCTCACATTTGTTTTTGTGGCAGCTCTCCATTGGTCGTTAGTAATTAACTTTTTATGTTAACGATTATTTTGGCTTTGGGAACGTTCGATTGGAGATATGCACAACCAAACTTGCTTTTGAAAATTCCATTTAAAAAGGTGTTTTTTTTTCTCTCAGATAACCATCCATCCATAGTGACTTTATAGACGACGTAAGAAGAATAATCCCTATACAGGAATACACAATCCGAGAAGCGTTACTTGGAAACGCTTCCCAGTTTAAAATTTTGGGGTATAAAAACTGCTGTCTTTTTGCAGCACCACTTCAACGTTACTTGTGAAATGATTCTCCAATTGATTTATATACTATCAAACGCTAATCATAGACTTCTTCCAACCGATTTCGTTTGTCATTAATTTAAAGAGTGATTACCAAACGTGTACCTTTAAACATCTAAAAATCACAACACATTAAAATCCACGTGAAACTCCCAAATAATTATGAAATAATTATGTTCATCTGATAAGAAATACCACCAGCGGATTGTGGTGGTGTTGTGGGGTATAATTATCCACTGCCTGCCGTGAGCTTTTCCGGTAACATGTGTGGGTGTGTGAAGATGAGCCTACAGTCGGAACATCTGTGTGCTCGTGATTATGATTTTGTTATTCATACGCATGTAATGAATGTCAGATAGGAGCAACAAATCAGATAACGCAGCATTATCGGATTATTTTGTGTTCAAATTTGATTGTAACCACAATCAAGTTTTTGAGCTTTTTTTTGCTGATGAATTTTCTTTCTCCAAAAGATCTACTTCGTATTCGGAATGAATGAATTAAACGTTGATGATCTTTCATTTCGTGTGATTTCTTATCGTGGTCTTGGGATAAGGCAAAGTGGATTTGGTTATTCACATTTCAGTTTTTCTTTTTCAATCTGAAAGCGTTCCAATAGTTGCGTCCCTCAATATTGACAAACTGCGTATTGTGTAAACTTAGCTTTGATTAACCACATGTAACAATAGGCCGTAATTCTTAATGAATTAATCAATCAATCAATCAATCAGAACTGGAAAAAAATGGTGTGCAAATAGATCAGTTAATAATTAAATAAATAAATAATAAATAGACCCCCCCCCCCATATTCAAATTTAAAACAGATTGCGTAATATACCTTTTTTGGCATCCGTTGTTTTAAAAGGTAGACCAGCATAAAAAAATAAAGAAATAGTGACGTAGGCCTAAATATTTCATATAAACGTACCGCATCGAACGTATCGAAAATCTTCAGTCCCGCACAATATGGACCTTTAGCTTATCGTGAGCGGAGTTCCCCCCCCCCCCCATCAACATTATGCAACAAAACCGAGGCAGGTAGATACAAATAATCTGGTACCATTTACTTTTTATGAATTTTAACAATAATTAGTGTTGTTGGAGACAGGGAACATGGTCAAAATGGCGACAGTTAGATCAATGTATATTATTATAAACACTGTTATTGCCTCGTTACCAGGTACGCTACTATCCTCGTTCTCAGTGTTCTGTTGCGGCTTCACCCGTATCACTCCCCGTAGTGCGTTTCTATGGAATCTCTTGGCTGCCTTGCTTCAGGTATTGTCGTGCATCTTCATTGTTGGCTGGATATGGAGCATCTCGTGGGGTATGACATTCTGCACACTTGCCAGTGAGTATGAAAATAAAACTGGAGTCCCTAGGTAGATTTTTCATCCAATTAATTTGTTTTCCCCGCTCGACAAGAAGCTTTTTTTGTTGTCAATAACCAAGGCTTGATTTCACAAAGTACAAAAATTGGTCTTAACATAATGTATCAATCCTAATTGCAAGCAAAGGTAGACGGTTACAATACATAATCACTATGGTGATATTGAGAACTCATCTTACAATGAGTGTTAGTGCTTAATTTGTGATATCCTGCCCAGGAATTGTTCTTTAAAGGATGTGGGTAGCCTGCTTGATGTAACACAAAACAAAATGTTCACAGATTGACATTAAACTTTCACCGTTTGAAGATAATGATAGTAGAAATTCCCTTTAAGTGTTACTTGCTGAGGTGCTGGAGTTTTTGAGAAATGAGTAAAACGATGTCAATAAAAATACGTTTGTCATACTAAAAATGTTTTCGTGACTTGCTTTACTAATTTCTCAAAAACTACTGCACCTCAGCAAGTAATATTGTAAGGGAAGCTTTCTACTATCGTTATCTTCAAACCTTGAGTTTAATGTAAATCATTGTACATTGTTTTTTATTGTCCTACAAAGAGTACCCGGACCCTATGAAGACAAGAAACTAAAGAAGAAATGACTTGCTGTTCATTCTTTCTAAACTTCGAGATTAAGGCTTACTCTGAAAAAAATCATAAAAAACTTACTTTCATGTTTTCAATTTATTTCTCCTCTGATGTATTGTGTTGTAATTAAATTGTTGTTTTGTTAACGATTATTGGTAAGATTATATGTGTATTGTGCGTAAAACGTGTTTTGGATTGAACAGAGAATTTTGTGACATTTTAAAATCCTTTTATGATAGAAAGCTTGCAGTGAAGAGCCAATGATTAGTTGACACTCAATAATTCTTAACAACTGTAAACAAATTGTAATTTACGTCAAGCAAAAGGTCGAAGCACCCTTCATTATGTTGAAAAATAGGAATTAAATCCATTTCATCATCTTCGTTAATAATAATAAGTCACCTCAGCCGACTGGCAAGTCACCTCAGCTCAGCCGACTGGCTGGGATGATGCCCTCTTGCGGCGTGGCGTTTTTTTTCTTTTCGTGCACAGTACACAAAAGTCAGATAGAGGGCGGCATTTTAAACTGACGACGAGGCATGAGCCTTTGTGAGAAATTATTGCACTCGAAGGAAAGATGATGACAGAAGGCTGTATGTTTAAAGTAACGAAAAGTTAATGCGATTTTTGTTATTTTTCTTTCAGCTGAATATAAATACGAGAAACAAGTCAGAGGAAAGCAACACCAATCCGCGAGGTGGACTCCAACTTAGTACTACTCCTTGTTGTCATCTGGAAAACCACGTTGTGACTACGTTCAGAAAATGCTGTGTGCCGATCCACTGAAAGCACCCACGATTTACCAATATTATGGTTGAAACAGGAGCAATGCTTAAATGTTCGGTTTGAGCAATGCCAAGTTCTCATCATCGATAGGTGGATCCTCCTTTTGGCGTGTTTTTTTGCCCAAATGGCTTAAATTGTTAAATCGTGGTCGCAAAGTGAAGCAACTACAACATGTACTTAACTTGTAAAAAAGAGTAGTGCCATCCGCTACTGGGGCGGATTTGCCGTTTGATCGGCTGAGCAAATACTGGAAACTTTGGTAGGGCCGAAGTCAGGCCGAAGTCATGCCGAAGTAAGGCCGAAGTAAGGCCGAAGTCAGGCCGAAGTCGAAGTCAGGTCGAAGTTTAACTTTGTGTTTAGACTCCTGTTTGATTGTGATGGACAGATCAGGAAAGCATTTAGGCATGACGTTTGCCCCAAACAATGCTATACATTATTACCAGCCCTTTTGCTATGAGCTATGCCCCCTTTAGCCCCTGTTTCCACACGTTGGCCAAAGACGGCCCCCATCTCTCCTAACGTTGGCCCACAGACAGTCGGCCATGGTCATACCCTGGCCAGGCTAACTTACCCTTAGTCGATCATGCCTGTAAGGATCATCAACATGCTAAAGTTGTTTCACCCTCGGATCACAACTCAAGAGGGCGTTCCGATCGGTGAGGTCTGGTAACATGCGTGCCGTTTCCCCGGACGGATCCCACAGCGATGTACGAGAGGGGCTCAGCGGCACGCCGTTTCGCATCTTTTAAAACGGCTTTTGGGAGGCTGTGATCGCAGATGAGCCAGTGGGAACATTCATTGCAAAAGATACCTGGCCATGCGCAGTTTCTACATGTTAGTAATCGTCAACTATCGTTCGTCATTGCCCGATGACACCACTTCGAAAATCATGTTGTATCGGTGAACGCTTATGGTTGCATTGTGAACATAAGCATTGAGTATTGAGATACTTCATGAAAATGCTTCTGACGAATAACTTAGAAATGTGGAAATGCACTGACGATTTTGAAAAGTCACCCTGCAAGATTGTGTTTTTATTTAATGTTAAAATTAATGTTAATGTTAAAATTTAACTTGTTTTTGTTGGCCGCCTTTCCCCAAAATGGACCACAGCGACCCCTGTAGCCGTTTTCACGAAACGCTTGGACTAATCCTATCTCGAGTTAGGACGAGTTACCTGTCCTTACTTAGGATGGGTTCAATGCGTCATACGTCTTCGGATAGGGAACTTAATTCGTCCTAAGATTAATTCTAAGTTAGGACGAGTTTGGTCAAATCGACAGCTGGATGTTGCCCTGCAAGATGGAAAATGTACACAATGGTCCATTGGTGGTTCAGCGTTGTTTTTTATTGACATTTGGCTGTGCAAGGGTGTTTTCTTTAGTAGTTCTTAACTAGTTTCTGCAATATTTAAACTTTCTGTGGACTTCCCTTTGCAGAGCAATTTGTAAAGCAATTTGTAGTTTGGATGATACCTTGGAAATTTTCGCGGTGGTCAGACATCAGACATTCTCTTTAAAATCTTGCATAGTGATAGTGACGTAGGCCTAAATATGTCACCTGAACAACAGGTGGATTACTTTTTAATTTGGGATCAAACTTTGGGCAGCTTTGGTAAGAAATGTATATTATGCCACTCCCATTGCAGTATTTTGACCAAAACTTCAGTTTCCTATAACCCTGTGAAGGCAAACAATTATTTTAGAAAAATATGTTTCTCGAAATTTGCATAAAATGCGCATGCTGTCTCGTTTAAAACAAAAATGTTTATAGAGCTTTTGTATTATATTGGACTTCATGCATACATAGTGCTAGCCGAAAAAATAACATAAAAGCAGAAAGGGTAAAAAACGCGATTCGCCACAAGTCTCTTCATCAAAATTTGCAATCAATATTTGTACGGTGTGTACAAATTGTCTTGTTTATTTCGCGTAGCAAAGCTTTTTGGCTGTGCCGTCTTAAAATTTTAGAGGTCTGTCGTAATACCAATAGTAGTACTCTTACGAAGATGCAGTTTTCCTGTACCAAAGGAACAAATTATTGTTAATAATTGTTTTACTTGTGACGTTGGCGTTTTCCCGCATTGTTTTGAGCCACTTGTTTGATTGACTTATAAACTGCATAGCAGTCTAAGTTTTGTGGAGTTTTTAAAAATATTCTTTAGTTAAACTTTTGTATAATATTAATAACCTGTGATGCGACTGTGTACTATTGCTACGAGGCATGTGTACATTTCAGTGGTTTTAATTTATCAGTGTGATACATAGGCCCTTTTCGAATCCACGGCTTTGGCTTTGTATTGGGCTTCAGGCTCCGGTCTCTGGTCTGAATCCCTGACCGCATAGCACGCGTATAGTCAGAACAACTGATGTGGCTAGCTAGCCTGAGCCGAATCCGAAGCCGAAGCCGTGAATTCGAAAGGGCCAAATACGTGGGCCGGGTGTTGTGACAGGTAAAGTAGTACACAAGATGCCTGACTGCTGAATGTCGTTTATACTCGAACCATATAGCCGTTGTCAGGGGAAATGTTTCCCCGGAGAATCTGCCCCCCAAGGGAATGAACATGTGGGCTGGAGGAGGAAGATTCAAAAGAGGGCGCTATCCAGAATAACTTATTACACAGTTCGCCTTATAGGGGAATGATCTCTGGTGACAGAATCTCCCTGCCACACCGGGGCGGGTTTGGACCCTTGATGAGGAACCATTGATAATTGAGCATTGAAGGTTTGCACGGTGAATTGTAAACAGGTAATTGTTAAGTGTTTTGTTCATCGGATTGTACGTTAAAACCGAATGTCTCATTTGAAGTAGTGGCCAAAGATCCAAAGTATACTTTTAGATTGGAGTTGAGGCCTTCACGCTGGTAAGTGGCTCTTTGAAAAAGGTGTGATCATTGTCGAAAACAGATACGAGCCAAATGGTATCGTGGAAGCCTTATATCTGTACTTTTATTGGCAATGGCCAGAACCAGCTCAGGTACCGAGTATACAATGCATAACACACATCGGTGTATAATTGGTAAACTCGAAAATTAATATCATCATTAGAGCTTATAAGCTCAGTAGGCCTTCGGAAATAAAACTTAAATTTATCAATTTTGTTTATTGATATACAGAAATAAAATCAGATTGTACGAAAATAAATGCATAATTATTAGCAGGAGATTTGGTCGAACCGGTGGTTATAAAACATTTTGAAAATATGCTTAAAAAGCATAAAATTAAACAGATCGTTATGTAAAAGACGTGTTAAAGAATGTAACATAATGAATACTAAAATGTAAATCGCTACTGTTGGAAGTCACTGTGTGTTTGGAATGTACAAAATGTTCTCAGTCACTGTTGAGATGAATGGATTGTAATGGATTGTAATTTGAGTTATAAATCCGCATTAATTATGATAATTGTTTGAATATTAAAGAGTGGACAAGAGTATTAATTTTGTTGGGTTTTAACATGAGATTGTCTGACCTTCGAGATCACTCAAAATACTTCCGGGTCAGAGTTGACCCGAACTCTGGTTCCTCGAGGGAGCCTGGCACATTTCTGGGTCACTGATGAAAACTTTCTGGCTCATCTATTGACGCAGATTCCGGGTCAGAAATAGGTCAGAGCCCCGAAGTGACTCGAGCCCAGTGTACCAACTTGAGAAGCTTGCCCAGCAACTGGGTATTAAACGATCTACGCTGTCTTATTTTAGTTTCCGAGTGCACAGGTTCAAAGTTGTTGTTGTTGTTGTTGTTGGTTTTGGTGTTGTCGTCCTCTTATTTGTATATTTATGCCGAGATGTATGTATGTTCTTGATGTTGAAAGGTCATGAGATTTTATAACATAAATCATCACAAGAAAAATCCATTGACGATTAGTGGTAGAGAGCAATTGAGTGTAACTTGCAACATTTCGTGGTGAACTTATATTTAAATTTACATATAGTAATATTAAAATTATTATGATTTGTATGATCGCGTTTTCAGATGCAAGAAAAAAAATGCGTTTATAGTGTCGTGTTGTTCGAATCCTGCAATAGCCTTCTACTAATAGAAGCGACTTCCACAGTCTGTGAATCGCACAAATTATGTATGTGCCCCTGTCTGTCCGCCTACCCCTTCATAAGTGAAGACTGAAGTTACACCACTGTTTGTTTAATGTGACATCAATATACTGTTTTAGCAGAACTACATCACCTCGTGGGATGTCTTAAATCGTGATGCTCGGGTCGAAGTGGACAGTTGTACATCATTTTACATTCATGCTTGGCAAGCCTCGACGGCAATTCCTCATGCTCTAAATACCTCTTAAGATGCACCGCGTGCCCTCCTTGCGGCGTACATAAACGCCCTCAGCGGCTTGGCAAACGCCTAGAGTGGTCACCTGCATATCATTCAAGGATGAGTGACGTCAGATGTTCGGGAGGCTATGTTATTATTTTTTTTCTGTAGTACAGAGTTGCCATCCTAAATTTGTTTTCCTGATTTTCTTTTAAGGGATTGTGCCCTTTTTGAATCGATTTAGAAAGACCAAAAGTCTCAATCAAAAGGCACTACGATAGTGGCAATTTTGACGTACAGAAGAAAAAAATGCGTTCGGCCGGCCGGGGGAGGAATACCCCATGCGCAAAACCTATTACTGTGCAAAACCTACTACTGTCATTTTGCTGGGGAGGAATCAGTTCGACGAACCCCCCAAAAGTGCATCTGATTAAATGTAGAGGTTGGATTCTCGATGGTCGTCGTCATCATTACCGTCTTCAATCTTATTCAATAATGTGCCCCAGCTTTTTTTCTCCTTATAAAAAAAGTTATAGGCTAAGTAAATCATTGCTTATTGGAACCGTTTTATTGTTTTAAAACTTGTAGCACAATCAAACTAGGCTAACATGTGAACACAAAAGTTGGTCGCGGTAACCCTTCTCATACTAAAATGTTGGGGCGTTCAGACTTATATATCTGATATAACCATACTTCACAGTGAAATGTTTCTCAAAATGCTTTATACTATAACCAATAGTTTTTATCGTCAGCGAGTACCAAACGTATACATTCTCTTTTGAGTGAATCTCGTTCGATGAAAGGTGTACGTTCAAACCAAGACATAAACAGTGTTCAATATGTTAACGTCAAATAAAAAAAGTACATCAAATACAAATTGTCAAAGATAAGGATTGCCATCTCTGCATTGAATTGCGCTCTTTAACAAAGAGCTGTTATGAATGGCCTGACGTTTCGACCCATGCAGAGTATGTCTCAAAGGCTAAAGGATTTTTTTATTGAAAAGGAGATCATTCCTCTCGCCCCCCTCCTCCAACTTGAAACGTCATTCTGAACCTGCCTTCCCTTCCCCCAATGCAGTCAATTCAGTTGATCAAACTGTCAGTTAGAAGTGAGACAGTTTCTTCCTAATCTATACCCCCATAATATTGATTATATTTGTAAAGCCTACGATCACAACCAAAAGGTTTCTTCATGCTGCGGTTAGGGTCATCTTTTGAACAATGCCAACAATTAATTGAATACTGATGGGAAAAGGTGAACCTGTTTCCCCCTTGCCTAATATTTTAGTCACATTGTCTTCAGACGCTAAGAAAGAAGGCTAGGTTCCATGGGGTGTAATAACATTGTAGGAGGAAACAAATGAAACGTGCTCTGCTCAGACTCAGAGCATTAACCAGTGGCAGACTAATTTTGCAAATGAACGCACACCAGATCATCTCGTGCTTTTGTACAGGATTTTTAGTTTTCAGTTTTTTCCCTTCTTAACACCCCTTGTACTAGAAAAATAACACAAATCCTGCTTTCTTTCCCATGGTAAAATTGACTGCCAAAGAGAGTCCCTGCCTAAAAATTGCAAATGAAGTCCGCCCTCTGCCGACTGAAGTATACAATGTAAAATAGTAGGTCATCGAAATCTGGTTACTTGTTGAAGGCATATCGCATTGAAAAGCTCTAATCACTTCCACAGCGACTGGCTCACGTAGTCTAAAGTCAGAAGTTAATGATGAAGTGGCGTTAGGCATTAAATGTTTTTAATTTTGTTTTTATCGACTACAATGAATGGCATTATTATATTTTATTAAGATTATTCGAATTTAATACTTAGCCGCAATATCCGTCCCGAGGTCAAACTAGTATAAATTGTTCCAGGATTTGACGCGCTATAATATGTTGTTACGGAAGGAATTTGATTCAAAAGAGGGCGCTCTTTATTGACACATTATTTCATGCCAAGGCCTTATAACTATACCATCGGTTTGTCTTATGGTCCCTGTTTAAACAAGCCTTTTCTCCCCAAATAACGACTTTCTGGTGTTGATTGCCTTATGGCCCAATAAACGCATAATGTCTGTAACTACATCAAGGCTTGTGGCGGCTTGGTTTACAACTCGGGATCAAGGTAGCAACAACAACAAAAACAAACATGGAGGAGAACGGTTCTTGTTCCTCCATGCGAGAACCATTGAGGAAGGTTTATCTCTCCTTCGTACAAGAACCATTCACTAGAAAGTAGTACAATTTAGATAAACACCGAATTAACCACTTTGAGGTGTTGACAGATGCCCCAGTCCAGGATAAACTGAAATAGCAGGTCCAGTTGATTTTTCTCTCTAGATGTGGCAGAAGAAAAACCATTTTGTCATTGAGAGCTCTCACAGTGGTGACTTGTTCAAGGGATTAACCATCCAAGACTCAAGACAATGATCAACATGATAAATGCTTGATTACCTGTTCACCCGCTGTAGCTATATGCTGGCTATTTGCATATTATAAAGGTATTATACTGTACCGGTTTGGATTATTTGATTTCAAAACCAACTATGCATGAAAAATCCCTCATGCCACGCTTGACTGATAATGGTGCATCGTTATACAGGGGATGGTCATAATATAATATAATATAATGTGACCTCTATTCAATTAAGCAACTCCTGGCGGGAACGAGGTATTCAGTTATTTCCTTCCTCCATTGTTATACCTCGGTGAAAATTATTTGCAAAATCAGAAGGTGGTGAGACAGATTTTGATCGAGGATTCAACATAACCTGTACAATTAAAGGGTAGGGAATTAAATTTGAGGGGGGGGGGGGATTAAATGAGCGTATGCAAACTGCCTACAAAAAAAATGATTGGTGTTGGTTGTGGAAAATTTAATGAACGGTATAGAACTATCCATGTTGTGCCTGTTTTCGACACCGAATGTAAAGCGAGAAGGTAGGGGGGGTGCCTACCGCTTCACGTCCCCTGGTTACGCCACTGCAATAATGGTATAAATAAGTACAAATTAATGGTCCAAAGTTTTGACCCTTGCGGAGTCTTTCTCAAAGGCTAAAATTTGAACACAATTTCATGTTTGGACAAACAAGAACAAACTAATACTTCAATCCAAGATTGACGTTGTTAACTATTAGTCTAATATCTATTTTTCAAAACAGGTGGCAATAAAACCTGCCTTTATGCAGTGTGCAATGTATGAGAGAAACGCAGATTGAAACGCAATCGATGTTATTCAAAATAATTATGCCAGCCGTGCAAACATAGGTCTACAGTGTTAAGGTAAAATCTGCAAATATTGGCATAGCTAATCGAGTTGTCGCGACGCAAATGCTAATTTCATTATTGATCAGGAGACTATGGAATAATGCAAATTGTGTTGATGAATGTGAAGAACCCGACCTTGAAGCTACGGCTGTTGTAAAAAAAAAATACGCCCGCTAATTTCATTACAAAATCATATAAATCAATGCAGATGCCTTAAAATAATTTACTCTAAAATTGTCATTTAATAATTTACGGAAGGCCCGTCGGCAGCGTGGATTTATTTTACAGAAGTTACATTATCTGTTGACTTCTATATTCCTCTAAAAAATAATCCATTCCAAAATAATCAATTTTATGTATGTTTGTATGTATGTATGTGTTTATATCAACAGCTTCTCCCATGTCTTCCAAGAGGTTAATTCAGAATGCGAACAGGCGTCTTAGTATGTCGCTACGTAACTGTGCATTCAAGCGAAGTATTTTCTTTTTTATTATGGTAACGCGGGTTAGGTGGGTAGAGACGGTAACCAACAAAACCCCGTGCGCTCTCACAACCTGCCGAGTATTTACACACGCGCGTTTCACATACCTCAATCTCAATGCCACTCTACAAGTGCAACACCCAAACCACGCTTCGCTCCTCAGTTTTTCCTAACCAGCACTGCTACTACTGTAACAACCGAAAGCACTCGCTCTATGCTCTTTTACAACACGTCGCCGTGAGAAAATCTGGGAATATTTCCACCTGATAAATTGTTTGAAGAGAGAGAGAGAGAGAGAGAGAGTACTGTTAAAAAGGGAGTGCATTTTGAATTAAGAATCATGACGACGGTAGTTCAACAACCACAGCAAGGAGCGGTCACGACGGTCGTGGTGACTGAGAAGCAACCTAACGCATGTCGGCAGGCTATTCCCGCCCTGCATATTGCTGCAGCTGTGCCATGCCTCATCCTCAACATTTTCCTTCCAGGAATTGGTGAGTATTTTTTTTTCATAGAATAGGCCTCATGTTTTCACTAAATGCCAGCTTGCTGCTAACAGGTTATTTATTAGTATTTATTCACCAGGTTGACTGGTTGTCAAGGTATTAATACAAGCACCATGCAAGCAAGCACACAGCAGGTGTCTTGGGGGTAAAGGCCGTTGGTAAAAAAATATGCTCCCTGCCTGGGGATAGTCTCCGACATTTTTAGAGTGAACTTTTATACATCTCCTGATATTAGACTTGTGAGTAAATTGTTAAAGTCATTTAAATTCAAAGCCATTAAACCCCTGAAGCATCATTTTTATCTAAAATTTTGAATCAATGGAACTCTTCAATTTCGAGTACAAACATAACACTTGACTTGAGTAAACCATGTGAGAAGAAAAGTGAGTGGCAGCATGGGGGGTTGCTAAAACTTGATCTGGGCTGGGCTAGTAGTGTGTAAAAGACACTTAATAGGCCTGTTATCTTGTTTAAACTCACCATGCTTTATTAAGCATAATGACTAATATTGCATCTTTGAGGCCTGGTTTCAAAGGTGAGCGTGGAGGTATGAGGGGTTGTGTATTAGGGACAATGGGAAACAATGTGCTTCACACGAGCAAACCAACGAACACACACCATATGCTAATATGACTTCTGCGCGTGCGTGATGCTATGGCGTAACCAAGGATTTAGCACCAAAAGAAAACCCGCCTCACCTTGGCGTGTTTCAGCATGGTGTTTCAGGTACCGTATGGTTGGTGCATGGTGAAAGAATGCCAAGGATGGCAAGTATCAAATGGTCAACATGGGAAACTATTTTGAGTAACCTTGGCGAACATGGGTTGAGTAGATTCACTAATGTAACCGCATTCTACTGGTGGAAATGATGTAAGAATTTTATAGATACACACGCCATGCATGTCCAACTAACTCGTAAAACTTACATCAATGATGTGTTTGAGACACAGAATGTTTGTTTTATTTTTATTGATAAATACACTTGTTTTATTTGTATTTAAAGAAAAAACCCAACTATTGGTTACAGATCTAAAGAACGGCCACAAACTTACTTTCAGTTTTTTTTAACAACAATATTTGGTGACTGGATCTCTCCTACCTAAAACCCTAAAACTGTTAGGCCCTGCGTTGAAACGAAATCAAGTTAGTTGTCTACATAGGTCATGTATCATTCCTTAAAACATAAAGTGTCCGAATTTAAATTAAGCGCAAATGATTCATGTAAAAATATAATATAGGTTTTGTAGTAGGTGTCAGGACACTTCGTACCCTCACCCTGGACAAGAAAGATAGATAGATCCATCCATTTAATCTATATCCATAAATATACATGTATTTCTACATGTTTTTCTATTATTAAAAACTGGCATCACTACGGGTGTCCTCACAGCCTGCATGCAAAATGGACAGTTACTGCACTTGTTTTCTCTCGCTGCGTGCACGTCATCCATTTGGCTGAGAATAAAAGCGACTAGAACGTGTGAAAGTTTTGTCGTCCCCCTTCGGGAATGTAAATTGTAAGCACCCATTGTAATGTCACTTTCGGCATAGCAGGAGAGCATGCATGCATGGCATCGGGTCTTATTTCGGACACCCTTTTTCCAGATTCAGTTGTGCCCAGGACTTTTGGGAAAGGCATTTCGAATACTTCCATGGTTGCCTATCGTTTGTGCTATCAGCCATTTGGTTATAATTATTCATGCAACATTCTGCAATAGAAAAAAGTCCCTTCACCCTGCCGATTAAAACAGAAAAAGCCGTCGACTACCGTACTCCTATAGTGAACTATTATTGATATTTTTTTTAATGATAAAAAAAAATATTCTTCACATATTATGCTGGTACTCGCGTTTTTAACGACAACTCAGGTGGAAACTATCCTCCAGCCTCAGACCCCTTGTATTCACCCACGGGCCCTACATTACAATTTATATATAACGATGCTTATCCTACTGTGAATTGAAAAATAAAAATGAAAGTACAGGCACCCCCGTGTTAGAAGGTAGTGTCAGCAGATACTGAAAATCGTTCACTAAAAAGGTGCTTCTCATTCTAGCTCTTTGACATTTCTCAATCGCAGTCTCATTATCTTCTTCGATGATATCAGTCTGCTTTGAACATTACTTTTCACACAAACAACTTTAGGGACAGAGTTTGGGAGTGAAGGTATTCATAGAGGCGACAAAACACTGAATGTCCATTGGAAGATATAGTTGGTGGGCATGGCCACGGGCTATGTGTGGGGGCAACAATTGCCCTATGATTGCACAACGCTTTTTGCAACCATAAAGTGAGCCCGAGTGGTTGTCAGGGAAAATTGATCCTCGGTGTTTCTTTACACTTGTATACTAAAGAGAGGAGTGTATAGAGTTGCCCTCGAATTTAGAATGAACGCGTCGTCATCATCCGCAGCATCTTTGCGAGTCTATGGTTTTATTTTTTCGGTGGGTAGAGAAGGGGGGGGGGGGGCTAACTAACTGGCATATAAAAAAACCTGGGGCGATGCTTGTATTCAGTTTACATGTATGTGCAATAAAGAGGCAGAATCCTACACCGTGGTGCTTCCTCGTTGCGGAAGCCATACAGAGACTTGAGTGGGGGATTTACATTTTTATCGAAATGTTCTATTCCTACTGCCTTTCGGTTTGGACGCGATGTGTCCTCGCGATGCAATGTGAGAAATCTGATATCCATTTTGGTGTTTGCTTTTATTGCTTCAGTTTCGGAAGAGAGTGTGTAGAATCGGTCGTTCCATGATAAGGCGCATGGATTACTGCGATAATATTTTGAATTCATTCAGAATTATTCACCTATTTAGATGCAAATTTTTCAACGCGGTTTGAATCGTTTTCTTATTTGGGTTTAATGAGATAATTGAGGGAATGCATTAGGTTAGACCCACGCCAATGACACTTGAAAATCTCAGTTTATAATATAAGTTTGTCAAGTTAAATTCAGACGATTAAATTTCTTCGTGAATTAGTTTCTGCGAAATAGACATGTTGATTTGAACAATGGCGACAAAAACGGTCCGTCGGTTTTAAAACAGTTTAACATTATTACTATTCCGTCTGTGATCCGAGATCCGGGTCAACTCTGACCCGGGAGTTTTTTTTAGTAGAGTGGCAAAGAATAATCAAACTCGTCATGACATATTTCTTTAAATACATATGTTGCCATAACCTAAGCTAAATTCTCTCTCGTTTACTTAAGCATTGATTTATAACCACTTATACACAAAATTTCGATCTCTTTTTTTGCAACGTCCTGCATAAACAAGGATGGTGTCGATAGGGACTTCCAAATGTCATGCCCTTTTTACGGATTTTCCTTTTAAGCACATTACAGCAATCCCTAGCTAGACATCAGCTCTATCGGGTCTCGGATGTGTGAGTTGTTCCCAGTTTATTTTAGGCTCCGTAATGTAGAAAATTCACTGTAATTTGATCCAGACAAGCTGCTACAGTACATGCAACATTAGTCTAAAGCCTCGATGCGACACATGTTAGTACTTTGTTATTCGGCCCTAATGTAGTAGTATTTTTCATCAAGTAAAAAAACATTCTCTTTTTTTCTGTTATTGTTGCTGACGATATTATATGAATACCCCAATATTGATGCCATCAACAGTGAACAATTTCCCTTGCATGCCAGAGTAGAAAGCTATCCGAAATGTTCTGTTGCTACGCAAAAAACGCCAATTGCTAGTAATAGCATTCAGTTGCAGTGTGTACTAAGCCTGTTCTGTCAAAATATTGTAAAACCAAAGAGTGCAGGATGAAATCGTTCCCTGCATCAATCATATTTCGGGTCTGAAATTATTCAAAGAAAATGTCTCTTCCACATCAGACAAAATGACGTATAGTTATCCCCACTTTTATGTCGCTCCGTGAACCAACTTGTGAATAATGTAAAACATAAATAGTACGGTCGTATGCGGTATGAAACAATTAAGCATAAGACAAACATGTTTAACTTCACACGTCACTCGGGTTTAATTAACTCGCAACTTGTAAGTGCCGGAAGATGTCCATTGTTTACTTTACCGTGTTAAACTACGTTTTAATTGTCAATTTGTGAGCGCTTTCATTTGATTTGTTAATTACTAATAACGTCATCACATAATGGTCCACTGTGTTTTTCGTCTCTACTGTACAAATAGACCAACTCACCAAACGGGATTTGTTACCTTTTTTCTTTAAATTGTTTAAGTCATAGATTGCTTGACGGCGTAATTTTTTTTCTAGCCCCCCCCCCCCAAAAAAAAAAAAATACAAAAAAATACAAAAAAATACAAAAAAAACAAGACAAAAACAAAATCTCGAAAATGGGAATCCTCCTTTAAAATTACTGTTGTCCATTGACGGATTCATACGAGCATGCCCACGTCTTTTTAACTTTTTTCCAAAACGAATGTTTTTTTTTAATCATAAATATTGCTGTGGGGTTACCTAGCTTCAGTTTGAGGATCAAGGGGAACTCCCATCTGAGGGTTTTTCATCAAATGAAGTGTCTTATTCTAGTAATTTCCAATATTGCCGCAGATTGAATACCACTTATCCCCAAGTATGGAAGGACTTAGCCATGTAGACATCCCGAGTTGTTTTTACTCCTCTGTGGATGGCCAAAGTATGGAGGGCTAACATAGGGAGTAGTCTGGTAGCTATGAAATATAAGTGATTAGATCGTACGTATCAAAGATGAAATGGACCTTTATCGGACCATGTTAACCTATGGCATTTCATGCTTGCAAAAAGGCCACATAGACTGGACATTTTGCCGGCAAGATTCATGCAAATGCTCAATGGGATAACACATTGATATCATTCTACTCGTCTAAGGAGATTTCACTTTTTATTTTCTTCTTCTTCAAATTTTGGGATGAAGAAAGGGAGCACACATCTATTAAAATGTTGTTCTTCTCCCATGGGCTGTGCTACGGCTGCAAAATCAAACATATTATTACCTATACATTATATCAAATCCTGTTTTTTTGCAAACAACCATGCCTTCGAAAAATATGTCCCCTCCTGTAGTTATTTTTGATGAAACATCCATCCACGTTGCGCATTCATTGGAAAACAGTTCGTCGAGTCGTCGGCAGATCTGAAAGTTAAATGCGCAAAATGAAATAAGAGCGTAACGCAGGCTTCAGTCAATAATGATTCTATACGAAACGTTTGACAGAGGGATAAATTATCCAGGATCTGGTTAAACAAAAAAGCAAGCTCTGTCGATCTCGCAATTAAGGCCGACCATTTATTTTCTAATCACACTCGCCGAAAAAAGGCATATGGCTACATTCCGTCGTAAATCGCGACTGCGAATTGGAAAGAAGAATGACAGTTACGTTTTTACCGCGCATTATTTTTTAGAGCTTTTACCTGAAGCCCCCCTGGGAACTGTACTCCACATACAGGAAATCTGAGTTGGTCATTACGAAGATGCAAAGGGATAAAACCCAAGCTAAAGGGAATATATAGCTGGGGCAATATACCGTCGCTGTGCAGGCGTTCAATAAAACGTCTTCTGGGGTTACGGACACGAGCCGAGTCACGTGGCTTGTGAGGAGCCCGTGACAGCAAGTTGTTCATGGTGGCACTCGAAAAGTGCTCCCGTAGAGATTAGATTGTGCATGATTTAGAGGGAGCCTTACTCCACACAAGGAGACGGATGTCACAGGGAAAAAAAACCCGTAATTTCGACAAAGTATGCAGGAAAACAAGTGGTTCGATAAAAGTTGATTAACCCCACGTCGCTCTAAACCGTGTTTGTGCAGAAATAAAAAGGTCGTTGTTTTATGGTGTCTCTCTCAACTTTTAGTAGAGGGAATAATACTGGTTAGATTGTGTGGCATTGGTGTTTAATTATCCGAACGGTATTGGTAATTACTAACGATTTTAGGTAACCCATAGATACCCTGCGTTCAGTTTATATGCAATATTTATATATAGAGCTCTCTATGGGCTCCAAGGTTAAGTTAATTTCTTATTATTCTTCATTTTCTAATAAGAGTCCCGCTTAGATGCCTATAATAAGCAAACTGTGTTCGTTTATTTGAAAATCGAAAAAAGTCCTGACGTCACATTTCAAATATGATATGATTTTTTTTCTACAACATGCAGGGTGTTCAGTTTATTCTTAATAGCATTAATTTCGTCATTTTGACTGGAGATGTGCAATTACAGCCCCCTACATTCATTAGGAAACGGGTGCATCTCAAAGCTTGATGTGACAATGGGGACCATGTTGACAATTATTATTGCTTGCATGTTAATTAAAATTTTGAATTTGATTAAGAATTTCAGTCATAGTTAACATTAAATGAGGCATAAATACAATTTTTAAAAGGTATAGCTAAATATAAAAAGTAAACAATAACAAATAAAACAACCAATAACAACCAGTAAACAATAACAAATAAGATAATGCTACATGTAACATTAACATTTGAAAAATTATCTTGATATGTTGCTTATAATTTAAATTATTGTTATCTTACAGGAACGATCGTTGCTGGTTTCTCTGTGTTTTGCTGCGGTAACCCAGGTCAAGAGGGTGCTGGTAAGGTGGGTACGTGTTGTCTGAACATCTTTGTTGGACTTCTCCAATTGCTGACCTGCTGGATCTTCCTGATCGGATGGATCTGGAGCATCATGTGGGGAATTGCCTTCCTCGGTCTATCTGGTAAGTTTCAAAATGTCTTCACGCACATCACTCCCTGGAAAGAAGTGACACTGGTCTCGGGGGGGGGGGGGTAGACTTGATTCAAGTCCCGTTCTTGTGCGAGAGGTCCCAAAAGCATATCCGCCGTCAAAATGTAGCTCCCGAAAATGGCACAGGTTGTGGGAGTTTTCTGACGTTCTGGCAATGGGATTATAAATAAAAGTACTCACACAGGATTGGGACTTAAGTCAAGTCGGGGGGGGGGGATACGCAATTAATTATATTGTTCTCAATAACATTATTATGCACGATAAGTAAAAGGTTCCTTGATGTGAGGTCAGAATCTAAATATTGTTCGTGTTCAAACGAAATTGTCTGTTATAATATTACTACATGTATAGAGAAGCATTCGTTTGCTATTTTGCTCGATCGTGGGTCTGACTTCACCATATGGGGAAAAAGACACATTGGTTTATTGACATTTAAAACTCGGGCTGTATATTTTATGCACAAATATTATACTCGTAGTATTCCTATTCATTAACAAATGTATGCTCAACAACACATCAGTTTTGTCAGTGAACCATTTCCCTTGCATAGCAAAGTAAAAAGCTACACAAAATGTATCAGTTGTTACTCCCAAATCATCATTTGCTTCTCAATATTAGCATGCACTGTATGCACAAAACTTTTCAGTATGAATATTTTCTTATTCGAAAATGTTGAATGAAAACGTTCCCTGTAAGTTATACTTTATTTTGGCTGGTTTAAGAACGTTAAATCCCACTAGCGATGGTGAAGCAATTGTGCTGGAATTTTTTTTTTTTTTTTTTTTTTTTTTTTTATATACATGGCAACGCGTAATATGTTCTGATTGTTTACTTTCATAATACCTCGCGTGCATATTATAGCAACGGAGGTTGCACTCTATCCTTAGTGATTGAATGTTTCATCAATTCCTCTCTGTCTTCTCTCCACTCTACAGCTGACTACCACTCGCCCCAACAGAATACCACCATCATCACATCAACCCCAGCAGCACAGCCAATGGTTGTAACACAGTACCCTCAGTCAGGCAACCAGGGAGCACCACCACCAGGCTACACCCAACAACCCCAAGGCATGCCAATGGAGGAGAAGACGGTCACCCAGCCTGGTGAAGTACCGTACGAGAACGGGCAATAGTCAAAATCAGTCGATTGCAAGCGCGGGATTCATGATGATGTTCTCTGACATGAGAGTAAACTTTGGAGTTAAAATCCGCCTTTTTTTATTGGAGTATGATGGTTTTACAAGGCAGACCATTGCCATGTAACAGTATGTTGATGCACACTGGGGTAAGGGAAATAATTATCAGACATAACTATAATTAGCCTTTTGAGGTATGGTGGCCACTATTGCACTGTTGGTTTGGTTGTATACAGACAAATTTACCCTAACCAAATATTGTTATAGTAATGTGTCTAACATATCACACAAAGTTTTTTAACACACAATCTACGGATGGATGAGACAACTGAAATACCACAGAATGGAATGCAAATTGAAATGTTACCCTTTTACAAAATAAAATTAACCTATCTGATTTATTCGTTCAATTGGTTTCAGAAAATGTCATTAATTCCATTTTGTGAATAATTAGTATCTTGAAGCACGCAATTCGGGCTTATAGCATTTCTATTGCAACTAGTCACAACATAGTCTGTTTCCCTTTTAGTTCATACAAAAGTAATCAACGTTATGTTAATTGACATCGGGAACTTGACAAAGATGGCTGCCGCCCGGTAAACAATATCCTTGGATATTGCCAAAGAGAACAGCAATGTACACCCACTATTGGTTTCAACGTTTCTTGTTGTTTTTAAAGCAGGGTTTTCCCTTTTTAAAATAGATTTATAATTCATATCAATTTTGAATGCACTCGCTGTTGATCTGCTATTGTATAATGCCATTTGTTTTAATGCTTTTTAAGACCTTTCTTTCCTTTACTAAGTATTATAAGCGAACAATGTGACCTTGCCTTACTAGTTCTAACGTGGGTTTGCTTTGGTGTAATGTTGTACACTCGCACCATAGTTAAACAAATATTTCAACGTATTGGCAGTTCGATGGTGTGGAATACAAACATATCAACGTATTGACAGTTCGATGAGGAGGATGTGCAAGAGTAAACATGTTAAATGTCGAACAGGCCTATATGCTCTAACATCTGGAACTAACGAATGGGTACAGACACAATACAACAATAAAAGTACAATATACAAAGTTGATATGAGGTCCTTTTAGATTCTAAGTTTAAAAGGGGAAACAAAAATAAGAATGTATTATTATGAGTGGTTGTGTATTTTGAACAATGTTTGTTTAACACGATTGTAAATACTTGATTATTACTATATGTAAAATATGACTGCCTTTGAAAAATAACTATTATCCTTAGTGTAGAACTAATTATACACGCACAATCCAGTAGCTGATTCGAAATGCACTTAAAATATGTTTTCGATTTAAAGGTAGACTTTAATATAGCAGTTTTAACAAGATGCAAGTGTCATTGTTTTTGTATGGGTGTCTGGACTGAACGGCATCCCAATCAAAACAAGGACAAATTTTTTTCAACCCCCACAACCTCCAATTTCGAATACAAACATCTAAAGTTGGTTCACCTCTTGTTATTAATATCACCATCCGTGGTTCCGTGCGAAGTTTTCTACTTAATTCGTATTAGGGCCTTGATTCGCGTGGATAAAGTCAACATCTCCCTGCGCAAACGGTGAGCATGTATAAATGGGCCTATTGGATCTAGCAGTCGCAAAGGTGTAATGAGAAGAAAAAAGGGAAGGAGGAATAAGGATTTTGAATTATACGCAAACAACGGTAGCGATGTAGATTAACCTTTTATACCTGCAACTGTGTAAACAATGAGTTACTGTGTAAAGAAACAGCCGGGTGTGAAGGAGATGCCAACACTTATCGTCTTATGTTCTTATCTTAAAATGTGTATCCAATTTACTGTACAAACGATCATTCAGTTTTCCCTTACAAATTGTACAGAGTTTTATTTCTAGCGCACAACTTTTAAGCTATTCAATGAAGGCAAGGATCATTTTTTTAACAATTAAAAACTGTAGGTTTGAGTTCTGTCATCGAACAAGCTGACTTGTTTTTTATGTATTCAATTCTGATTAGGTTTTTGGATGCACCTACAATCATCTTCAAACAATGTATCTTTTTAAACTATTTCCCCCGTTTGTATGGGTTTTATTATTTGTATTAATATGATAAGCACATTTTGATTTGTTCTGAATGACACCGGAGATGGGGCTTCTGTGCTTCTTCCTGTTTTCAAAAAACATGGTGGATCCACATCTAAAAAAAATGTATAATGAGATATCCAACCCAATCAATATGTTTATCATAGGTTTTTACCGTTCATGTTTTATACTAAAGCTCTTTGCTATTATAGCTGTGCATTGGTGTTGTGTATCGTACCTTTGTATCATGTAAATATTTTGGGCACTTGTAATAAAACAATGATCTATTTTAAAAAATATGAGTGTGGATCAACTTATGTTCATGCAACTGGTGTTTATGTTAAATCATATAAGATGTTTCTTGCGTGTCGGGAGCGAAGTAAGTTAACAAACGGAGAAATTGATAGTCGAGTGGCGTATCTTTAAACTTGAAGCCATATCCACCGCGATTCTAGTATGGCACTATCGGAGTTTATCATTTAAATTAGTCAGGGGATTTCGCTAACTGGATTGTGTCCAATCACCCGAATGCCCATCTAGTGTTTATCTACCCAGATTGGATTCCTGAAATCGTCAGGTAGATGCCCTTGGCAGTGATCAGAGGGAAAACCCAAATAAAATTAAAAAAACACCGTTGTGAATGAGGTGGAATATACATGTATATAGAGGACGTTGGCCGGAGCCAGACTGGCACCGAGTAGTGCTCATGAATGACGGCCGAGTGCCCTAAGGAGAAACTCGACAATCTCCGGAGAAAGTATATATTTTCATTTTTTGAGTGAACAGGTTCTGCAATGTCAAGTGCTTGGAACTGGTTATGGGCTACCGTCCGCGAGCCTCTTTATGCCAGTGACAGCCTCCTCTGATTTGAATATTAAAGGGGAGGTTGAGATTTTTTAGTGTGTAAAATAAGCATCCCCTGCAGGCCACTACAATAGTTGTTTCTACCTTGTTATTTGAACAGAGTGTACCCTATTTTTGTGACTAGACTATCGTTATTTGCTGCAATAACCACTTACAAATTCTAGAAGGCGTGTGTGCTGCAGTGAGTAAACGGGAAACAGTTTCGCCCCAAAAATAAAAAGCAACGCAGTAGTTGACGGACTAAACGCACAGAAATTAGGTTTCTAGAACTAATGTGTTGGCCCGAGCCAAATATAGGTTATAGCAAAAAACATTAATTTGATGTTATGTTGCTCTTGCGCAAACTGAACAGTAAATATCGCATTTTCACAGTGTCCATGACAGGTATGACGTCATGTGTTCGGAGTATTTCAATGTCTGTCTTTAATAGGCTCACTCTCACTCCCAAGTCATATCTTCCTAGGAAACTACATGTACATGTATGTCAACAAAGCCACTGCATGATCAAATGAAAGGCGGTCTGACGTGCGACTTCATATTACTGAAGATTTCCTAAAGGTATTTTCCCACAATATTTTACCAGAGAAAATGAAGGAGTAGCTGCAAATGAAATGAGCGAGGCACTGTTATCTCGCGCTTTCACGTGTCACGTTGGGAGAAAGAAATTGTAACGAATACCCATCTCCATGTATTAATTCGCTGGGGAAGGTTGTTTACGTTGGGTTTTCTTTTATTGCTATTTTCTTCCGAATTGATATTTCTTCACAAACACGAGAAATATTTCATATCGGTTGCATACATCATATTGGTTAAGGAGAACGCAGTGTACGCGTTAATTAAAGCGAAATCTGCTCTGTCCCATTAACCCACGTGTATGTTCTCTGAGCGAGCAAATCACAACTGGGTTTGTGCTTGGTGCTCTTTCCTGCACGTAGGCCTATCGATGTGATAACTCCAAAATAATTGTTAGCATAAAAATGAAGAACCGTGATGGTATAAAACATTGTGAGAAATGGCTCCCTCTGAAGCAACGTAGTTTTTGAGAAAGAGATAATTTTTTGAATCAAATTAATCTAAAAGCCCACAACAGGGGGGTCTTTCATTATTCTTTTGCAAATTCGATTACTAATTGAGCCAAAGTTTTCACAGATTTGTTATTGTATGCATATGTTGAGATAGACCAAGTGTATGATATTTGCACTAGCATATCCCAACCGGGTCTGTGCTTGGGTCTGCACGTACATCAAGGCCCAATTTTAGCTGCTAAGCACAATAATTTGTTTAGCATGAAATTTCTCCCTTGATAAAAACAGGATTATCAACCAAATTGCCATTTGTTGCATACTGCTTGTTGCTGGTATCCAGCGCATGTTGTTTGCTTATCCTGAAAATCACATGAACATTTGGTTGGTAATCCTGTTTTTACCAAATGCTTAGCAGCTCTTTGAAAATGAGCATAGGTAAGGTGTCACCTGAAGGTAAAACTATAGCGTAGTTGCAAACTGATAATAATGAAAGCAACAATAAGTATTAACTGAAATGAACTCGCGAAGCTAGCAATTATTATCAGGGTGTCAAATTGTAGCTAAGTACCATTCACCGTGAAAGTGATGCTGCTTGTTAAAAAGCTCATTAATGATGGCTGCACATGGACAAATTAACAAAAGGTGTCTGAGTCTGCGAGGCAAAGGTTATGCAGTGCGTAAACAGGATACAGCACGTCCCTTGTACTGTACATGTATAGCTGCTACCGTAAACCATGGAGGTGCGTAAACCATGTTAAAAAAAAAAATACCAGACTGTGATAGATTATAATTATTATTTAATAGATGAAAGTTCGCATTGATAATAACGAATATTTCGCAGAGTTCGGGAAAGTATACCTACGAAAAATGCAGTGTACATACAGTGCTAATACACATCTGTGTAATGTGTGGTGGGGGGAGGGGGGAGGGGGGGCACCGAAATCAATACGTAATAGATTAGGCTAAACGTGGTTGTGTTTGATATTATTTACTAGTGTTCGCCTTTTAGTTGATAAATTGGAATGGTTTTAGTTTTGAAACCCATTGGTATACATGTACATGTACACTACATGTATTGTTATTCCTAATGTATTTGCTATGAGCACTTTGATCTTCCAATTTTCTACGTAAAATTTATGTACATACATTGTGTATACCTGTCTATTTGTTTTCTTTTTTTCTTTTTTCTCATTTCAACGTGCAAAATAATAGAAAACAACAGTAACAAAAAAAAAAGTGCAGAAATGCCCAGTACGCCACAGTGTAGACCTACTATTATATGGCAAATTGAATGATGTACCATCTTCTATGATAACCTGTTCACTCTTGCCGGGATGTTTTGATTTGTTTCTAAGCACACCGTAGCAACAGCACAATAGAGGGGATGGAGGACCATGGGTGGATAATGGAAACGACCAGAAGGGGTGGGTTATTAATTTTATTCACAAAACCGATCTCCGTCATAGCTCACCAAGCTATGGAAACCATTCCATACAAGGCCTTGTTGAATTCAACAAGTGACTTCTGAATTATCGACCGAATCGTCCGTGTGCACCCTTCTTAAAGGCGCTGGACACCTTTGGTAATTGACAAAAGACCAGTATTCTCACTTGGTGTATCCCAACATATGCATCAAATAACAAGTCTGTGAAAATTTTGACTCAATTGGTCATCGAAGTTGCGAGAGAATAATCAAAGAAAAAACACCATTGGTGCACAATGTGTGTGCCCTTAGATGCCGAAAAAGGGCTTCAGACTTGGAAATATTTTAACATTTGAATGAGCAATTACCTCTTTCTCAAACTACGTTGAGGGAGCTTTTTCACACAATTGTGTATTCTATCAACAGCTCTACGTTACACGTTTGAAGACACTGGACACTATTGGTAATTACTCACAATAATTGTTAGCATAAAACTTACTACGAGTAACGGTCAGCTGTTGTGATAAACGGCTTCCTCTGAAGTAACGTAGTTTTTGAGAAAGAGGTAACTTTTTCTCACTCAAATAATAAAATACCTTAGTCCTGAAAAGCACACAAGATTGTGCAACAAGGTGACAACTACAATATGTGTACGGCCTTTAAGGATTGGGGTGGGGGAGGGCTTTGACCGCGCAAAAACGGAATTGTGCAATTTCTGAGAACGAGAAAAACTCCAGGTTGGTGGGGACTCATTCTATGGGCAGTATTGAGTGACGATTGCCTGTACACAATGAAGCTGTTAGGATTGTACAATAGGTATCGATCCGCTGTCCATGCAGTGACGTAATATGTGTATGGTCACTATGGAAATAGTCATGGTGACGGGTTGTTAAGTTCCTCGCAGGTATAAACAGAGACCCTTTGCGAAACCACGTCTTTTGATTGGGCTCAGGCGGTTACACTGAAAATATTGGCGGAGCCTGTACCCCGGGGCCCAAGTCGTGATTTCGGAAAGGCTCAAAAGTCATTGAAATAATTTAAGGTTTACAAATGAGCTGAGCGTTGTAAATAACGTTCTGTCTGACAGAGTAGATGGTTGGTATTGAAATGTGTCGTTGAGAAAATGACTCTGAAGCCTTACTGATCATTAAGTCTGGCTCTCAACGAGCTAGCGTCAAACTATCTACGTGATCACCAAGGAGCCCACTGCTCACTCTCAAACGTTGTCCCCACTCCACAACAGTTTACATACAGCCTGATACAATTCGCATATTACAGCTTCCGAACTCTGGAACCGGGTTCCAACACATGTTAAAATTGCGAACTCACTTGATCTGTTCAGGTGTTCTAAAAGACAATTGCTTAGCATGCGACTTTTAAACACTGCCAGTTGTTTCACTTCGTCGTGTGACATTTTGCCATGCATTTTTTTCTCAGAATAAAGGTCTCAAGTTTAATGTCTGTACATCGAATATCTTCCTTTGGGCAGATTTGTTTTGCCTTTTTAATAGATGTTAACCCTCCTGAAGGCGACCCAGAGCATACTGGTCGAAACGTTGAGTTGTCCAAAACGCTCCCGCTGAACTGGGTGACATTTTAAAATGGTGTTCATGTTTTTTTTTTATGGGGTGTGTGTTTTATGGGGGTTTATTGTCGGAAAGGGAATTAAGTCTCCTACATAAAGCAATGACATGTTTCGAAAGCCTGACATGATTTTAACCAACCCACGGTTAATCGACGTGTTTGAGTTATTTTGCTGTATAGGAAACACAGAGGTGATACAATATTTGCCTGTTGAATTTACATCGAAGCTTTCATCTTTGATTTGAATGTGCAAGAAACAATATAACGTGTATTGTAGTGCATTTTAGCCACCATCAGGCGAAAGTGGTTTTTGTGTTCATGTGATCCGATGTTTGCGAACCTCATTTTAGAAAAGTAGAAATACATTTGAGATTGTAGTCTCCCCGAGTTTCAATATCCATCAAGCCGAAACGTTGGAACACAGTGAGATTAATATCATATTTTTTTTTTAAATATTGATATAGGTCTACTTTCAATCTGATTTCAGTATCTAAAGTTGTGTATCATGCTTGGTGATGTAAAGTAGCATTGAAATAAACGTTGACGTAACCAAGTGGTAAAATGAACACTCAATGGTATGCCTTTTATAAACCCAGCCTGGACGACTAAATATGGAGTTTCTTCTTACAATCTCGCATGTTGAGTACACCTCACTAACTCTACTACAGTATCAAACCTTCTACTCTCCCCCTTAAATATTACAACGGGATATGACTATAAATAGCAAGCACTCTCTTTTCTTCATCTGTGTCCCCTTCCTCCAAGACAACAACATATGGAAAATTGCAATTTTCTTTGGAGGGAATTTGTTCTTTATTTTGACAAGGTTAGACGAGCTGTAACGTCAGCCACCCTCTCCCCCTAAGGAGATTTTTGTTATGCTACGGCTCAGAAAGAAATATTCCCACTCCAATTATGAGAAAATGTACCAGCGTCTGTTTTGCGTGAAATGTGGGTGGGTTTTTTTATCGCTTGAAAAGAGAGCCATTCGTGTCAAAATATTGTGTTTTCCTCCCTTTGCATTTCCACGCAGAAATTTCTGTTTTCTCTTTCACAGTTTCTGATGTTACCCTTAATAATAATAAAACCGTTCTTTTAAAGCGCATTACACACGGAGTCCCAATGCGCTATACCTTTCTTATTGAGTCTGGGAGACTGAACTAAATTGTTGAATATTATATGATGAGTTTTCGTTCACGGTAAATAATATTGTGTTGTAAAAAAAAAATGTTAACTTGCTGGGTAGGTCATTCTCTTTTGAGAACTTGTCTTGCTAGATAAATATTAATAATAATAATAATAATAATAATAATAATAATAGCCAATTCTTGTAGAGCGCATTTCATAACTGAGAGAAATACCAATGCGATTAACAACCAATTATAACAATAAATACACTTACAATAAGCAAACAGAAGGATTAATCTGAACAGTAGGCGATAGAGAACAGATGGGATTTGAGCAGAGTTTTGAATTGTCTATGCTCTGTGTGATTATGCCGCGGAATTTTGTACGGAATTCGGGAGACTTCTCAGTTCTGAAAAGAACTGTTCTGCTTATTAACTGCTACCTAAATTTTATTTAAAACAAAATAAGCTCTGTCCCTGTTAGGGTTTCAGATATTTTAATGAAAATACCGTAAATTGTGTCATTTCTTATAGCTAAAAAACCCCACATCAAAACATTTAAACAAAACATGCATTATGGGAAGAAAGCACAGTTTATAACAAATTGACCTTTGTTAGCCAAACAGTCTTGTTTTGACAAAGCAAATTTTCCAGTTTCAGTCATAGATAATGGATCTCTCTCTCTCTCGTACCCCTGAACATAAAGTTGTTTACATTGAAAACATTTATACGTATTGGATAAACTCACGAACATGCAGAGCAGACTTGAACTATAAATTGTGTCATTCAATAGGTCTACTCTCGTTATATACAGAACATGTTACAGAGAGAGGTTCTGCTTATGAAGAATACATTCTGAAGTCCCCAATCTTGTTTCTGCTTTTCTATGGAATTTTCTCCGTTTTCCTGCCCTCTAGCTCCTCATAAAACAGTGCGTTTGGCAACGACTTTGTTTATAACGGGAGTTGACTGTATACTGTGTTGACTGTGTGAAGTAATTGATGCTAAAGAAAAGTAACATCGTTCCCCGACCCTCACCCCAGGGTCGTAAAGTCAATAGACTCATAACTATTAAAGGCACTGTACAATATTGATAATGACTCAAAATAATTGTTAGCATAACAGCGCATAACAGCAAGCAATGGAGAGCTGTTGATAGTAGAAACGTTGAGAGAAACGGCTCCCTCTGAAGTAACGTGTAATTTTGAGAGAGAGGTAATATCTCACTCAAATAATTACAATTTTTCATGCAGGCCCGGAATGCTTACTAGGCCTCTGCATTCAAAGTAGTGCAACGAGGGTGTTCTTTCATTATGATGCAACTTCGATGACCAATTGAAGCCAAACTTTCACACAGATTTCTAATTTTGTGCATATTATGTTAGGATACCCCGGAAAACTGAACTTTCACAAGATTACCAAAGGTATCCGGTGCCTTTCACATAAATAACAAAGTTTACAAAAGCAACAATAGTTTGACATTAAATCACGTTAAGTATAGCGTAGCAATTTACCGAATAAACTGGATTTCAACTTCTCAGTATTTCCGATCGTTACACGCACGGTGGACCAAGTCCCTGGTGGTACGCCGTGCAGAATTATTCATGAACAATTGCTGTACTATAACATTTGCTTCTCCCAAAGCCACTTGAGTATACAGATCGAAAATTGTTTCATAACAACATTCCATATTTAATTGATACAAGTTATACGCGGTTTGTTTTTAAACCGCCATAGCGGTTTTTTTTTCAACCACCATATTCTTAGTATTTTTTTTCCACAGACTCACAATTTTGTTTACGTTGTGATGTTGTTTGAGTCAAGTTCGAAACTTTTCTGGTGTATGTTTTTAAAAAGCTCTGAATTTGATGTGACCATTCATGTGCTGAACAGATATGTTCTATGATTTTAAACCCCCAGACATAATCATTAAAAAAAAGACTCAACAATTTTCACGGTGGCATGTTGTTCGAGTTTTAAACCTTGTCTGGTCGATATATGGTCTGTCATATATTTTCAATGACTTAAAAATCCAAAACATAATCACTAAAAAGAAAAACTGGCAGAACCTTTCTTGAATCTTTTTATGCCAATGGCGCAGAGAACCACTCGGGAAATGTATGCATTCTGCAGTCGGGGGATTCCAAACTGAAACCTTACACATGAGCTTGAATTCGTTGCCAGTTTAAACCCTTGTCAATATGGCATATATAGCTGCGGCAAAGCAGTGTCAACATTGGACGAAACTGAGACCTGTTTACCGGGGCTCCGGTTTGCGATACAAGAGACCCATAGTCAATGATACACTCGCCGGGGAATTTGTTATCCCGGTCCCTCACCCCTCGAGCCCCATGGTGAACGGGGCATCAGCGATATACGAGGGGATCAATGGCTGTACATAGATTTCATGATGGAGACTTATTATACAGCATGGTATCTGGCTAACGTATGGGCTCTTTTTCCTTTTTTTTCTCTCAAACTCACAAGAAAGCCTTTGGCTGTTGATTGCGTCTAACCAGCACTGGGACTTCCTAAAATAGTCGCCAGCTTGTAATCTTCTTCTTTTTATGTGAGGAAAATACTCCAAAATGCTTGAGGGTATGTAGCGCGGAGATGATATCAAGCATCAAGCTAGCTGTGTCCAGTAGCTCATAAAATCAAAAACCTTCAAGCACTTTTTGATTTGGGTTCGTTTAGTTGGGTGAATTAAATCTACGAGGGAGGTGATTTACGAACGATGAACATCTTTAATACTTTGACCTTAAGAAGAAGGAGAAGAAGACAAATTGTACTCCTCCTGAAGATGTACAAGAATCTTCACAACTCTGATAGTTGAACCCTTAAAGGAACACGTTGCCTTGGATCGGACGAGTTGGTCTTTAAAAAGCGTTTGTAACCGCGTTTTACTTTTTTTACTGTATGAACTAACACGGTCGGCCATTTATGGGAGTCAAAATTCTGACTCCCATAAATGGCCGACCGTGTCAGTCGACGACGTAAAAGGAAAACCGTGCAATTTCGAGGCATGTTTGTGTGGATCAAATTGTATTCTACTTTTACAACATCTTTCTACCCATATGCATTTTATAACAATTGGTTACAAACGCTTTTCAAATACCAAGTCGACCAATACAAGGCAACGTGTTCCTTTACCTAGAACCAGAATTATTGGAAACAAAATGTACACACACCAGGAGGGGACGATTGCACACTTTAGCACGGACATTTATAAGGATTCTTCCTGAAATACTATATTACATGCAATTCAGAAGAAAAAAACTGTTCCATGCATCATAACTGTGTGTGTATGCTGAAGTTGGGTTTCATTTCACTGACAGTCCTATTTCTTGCCATGCTTGTATTTGTGGGGTTATAAAATAATCATTTCAATATGCAGAACACACCCACACCCCCACCAGCACCTTTTCGATGGCGCATGAAGTCAATACTAAACCATAAATACCAGAATTGAAGAGTATCGTCAATCATACGGTAATTATGCAAATGAGCAACATTCATCCAACTGAATACATATGTGATACTGATTCACATTTTTGCAATTAAAACGCGTGCAGTGTTTACCCATTGAAATTTTATCAAACATAGTTTAGGCCTGTAAACCATATACATGTACCTCGAAATGGGCACCCTATAACCATGACTGTGTGAGAATTAATTCAGAATATCGGAACTGTCATTGTTGTTCAACGTCAAAAAAAAGCATGTGTTTGCTTGTTATTCACGTCCCTTGAAATACCTCTTTTTGAGATATGGCGGAAGGTTTGGGTAAATATTTGTCTGTATACATGTACACCCAAACCAAACAGTGCAATCCTATAGTGAGCACCATATACCTCGAAAAGGCAAATGGACACCCTCATAAACAGTAGTAAACACCGTGTAAGTGTGTGGCATTGAAAGCACTGAACTATAACGCAACTATAATCATGTTCGACCCGGGTCAGTGTGTGCGACAGGGTTTGTCGAACATTAAAGGTAGCACTCAAATAACTTAATTAGCATAAAATCTTACTTGGTTCTGAGTAATGGGGAGCTGTTGATAGTATAAAACATTGTGAGAAACGGCTCCCTCTGAAGTAACGTAGTTTTCGAGAATGAAGTAATCTTCCACGAATTTGAGTTCGAGACCTCAGATTTAGAATTGGAGGTCTCGAAATCAAGCATCTGAAAGCACATACTTCGTGTGACAAATTTTCACATGTTTGTTACTTTATGCCTATGTTGAGATAGACTGGTCTTTGACAACCACCAGCAGTGTCCACTATAATCTTCAATATAGAGGGTCTGTTATAGAACATTTTGTAAAAATGGCCGTTATAAAGCAATGCACCTTATAATAATGGAGCATGTGTACGTGGGAAGAATACACTCCGTGGAGTGTTGCCTGTTTTTGACGGGAGGCTTGGGTTACCGAGAACAGAAACGCACAGATTCCTGTTCCTAAATGAGCCTCACTCAGTTGAATTTTGATATGTATCGGGCTAATGTAAATAACATTAGATGTCAAAGAGGAAGAAGCCTGTTGTATAATAGAGAACCGGTGATGTTGTGAGCCCTGTTCTTTCTTTCGAGAAGTTGTGTCATTGTTTTGTTTTATTCTAATGGGCGTCAATCAAGGGGGGGGGCAGGGGGACATGTCCCCCCACCTTTTGGAGGGTGGGGGACACAATATCAAATGTCCCACCCCCCCACCTTTTTGACCACCTTTATCATGAAGCCCAAGTTTTGCACTGTGTAAGACGAAACCCTGTGTCCCTATGTGGGCATTAATCCTGTGGGCAAATGATGACACAATATCCCCCCTCAAATTGGCCCTAGATTGCATCACAGAGCATCTAAAATGCAAAATTTTCCCGGGCCCTTAATCGGGCCCGCACCCCGAGCGGTAAAGGCTTCTCACACGCATGCTCCATCGTTGACAGATTTGCACCTCCCCCTTGGGGAGGGGCGTGTACCACCACCCCACCCCACCCCATTTTCGAAGGGTGGGGGACACAGTATAACAAATAATGTTCCCGTGGTTGTTTGACCACCTTTATCATGAAAATGGTGTTTTGCACTGTGGAACTGTGGAGCACTGGAACACAAATATTCACACAGCTCATTGTTCCGTTTCGTTTGCCATTTGGCCGCTAAATGGCCTAAAGATTGCACCACAGAGCATCTAAAAATACAAAATTGTCCCGGGCCCTTGAGCGGCCCCGGACCCATGCCGTAAAGGTTTCACACTCGTACGTGCTCACTCTTTGACAGTATTTCCCCCTAAAACTTGGTTCATTGATCCGCACTTATAGATGCTGACAACCCAAAAGGTTCTACTGCTGCTCACATTAATTTTACAGATGTTTTGTTCCGTTCTGTATGCCTCTTATTGGCCCAAGATTGCACCACAGAGCATCTAGAATGCAACATTTTCCCGGGCCCTTAAGCGGGCCCGGAACCATGCCGTAAAGGTTTTACACTCGCGTGCTCACAAAGAGACAGTATTTCCTCCTAAAACTTGGTTCATAGATCCGCACACAAACCAAAAGGTTCAACTGCTGCTCACATTTTACAGATGTTTTGTTGCGTTCTGTATGCCTCTTATTGGCGTGCCTAAGATTGCACCACAGAGCATCTAGAATGCAAAATTTTCCCGGGCCCTTCAGCGGGCCCGGACCCATGCCGTTAAGGTTTCGCATTCGTGAGCTCACTCTTCGACAGGTTTACCCCCCTAAAACTTGGTTCATGGTCCGCACTTGAAGATGCTGTCATTCCAAAATGGTTCGATACTGCTGCTCACATTGTACAGATGTTCTGTTCCATGCTGACAGATTTGCCCCATAAAACATGTGTCTTAGGTCTGGTGATGATAGGGATGAAAAGCCGTCCGAGCATTAGAATGCAGAAACAATATGGATATAACGAAGCTATAATTGAGTTGCCTTTTAGGTACAATAACCATGATAGCAAGAATAGATGCATCATAACTTGAAATAGGCATTAAATTCCAACCCCTGAGGGGGGGGGGGACACATCACCCCTCAGATTCACTAGATTGCACCAGAGAGCATCTACGGTCTAAACAAATTACGGGGCCCTAAAGCGGGCCCGGACCCCACGCCGTAAATGTTATGTGTCCCCCCCCCCCACCTTTCAAGACGGATTGACGCCCCTGATTCTAATAATAACCGCTTTCAGTAAAACTACGAAACAAGACGCAGGTTGGATAATCTGGGGACGATCCTGTTGGGGACCCCCCTGATCACACACAGGATGCATCCATCCCACATAACCACTGGGGAAATAAACCGACGGAAGTATTTTTCGTATTGCAAGCCGCAAAGTTCCATCACGAGCAATATTGTTCGCCGAAAGAGACGTTAATTTGACCAAACGGATTAAAATGACCAGATGGATGACTTGACCAGACGGTGACTTAACGAGACGGATAATTTGACCAGAGGTATAACTTGACCAGAGGGATAACTTGGCCAGATAGTTTGACCAGACGGATAATTTGAACAGCGGAAATTTTAACCAGACGGAAATGTTTTGACCAGACGGAAAATTGACCACGGATAATTTAATCAGACTGCTAACTTGACAAGGGGGATAACTTGACCAGACAGGTAAGTTGACCACATCAACAGACCCAAAACGGTGCGATCCCACCCTTTCTAAAAAAAAAAATCAAATACACATTTCGAGAGGATCTACCGAGGGATTTTGTTGTAAACTTCCAGGAGCGTAGGAGCAATCAATTAGGGAATGTATAATATATAAAAAAGATGAGATATACAAAATTGTGTCGATAATTTTACTCCTTTTATGGAGATTTTGAGAGCAGGAAAAACGCGTATAAGCAAAAATTGTGTTTCATAAACGAATGGGAAGATTTACAGAGCGTGTGCACGCCGGTTCGCAATGGATTTGCACCGCATGTTGCTAACAGATACTGCCGGCTAGTAAACATGCCTTTTGCTTTGCTTACGGCAAGTAGTGTTTATGAAATAGAAATTGTGCTGATGGCTGCACAGCCTTTATAAAAATACGCCAATGTGAAAGGATTCGAAGCATGAGGACGATTGGTTGCTGCATCAGCAGTGACCTAATTCGTAATATGCTGACAGGCAACTTGTCGTTCTCGTAACATGTTTGAAGTTTGGCAAACCTCGACTTCATATACTGAGTGATAATTTATGATACTTCAAAAAGTTATTATTGTTGTTATTATTATTGTTATTATTATTTACAAAATCAACACGGCAGCCACAGAAGTTGCTGAAATAACATTGTTTACAAAAATCTGCAAAGATTATCTTACACTGTTTTACAAAACCACACGTTAAAAACCAAGAAAAACTGTTTGCTTGGAAAATGAAAGTGTTATTGTTTCCGAAGAAAGAGCACTCCATAACAATTCGAAAACTGAATTGGACATTGTGACATTTCACAGATGGTGTCCCATTTTTCCTTCAAACAATACTGCACCATATCTTTAAAATGCTGCTGGTTTTAATTTGCAAACAGTGTTTTTTTCCGTGTGTACACAAGATCCACGTGTCCCTCCCTCTGTTTGCCTAAATCCAACCATAGGTCCCTCCATCATCGACGATCCAACGATAGTTTCGCTGTCCACACTGAAGAAACGCACGCGCCGAGAGGCACACTGCGCATGCCTGACTGACTGGCACTCGATAATAAGAAGGTTCTGCGAAAAAAAGGTTATATCGATCATGGAATATGTTAATTCTGGAAATTGAGGGAATTCCACGAGGTGTGTGCTGAGTGTCTGTGGTTCTTACTAAAGATTCTTAAATACCAAAGTGCAGTCGTGATTTAAGCGATAAATACACACCCTTAACGCGACCTGTTCTCCCCTCCCTATCTCCCCCTCAAAAAAGTCACCATGTAATTGAAAGCAACTTCCAAGTTATGGTATTAAATTTGTATAAAAAAAGGACTAAACACATTACATCCCAACCTAGAAAGATATGTCTCCTTCTCAGGGCCCTAGAAAATTACTGCGTGTAATTGGATTGTGTGTCCCCACAGGACCTGTTTGGGATCGACTTCTCTCACCCGTACGTAAAAGATGCCTTTAGGTGTGGTTGAGTGGTTCGACATGCAGGTGTAGAAAGCAACGATTCCCCTGTAATGCTTTATTGACCGACATGGGGAGTTATTCAGTGTTCACACACACAAACATCCCCCATAAAAACTCGTCCTGCTTAAGGGCAAGTTACAGTTTGTCCGTTATTGTTTTAAAGCACCGGATTAGAAAGTAAAAATCCTACGGCAGGATTAGTATACGAGTATTAAAGATAAAGCCCAACACCCCACAACCACATAAGACATTCTTGTTTACACGCGATGTCTGGTGGATTTGTTGTGTTGCATCCCACCTGACCTGTTTTTATCTGATTTGATAATAAATCAATAAACATGTAAGGTTTCGAATAATTTGTTCCTAGACGTGATTATGATCGCACTTTTAATGTACATCAGTATTGGTCCGTAGCTTTGGATGTGAACAGCGGGTTTTTAGATTGGTTTAATTGAGCGCACTTTGACGAACAACAGTGCATGTCGAGGATCGTGAGAGGGAAAATAACCTGCAATAAAAACAGACACAGTAGTATAATATTGTTTAGACCAAATCATTGTTGCGAATGTGTTGCTGAAAAACCCAGGGCCTAACTTCATAGAGCTGCTTAAGTCTCAAATTAGCTAAGCACAACAATATAATGCTTACCAAAAGGTTACCAGCGAAAATATAATTTAACATGTAGTATCTGTGACTGGTATCCATGGTTATTGTTGATTGGCAGTCAAGGAATACTTTATGCCTAATCAGTTCTATGACATTGGTCCAGTTGCTAAGCACAGAATAGTGTTGCTTAGCAGGAACTGGTGACCAGCCAAAATTACGTTTAAGTTTGCATTGTTGTGGCTGGTCCCCCATCTCAATTTTTGCTTAGCAACAAAATTTGTAAAGCAAGAGTTTCTGCTTAACAGCTTGATGAAATTGTGCCCAGGTCACCGTCACTGGCCATGACCAGGAACTCGGGTCGGATTGACTCTTACTTGTAATTTGAGTCCTCGTCGAATTTCAACTCAGATTTATAGTAAATGAGTTTCTATTCTTGAGCTACTATCGAGCAGCGTGCGTGCTGACAATCATCTTCCAACCTTCTAAAATAGGTCCATTGATACCGTGCAATGGATAGCAAAGGATCGACTTTCATTCATTCATTACGGTTTCTATTATAGAAACACAAACCTGGCCAAATACTATACCACGTGGCATGATGTCAAGTCGATACTGAATTTGAGAAAAATATTCCTATGTTCAAGAAAAGCAGTGTTTAAAGGTACATTTGGTATTATTTTACTAAAATAAAAAAAATTAGCATAACGACTTGGTACGAGCAATGGAGAGCTGAGAGACGGTACAAACCATTGTGCCAAACGGCTCTTGAGAAAGAGGTAATTTCTCTAAATCTATAAGAAAGACTTCAGGCCTGAAGCCTTTCTTAGGCACCTGAAACCACACAAATTTGTGCAACAATGGTGTTTTTTCTTTCTTTATTTTCTTGAAACTTCGATGACCGATTGAGTCCAACTTTTCACTGATTTGTTATTTTATGCATATTTTTGGGGGATACACCAAGTGAGAATACTTGTCTTTGACAATTACCAAAAGTGTTCGGTGCCTTTAATAGTTATGATAATCATTCCCCCTCTTAAAGGAGAATTGCTATCAGATCAGATTCAATTTCCCCTTCAAAGATGGATGTCAATAGACGGGTGAGGCAGAGTCAATTGTCCAACTAGAATCATCATATACCAATACAAAGATATTCTAGGTTTGTATAGCACAATAGTCTTCTTGTTTCCCCTCGTTGTATCCACACACACCCACTCGGCCCTCAGTCCATAACATTCTCTCGTCTCAACTCATTGCTACGTTAATGGTCATTATGTTTGCACTTTCGTTTTCTAAGAATCAAACGAAAATTTAATCTAAAAATAAATGGCTTAGAATCAGTGTACAAAAAAACATTGCTAAGATTTGATTTCCTTGCAGAGTACATGCGTCCCTTAAGGAAGCCATTGCAACGATAAGCTCAATGTGCTGGAACATTAATTTTTAATTTATTCTAGATAATTATGCAAAACCAACAAAAATCACTCGAGTTAGCAACAGACCGTGAACGATTTGCGTGTTTTGACCCATTTTTACGCAGACAGGCGCATTTACACAAACCTGTCCTGTTCGCCATTTTTTGAGTAAAAAATGTACGCAAAGAATTTGACTTCCAAAAAGGTGGAAATGGTAGACTCGCATTTTAAGGAAGGAAGGAAGGGCACGCACTGTATGCAAAGGGGTCAACAAGAACATTCTCTTCACGTGTGAAGGATTCAAAACAAAATCTCGCATTTAATCGGGTCCCGTTGTTAAATTTACGCCACTCCTGCAAGGTACATTAGACTGGGCCTATACTTACGCTCCAAACACCAGAAATAATAACTACCGTTACGAGTTACTTCATTCGTTTGATTTTATTTATTTTATTAATCACATAAAAGGAAACGGATCAAATTGTAAACCTCATGTCAAAACAACTTATCGCTTGTACTTACTTAACATTCTTACAAGATCAAGGTTAGAGTTGACCCATTTCCAAGTTTAGAATGACCCGGACTCTGTGTAAAAAAATCAGTTAAAAGAAAAAAGAAAAGAAAAAAAAGTTTCCTGGTCACACTGAACTAGAATGGGGTCCGGAATTCGGGTCAATTCTGACCCCGGGAAGGGGGGGGGGGCGTTAGAGTGTACTGACCCTTATCTGTTTGGAATCTGACAGAACACTCTTAACGTATAGATCGGCGAGAGGTTGAGGATTTGAATTCCACATTATACGGTTTGTTTCGCCACACGTTTGTTCCTGAATTGTCATGTCTATAAAGAATTTTGAACTGATGGTATTAGGTATTTACAAAGAACATACACATTAAGCTGTTGTTTTTGTGAGGAACTCACCATTCGTACGCCCCATCATCCAAACTAATAATCTTTGCGTTAATGTCACAACAGGAAAGTCCAAGCATCGGGAACACAACTAGGCTTGAATTGATATCAGGACACCATCTTTATCATTATAATTTAAAATGTCAAAGAACCACCAGATAAGTTGTACCGCCTTATTCACCAGAGGGGGTTTGCAATATTGATTAACAGTCAAACCGAATCGTAAGGACATGCACTTTGTTAGTAACTCAATACCATTCCGTTTTCAGGTTACCTATGTTGTTCTGCTCAAAAACAGAACATGATTGAACTTGAATAATGCGATAAGATCTGTTGAGGTGCGAAGATATCAGTTCTAACATGCTCTTCTAAAGGTTTACATAGTCGTCATATGACTCCTTGTTCTACTATCACACTCATAAACATTAATAGATGAGAACTATATTTAACAACATGCATTTCCAATACTTAAGTTTCAACGAGAAATGTGCAGTGATATAATTAATTTGATAGAAGTAAAAACGACTTGTGCATTCCGCTTATGCTCCTTTAAATTGAACAGGTAAAATCGTTGCCGATACAATGTTTTATTATTAGATTATGATAATAATTTAGTAATGTTTAATAAGCGTGATTCAAAGAAAAAGTTACAAGGTTCGATCTTGTGCCTTTAATTATATATACATTATATTATTTCCTTGACTACATACTGCCACTCCGATTCTTAGTCTTACAGTTGTTGATTCTAAAGTTTCCACGAAATACTTCCCCTTCGCAGATTAAGAAAAAAATTACTCTCGAATTTGATTAGATTATTTCCGCCGGAATATTTGATTGAATTAACTTATGATCTTATACCCTTGAGCCAACAAGTCCTATGAAGCCTGCGAATCAGAGGCATGGGCACGCCGGACAAACAACCTCAGTTTGAGGTCTGTATCTTTGTGTCAACAAGAAGTGCCATCTACTTAAAGTAATAATACAATAGGTGTACTCAAAAGGTCTCTGTTAAAGGAATATATTACAAATATTGGTAAGAACAAACTCTTCTAAGATCATAGACTATGATCAAATGAAGATGGTAGTAAAAAACCTCCCCTGAAATATTTATTTCTGTAATATCATGTTATTAGTATTTGATGAGAAATAAATAAAACTCCTGTATATCGCTCAGCGTTTTATTCATTTTTTTAATTTTTAAATCGATGTCATGCAAAAAGTGTTTTCGGTTTTTCACTAGTTTTCTCGTGATCAAGATGGCCGATCGATCTCAAACTTCCACGTGTTTGTCAGTTAATATGTAGGCGTACGGTGGATTACATAAAGTGATTATACACTGCCAGCAACTATTTTGTTAGCAAAAAAAAAAACAATTCTGTAATATTCCTTTAAGATCCACATGGGGGGGATCTCGAGTTATTTTTTAAAGAAATGACATTGGTTCTGTTGATGAACCCAAAACAATTACCAGACGAACTTTTAAAAACTGTTTTATGCCCGTATTAATTACGTTGGTTAAAATTGGTTATCTATTTCAAGAATTTGTATACTTCCTATTTATACAACGCATTGTTTGAAAACTAAAGTAAAAATGTCAAGCATTCTGCAATAAGAACACTAGAATAATGAGCTTAATATTTACAGATAAATAATTCTTTTGATTAGGGTAGCTATGCAATGAACTCAACATATTAGATGAGGAGATTTTGTTTTAAAACCGTATGAGATTTTCGGGCCAGAAAACATTTAAAACAATAAAATAACAATACTGTATATTAATAACTAAAATGTAATTGGTGTATTTCATCGAATATTAAAAACTGATTACTACTAAATGCTATGTAGCTTATAATAATATCGGTGAATGTGACACTTTAACATATACGAAAGGTGAATTGGTCAATCAAGAAGTATACCAAAAAGTGGCCTTACAATGCCTTGTTTTATTCATTAGTTATATTCATAAATTGATTAATAACTACCCGACCGCATCACTAGGCTGCACTAGGCTGTGCCTGCAAGTTCATTTGATGTTTCGAATGTCATGGTATCAGCTACCCCGACCAGAGAGTCTGAATGGAAACGAATAATAGGCAAATATTAATACAGCGTGATGAAATAACGTAAACAGGACAAATCAATAAAAGGGAATATCAGTCATGCATACAATATTGTTGGGTTCGCTACGCAGTTTCAATAATAATGTTAATTCTCATTATTTAAATGTGGAGATTCCGTACTATCCAGCCTAACGCAAAATATATCCCCGGACGATCCTAAGTAGGCATATTCTGGTTAGGGACAGCAGAGTATTTTACACATCGCTGTACGTTTGCATTTTATTCACAGAATATCTAGAAATGGTCATCTAGATCATTAAAGAAAAGGGTCTTCATCAACACCTTCATATTCAACCAGTGAGTAAATTCTCACTCCACAGAGTCGCTTAACCAGTAAATTACCCCCCCCCCCCCCCCCCTTGCCTCCATGATGAGGTGAAATTGATATACACTTTTTACAACTTAGCTTCAGAAGGGTTCGGAATCGAAGATCCAAAACCTGACTCTCAGGAACCTACTACGGTATATTTAGCTAGTTATTATCCTCGGTGTCGTAGACATACTTAGAACAGGGGAAGTAAACTATTGATTGCTTAGAGGTCCTCTCGTTTTCCTGTCAAAGTGGAACCCAGAAACGAATAATGAGCAAAAGGTGATTGTTTTATTGGACCATTTTAGAGTAGTTTGGCTGTGATATTATTTTATGCTCTGCAACACTGTACGTTTGTTTAGAGTTTGCGTTTCTCTTTTCAAATCAAACTCTGAATGGCATTTTAAAACTCCTTCGATTTCTTGACTTACCGTTCACGGTGTACACAGTCAACTCGCAGACGATGAGCTGATCCTCGTATTGCGTCAGTTTGCGTACGAATACGTGAGACGCCATCACCCTCGGCTCAGCGCACGTGTAATAGTAGAATGGACTGTCGATGTCGACTGAGGGCGGTACACCGCACTCCTCTGCCTGTGATATGTCCTCAGATTGCCCGAGTAGTACGTGGGTCGATGCAAATGTTTCCCCTAGAAATAATAACAAAGTTCAAAGAGGTACAAAATGAGATTTGAGTTATGTAGAAAGTATTTTTCTTGTGACGTCCTTCGTAGGTTATAAGAAGAACATTATTTACTTCCGGTAGATGACTTCAAACTTTTGCGGTGGTTTTTATTCTAGCAAAGTAAGGCAAATTCAATTATGCTTCAAGTTTCAACTTAGGTTTTGGACTGCCATTTACTTTTGATAATTTAAAAACATAATATTATTTACTTGAAGATCTATTACGCTTACCAAAGTCGCCTGTATAATCACAGACCACTCTGCGATTAGACGAACACTCCTATGCCACCATGTTTTAAAAGGACTAAAAGAGTTATCACCCAACTGTTAGTTTCGCTAAATGATACTTGATGTTTTTGAAGGTTTATACCTGTAACAGACCCCGGACAGTTTTTGAGTTTCACAATTCCAACTTCAGCTGGCTCGTTAAGTTCAAACGATATCCACACATCTGTTTGCCATCCTATTCAGAATACAATTAAATACAGTAGTTTGTTTATTTACATCAAGACGCAAATGCAGCAAAGAAAACAACAGTTAAAATTATGTAGATTCCACCTACATTTTAATTGATATTAGTTCAGAATATCGACGAAATATAAGCAGAGAAATAACCTCGAGGAAGGAAAATAAGAAATATTCAGCTTTCCCCAAAACAATGACGTAGGTGTGCTCTCCGTTTAACGTTGTGAAGAAAAAATTATGATTTATAAATAATAGTAAACTTGCGGGTACAACCATGTAATAATTCTCTTTTGAGGGAGTGTTAGCTCTGAAAACTGACTGTTTGGTATCGACGTTTCGAACAGTATACTCTGCTCGTCTTCAGGAGAAAGCTTGAGAAGGAAACACGTGCGCTGACCGGGGCCAATGAATACTCGCATGTCATTCTTTAATAATGTGCGAATAACGTGTTTGGATTTGAGGTTTTGTAAAGTATGTAAAAGTTCGTCAGAGAAAACAAAAAGGGCGGTTGAAAATCAAGGTAGGACCACTTTCGTCAACTTGAAACGCATACTTTTAAAAGTGGAAAAGTGGTAAACATTTAGTATCATTTCATGATTCCCAATAACCCGTTTTGAAAGTAAACCTTACCATATATGAAGCACGTGTGACAATCACCATCAGCGATTTCGGCGATATTAACGGTGTTTACTTCAGTGTTGACACCCGGCACTCCAAGAGCAGCACCAGGAGGAGTCGATAGAGATGTATTATGCGCAGTAACTACAAACAGGTTACCACATGGAATTAAACATAACTTATACAACTATCTTTACATGAAATTATAACATTTCATACTATAATATAAGATAAGAAGTTCTCATTAATAGCGATGGTTTGTAGTTAGAAGAATCAACCCCCAGACCACCCCTGACTAAATAGATGGAAACAATGCCAAGGGACAGTCTGCATAGTGATTTGACTATCCAGTTTCAACGCAGATAAGAGTGCCTCTGAGAGATACTGTTTTACTCCTTTGTTTTTATATCAACAACAAAGAAATTGAAATGTGTGATGTTTACTCAGCAAAAGATTTTTGCGTATAGGCCCTTGAGGGACACACATAACGTAAATATTGACGTCAAATTTCACAGAAAATTTCACAGCAGCTTTCCCTCCGAAGTTGCAAAATTTTACGTCCAATTTAATGTCCAAGGTCGCAAAAATTGCCGTTCACCAAGCTGAGTGTTCTGAGCGGTACAAAGTGTTATACACATGTATACTCGTTGCATAATTGTGATGGGTTTTACCTTGCCATGCCATGAGCATATGGATAATGTGCCACAATGATTCGCGCTGCCTCTTACCGCAACAAAACAATTAAGGACTACTTTTGACCTCAAATTTCGGAACCGGGGAAAAGTATATAGTGAAATGTTACATGAGATAATGATATCAAGTATTCAGGTATTTTTGTATTTCCCTCCACAAGGACACAATAGGCACCTTAACATGGCAAACCACTAATTAAGAACATCACATGAATTGCTTTGGATTAAACGAGCACACCTGGAATTTCAGTAACGATGTCTGTCCACGTTAATGGAGCATCATTGAGACTGTACAGCATGACGATGGGGGCGTCCCATCCGTACATCCATGCGCACTCATAATGTTCTTTCCGAGGGTTTGCGATGATCGCCATCCAACCATTTTGAACATCACAAGCAGGCCAGGTAGTTGAAGTTGTAGATACGATGATGTAATAGTCAAACCACATAAAAACACTTTAAAAGAAAGGGAAAGCGATTCGACTTTAACCAAACACAGCATTTCTGTAATGTAATATATAAGGAGTCGTGGGTTTGAATCACACCAGAGTATTATGCCTGTGATTTGTTTTCACAGAGCTCGGGAAAGCACCGAGTATACAGTGCTAACACACATCGGTGTATTTCTATAAAACCAAATTAATATTCCCTATCCCCGAGATAAATGTCCATAATAGTAATATTTATTGCTTTATACGCTTGTGATATTATTCGCTTGTAGATTTGCAGAAGTGTAATCACTCGGGCACAGAGTTGCATGGGTCAATTATTGCCTGAGGATGAATTAGTGCGGATTGAGGAAAACAATTCACAAGTTAAAAACAAAGATGGGAAGAAGGGATTGTTTTTAGTCAAATTCTTCCCAAACCACAATAATTAAGCACTGTGGCTTTCTGCTGTATTATACTCAACATGGAAGCACATTATATACGGCCGTTAAACTATAAGTCGTTCGAAAAGTCATTAAAGCGTTCGAACGTCAAATCGTTCGAACGAGATATCTCGTGTTTTCAGACGTTATAAGTATAATAAGTCGTTCCAAAGATATTTTCGAACCATATAAAAATATATTGCTATTATCTCGAGCGTTCGTGACTTAATCCCGTTCGAACGACTTGAATTAATTTGTTTTTATTTGGTTCCACTCGGCAGCAATACGCTTCCCTGGAACCCCAAATCTCCCCCTCAAAAAGTACGACTGAACA